>NC_037673.1:9627005-9927005 GCF_003255815.1 Theropithecus gelada | reverse complement strand
TTTGTATTTTTAGTAGAGACGAGGTTTCACTATGTTGGCCAGACTGGTCGTGAACTCCTGACCTCAGATGATCTGCCTGCCTCGGACTCCCAAAGTGCTGGGATTACAGGCATGAGCCCCTGCGTCCAGCCAAGTTTTTTTTTTTTTTTTTAAATATACATGATTTCATATGTGTATGAGTGTACTGTAGGATAAATTCCCAAAAGATAAATGTATCAGACAGGGGTTGGTCAGGAAAATAGAAGCTACTCTATACATAGAATGGTGTTAAATGTTTTAATAAAAGGAATGAGGGCTTACATATCCTTGAAAGGCCTGGGGAAGTCAGGCCTTCATCTGTCATCTGTCCCCACTGGCCAGTCTACTCTCAAGTCAAACTTCCCAAATCACAGCTTTCATCAATGATTGCAATTCTCTACTCAAAAACTTGAAAGGTCAGGGAAGGTGGCACCAAAAATCTCAGCTGGAAGCCCTGCAGTGGAAGGTTCCGACATGCTCATTGCCGGGAAACTCTAGGAAGCTTTCACCATGTATCTCTGCATGCGGTGCAATGCAGGTGCTTCTCAGGACTTGGCCAGGAGCGCCAGTCTCACATCTCCCAGTGCGTCTGGTCCTAGTTCTCTCTGGAAAATAATGTTGTCTCCTCTCTTCTGTCTCTCATCCCCCACAGTGCCTCTCCCTAGAGGACGATAACTCAGAACCACACTGGGTGCTGTGGGGAGAGAGTTCTGGGCAAGGTCCTCCTTGCTTCTCTATTGAATGAAGAGTCTTTAGGAGGGAGGGGTGGTGAAAAAGAATTGACAACAGACAAGGAATGTAGAGCAATGAGTTTTGTGTCATGCTTAGAAAGGATTTACTTACTTTGAGAGCATAAGAGAAATTGCTCATGTTTCTTTTCAACTATTTTTGTGCATTAAAAAATTTAAATTTTTGATCCATTTGTGATTTGCTTTGGTATGATGAGTATGGTGGATATACACCCTAATATTTTACAAATGAATTAAAGAAAAGCAGAGGGTTCTACATTAGATTTTATTATTTTTAATGCTTTCAGGAGGTTACAAATTCTAGACATTCTGCCTATAGGTTCTAGCAGTATCTATGCTACTAGATCAGGTTGGGGAGACAGAGGATTGCGAAAGACTTCAGGTTGGGAAAATGCTGAGAGGCAGAAATGAGGGTGGCATATTCACAGAACAGGGAGTAAGAGTAAATGGTCTAAGGAGAAGTTTGATGATGTGGAGTAGGGGAATAAATAAGATTGGTTCAGTAAGATGGAGTCATACTATAGAAGCCCCTCAATATCAGGCACAAGAGAAGATGGAACAGGTTTTTTGTTGTTGTTGTTTTTTTTTTTGAGGGTCTCAGTTTGGAGGGCAGTGGTGCGATCATAGCTCACTGTAACCTCAAACTCCTGGGCTTAAGTGATCCTCCCACCTCGGCCTCCAGAGTAGCTAGGAATACAGGCATGTGCCACTGTGCCTGACTAATTTTTAAGAACAACTTTTTGTAGAGATGGGGTTTTGCTATATTTCCTAGGTTGATCTTGAACTCCTGGCCTCATGTAATCCTCCCACCTCAACCTCCCAAGGCATTCGGATTACAGGCCACAGTGCCCAGCCTGGAACAGGTTTTTGAGTAGATAATTGCAATCATTGATGAAGGCTGTGATTTGGGAAGTCTGACCTAGGAGTGGACTGGGGGATGGGGACAGATGACAGAGTAGCGGGGGCCCAGGAGGAGGTGACTGCCATACTCCACACCTGAGCTCCAAGCATCTGTTGGATGTTCTTCAGGACTGGGTGGGCAGCTGAAGTGCAGGAGCCTCTGTATGCATTAGGGACAAGTTTCAAATCCGGACTCTTGGTTGCATTCTCAGAGTGAGAAAGGTGCACCCCCAGGGAGCCTGGAGACCTTGTGTTCAGCTTCTGCTCCTCAACGGACCCCAGACAACATCTGAGACCACGTGTCTTCATTGGCTCCCATGGCTCCATGATGAGCGCTAACATTTGTTGAGGAGTTCAGGATGCGCTGGGCTGTGGGTGAATTTTGTGGGTATTTTCTCATTTAGTCTGTCAGCTGCTATTATCCCCATATTATAGATTAAGAAACCGAGACTTAAAGAAATTGGACAACTCATTCAAGGTCACACGAATTGAAAGTGGCAGAACTGGGCTTGAAACATATCTGTCTGGTTCCAGAACCAGAGGTTTTTTTTTTTTTTTTTTTTGGGACAGATTCTCACTCTGTTGCCCAGGCTGGAGTGCCGTGGTGTGATCTTGGTGCACTGCAGCCTCTGCCTCTTGGGTTCAACCAATTCTCATGCCTCAGCCTCCCAAGTAGCTGGGATTACAGGCATGCAATGCCATGCCTGGCTAATTTTTGTAGTTTTAGTAGAGATGGGGATTCACCATGTTGGCCAGGCAGGTTTCGAATTCCTGACCTCAAGAGATCAGCCAGCCTCTGTCTCCCAAAGTGCCAGGATTGCAGGCATGAGCTACCATGCCTGGCCCAGAACCAGAGTTCTTAATGGCTGTTGGGACTTAAAACATGGTACCTCAAACTATGGAATCTTGGCATGCTGAGAACTTTGAACTGAAGAAGATTGGGAGGGCCTCAGAAGCAAGATCCTTCTGATCCCTCACTCTCCTTTCTTCCTCTCCCTTCTCTTCCCTAAGAATTCCTCTTTTCCTAGGTAAGTCGTAGAGACTACAACTTCTCTCCCGCAAAGCAAGTCATGAAACCTGGACAGGTCACTCCCCTGCAGGTAGATTACAAGACCCTCATTACAGAGGAGTCCTGTCCCATATCCAGGGGAAAGCATGCGACACACAGAGAGGCCAAGAATAATTCGCCAAGCCTTGCTAGGTTCTCCTCCCGTCCGCCTGGTGTATTGGCATTAGGTCATACCCTTTTACCCAATTGTGTTTCTCCACAGCTACCCACTCGTTTTATCAGCCTTAGCATAGAAACACATGGTTTTTCCTGTGTGTCCGGAGATGGTTCCTCCCAGGGGGTTCCTGTTCTCACTGACTTCAAGAATGCAGCCGCAGACCTTCGTGGTGAGTGTTACAGCTCTTAAAGGTAGTGCGGACCCAAAGAGTAAGCATCAGCAAGATTTATTGTGAAGACCAAAAGAACAAACCTTCCACAGCATAGAAGGGGACCTAAGCGGGTTGCTGCTGCTGGCTGGGGTGGCCTTTTATTCCCTTATTTGTCCCCACCCATGTCCTGCTGATTGGTCCATTTTACAGAGCACTGATTGGTCCATTTTCAGCATGCTGATTGGCCCATTTTACAGAGCACTGATTGGTCCATATTACAAACCTCTAGCTAGCAACAGAGAGCTGAATGGTGCATTTTACAATGCTAGCTACAGAGCACTGATTGGTGCATTTTACAATCCTTTTATAAGACTGAACATTTCTCCAAGTCCCCACCCAACCCAGAAGTCCAGCTGGCTTCACGTCTCACCTGGGTCTTGGGGTCTTTATTTCTGAAGTTTTCCATGTCATGTAGACCTTTTATTAAATACATTTGCTATGCTTTTCTCTCGTTAACCTTTTGCTATGGGAGTGTCAGCTATGATGCTTGTAATGGGTGAGGAGCAGATACCACTTTTTCATCCTTACACAGCCTAACCCTCCTATCTCTGATTCATGAGCTTTGTGATTCAAAACCAATGCAAGCTTTTCTCTGCTATTGGTTATAAGCAAATGCAAAGATTTATATTCGTATATGAGTTGTTTGATTACAGTTAAAAATGTACCTAGAGATTGGGATCTTCAAAAAAGTAATTCTGAATTGTTGACATACATTCTAGTCTGAGCAGGCAACTGCCTACATAGACTTTAGAAATTTTCCTTGGGGAAAACACCTCCTGCTTTTTGCGCCTAGATATTTAATGCACCCAAAATTATTGTGTATAGCGTGAGGAAGAAAATTGACTTCTATTTATTTTTCCATATGGAAAACTTTATTCTTTTTTTCCCCAAATCTTCTTTCTTTTTTTAAAAAAGTAATTTCAGCTTTTATTTTAGATTTGGGGGTGCATGAGCAGGTTTGGTACATGGGTATATTGCTTGATGCTGGGGTTTGAGGTATGATTGATCCCATCACCCAGGTAGTGAGCATAGTACCCAGTAGTTTTTCTTTTTTTTTTTTTTTAATTTTACTTTAAGTTCTAGGGTACATGTGCACAACGTGCAGGTTTGTTACACATGTATACATGTGCCATGTTGGTGTGCTGCACCCATTAACTCGTCATTTACATTAGGTATATCTCCTAATGCTATCCCTCCCCCCTGCCCCCTCCCCACAATAGGCCCCGGTGTGTGATGTTCCCCTTCCTGTGTCCATGTGTTCTCATTGTTCAATTCCCACCTATGAGTGAGAACATGTGGTGTTTGGTTTTCTGTTCTTGTGATAGTTTGCTGAGAATGATGGTTTCCAGCTTCATCCATGTCCCTACAAAGGACACGAACTCATCCTTTTTTATGACTGCATAGTATTCCATGGTGTATATGTGCCACATTTTCTTAATCCAGTCTGTCACTGATGGACATTTGGGTTGATTCCAAGTCTTTGCTATTGTGAATAGTGCCACAATAAACATACGTGTGCATGTGTCTTTATAGCAGCATGGTTTATAATCCTTTGGGTATATACCCAGTAATGGGATGGCTGGGTCAAACAGTATTTCTAGTTCTAGACCCTTGAGGAATCGCCACACTGTTTCCCACAATGGTTGAACTAGTTTACAGTCTCACCAACAGTGTAAAAGTGTTCCTATTTCTCCACATCCTCTCCAGCACCTGTTGTTTCCTGACTTTTTAATGATCGCCATTCTAACTGGTGTGAGATGGTATCTCATTGTGGTTTTGATTTGCATTTCTCTGATGGTGAGTGATGATGAGCATTTTTTCATGTGTCTGTTGGCTGTATGAATGTCTTCTTTTGAGAAGTGTCTGTTCATATCCTTTGCCCACTTTTTGATTTTTTTTTTTTTTTTTATTATACTTTAAGTTCTAGGGTACATGTGGATGACGTGCAGGTTTGTTACATATGTATACTTGTGCCATGTTGGCGTGCTGCACCCATCAACTCATCAGCACCCATCAACTTGTCATTTACATCAGGTATAACTCCCAATGCAATCCCTCCCCCCTCCCCCCTCCCCGTGATAGGCCCCCGTGTGTGATGTTCCCCTTCCCGAGTCCAAGTTGTTTGTTTTTTTGTTTGTTTTTTTCTTGTAAATTTGTTTGAGTTCTTTGTAGGTTCGTACCCAGTAGTTTTTCAACCCTTGCCTCCTCCCTCTCTCCCTCTTCAAGTAGTCCCCAGTGTCTATTGGCATCTTTATATTCATGAATGGCCAGTGTTTAGCTCCCACTTAGAAGTGAGAGCATGTAGTATTTGATTTTCTGTTCCTGTGTTAGTTTACTTAGGATAATGGTTTTCAGCTGCATTCATGTTGCTGGAAAGGACATGATCTCATTCTTTTTTATGACTCTGTAGTATTCCATGGTACATGTGTGCCATCTTTGCTTTATGCAGCCTACTGTTGATGGGCACCTGGGTTGATTCTACGTCTTTGCTACTGTGAATAGTGCTGCTGTGAACATATGAGTATATGTGTCTTTTTGGTAGAACAATTTATTTTCTTTTGGGTAAAGAATCAGTAGTGAGATTGCTGGGTCAAATGGTAGTTTAACTTTCAGTTCTTTGAGAAAGCTCCAAACTGCTCTCCACAGTGGCTGAACTAATTTATATTCCCACCAATAGTGTATAAGCATTCCCTTTTTTCTGTAGTTTCGTGAACACCTGCTATTTTTTGACTTTTTAACAAAAGCCATTCTGACTGGTGTGACATGGTATTTCACTATGGTTTTGATTTGCATGTCTCTGATGATTAGTGTTGATGAACATTTTTTTCATGTTTGTTGACCTTTGTATGTCTTCTCTTGAGAAGTGTCTGTTATGTTCATACCCTTTGTCCACTTTTTAATGGGGCTATTTATTTTTTGCTGTTGATTGAAGTTTCTTATAGATTCTGGATATTAGATCTTGTTGGAGGCATAGTTTGGGAATGTTTTCTCTCATTCTGCAGGCTGTTTACTCTGTTGATAGTTTCTCTTGCTGTTCAGAAGTTCTTTAGTATAATTAGGTCTCATTTGTCAATTTTTGTTGTTGTTGCAATTGCTTTTGAGGACTTAGCCATAAATTCTTTGCCAAGGCCGATATCGAGAAGGGTATTATGATATTAGGGTTTCTTCTATATTTTTATAGTTTGAGGCCTTACATTTAAGACTTTAATTTATCTTTTTTTTTTTTTTTTTTGAGACAGAGTCTCACTCTGTCACCCAGGCTGGAGTGTAGTGGCATAGTCTCGGCTCACTGCAACCTTTGCATCCCTGGCTTAAGTGATCCTCCCACCTCAGCCTCATGAGTAGCTGGGACTACAGGCACATGCCACCATGCCTGGCTAAATTTTTATATTTTTTGTAGAGATGGGGTTTTGCCATGTTGCCCTGGCTAGTCTCGAACTTCTGGGCTCAAGTGATCCATCCACCTCTGTCTTCCAAAGTGTTGGGATTACAAGCATGAGCCACTGCACCCAGCCTTTAATCTGTCTTGAGTTAATTTTTTTTTCTTTTTTTTTTTTTGAGACAGAGTCTCACTCCATTGCCCAGGCTGGAGTGCAGTGGCACAGTCTAAGCTCACTGCAACTTCTGCCTCCCGGGTTCAAGTGATTCTCTTGCCTCAGCCTCCCAAATAGCTGGGATCACAGGCATGTGCCACCACACATGGCTAATTTTGTATTTTTAGTAAAGACAGGGTTTCACCACGTTGCCCAGGCTGGTCTCGAACTCCTGACCTCAGATGATCCACCTGCCTCGGCCTCCCAAAGTGCTGGGATTACAGGTGTGAGCCCTGCGCCCGGCCTGTGAGTTAACTTTTGTATATGGTGATAGGTAGGGGTCCAGTTTCATTCTTCTGCATATAGATAGCCAGTTATCCCAGCACCATTCACCATTTGTTGAATAGGGAGTCTTTTCCCCATTGCTTATTTTTATTGATTTACGTCTATTTTAAATTTTTGTATCTTTTAAAATAATCCTTCTGCTTCAGATAATGTATGTTTTCAAGTTTGTTTTCTTTTAAAAAATAAGCAATGGTTCATGGCTGTAATCCCTGCACTTTGGGAAGCTGAGGCGAGTGATCACTTGAGCTTAGGAGTTTGAGACTAGCCTTGGCAACGCGGTGAAACCCCATCTCTACTAAAAATACAAAATCAGCAGGACGTGGTGGTGGGTGCCTGTAATCCCAGCTATTTGGGAGGCTGAGGCACGAGAATTGCTTGAACCTCAGAGTTGGAGGTTGCAGTGAGCCAAGATTGCGCCACTGCACTCCAGCCTCGGCAATAGAGTGAGACTCAGTCTTAAAAAAATAAATAAATAAATAAAAAAGGGGGCCGGGTGCAGTGGCTCACGCCTGTAATCTTGACACTTTGGGAGGCCGAGGTGGGAGGATCACCTGGGGTCAGGAGTAGACCAGCCTGGCCAACATGGTGAAACCCCATCTCTACTAAAAATACAAAAATTAGCTGGGCATGGTGGCGGGTGCCTGTAATCCCAGCTACTTGGGAGGCTGCGGCAGAAGAATTGCTTGAACCTGGGAGGTAGATGTTTCTGTGAGCTGAGACCGTGCCATTGCACTGCAGCCTGGGCGACAAGAGTGAAACTCCATCATAAACAAACAAACAAACAAACAAATAAATAAATGACTTTTTTGGCCTTTAAACTCTTGTTTCCTGGGGTATCAGCATCTCTGCTCTTACTGTGTATTGAGGAAGGGCCACATGCCACTTACTGGTCTTTGCCATTCTAGGTAATTTAAGAAGAAGAATGGGTATAGCTTCAGGCATCACAGAAACCATTGCTAAACACTCTAATTTGCTGTCAATCCTACCTTTAGGTAGGTTAAGTTAAATTTTTAAAAATCTAAACTATGAGTCTCTTTCTTGAGAAGTGACTACACATTATTTACATTATTTGTTATTACTGACATGTTTGAACTTATTACTACCCTATTGTCTTCTGTTTTCTGTTCATTTTCCCATTTTCTTGCTGCTTTCCTTTTTTTTTATTGTATCGATAAAGTTTTCTATAGTTTTCCTTGAACCTTTCTGTTATTTTGAAATCCGTGGATTATATTTCAATTTTTTTAGTGGTTATTTTAAAAACTATAATTGACTATACATTCTTTTTGTTTTCTTATACTTTAATTTCTGGGATACATGTGCAGAACGTGCAGGTTTGTTACATAGTTATACATGTGCCATGGTGGTTTACTGCACCCATCAACCCGTCATCTTCATTAGGTATTTCTCCTAATGCTATCCTTCCCCTAGCCTCCCACCCACCGACAGGCTCCGGTGTGTGATGTTCCCCTCCCTGTGTCCATGTGTTCTCATTGTTCAACTCCCACTTATGAGTGAGAACATGCAGTGTTTGGTTTTCTGTTCTTTTGTTAGTTTGCTGAAAATAATGGTTTCCAGCTTTATCCATGTCCCTGCAAAGGACATGAACTCATTCTGTTTTTTTATGGCTGCATAGTATTCCATGGTGTATATGTGCCACATTTTCTTTATCCAGTCTATCACTGATGGGCATTTGGGTTGGTTCCAAGTCTGCTATTGTGAATAATGCCACAATAAACAAACGTGTGCATATGTCTTTATAGTAGCATGATTTATAATCCTTTGGATATATACCCAGTAATGGGATTGCTAGGTTAAATGGTTTGTCTGGTTCTAGATTCTTGAGGAATTGCCACATTATCTTCCACAATGGTTGAACTAATTTACGCTCCCACCAACAGTGTAAAAGTGTTCTTATTTCTCCACATCCTCTCCAGCACCTGTTGTTTCCTAACTTTTTAATGATTGCCATTCTAAGTGGCATGGGATGGTGTCTCATTGTGGTTTTGATTTGCATTTCTCTAATGACCAGTGATGATGAGCTTTTTTTCATATGTTTGTTGGCTGCATAAGTGTCTTCTTTTGAGGAGTGTCTGTTCATATTCTTCACCCACTTTTTGATGGGGTTGTTTGTTTTTTTTTCTTGTAAATTTGTTTAAGTTCTTTGTAGATTCTGGATATTAGCCCTTTGTCAGATGGATAGATTGCAAAAATTTTCTCCCTTTCTTTAGGTTGCCTGTTGACTCTGATGGTAGCTTCTTTTGCTGTGGAGAAGCTCTTTAGTTTAATTAGATCCCGTTTGTCAATTTTGGCTTTTGTTGCCACTGGTTTTGGTGTTTTAGACATGAACTCTTTGCCCATGCCTATGTCCTGAATGGTATTGCCTAGGTTTTCTTCTAGGATTTTTATGGTTTTAGGTCTTATGTTTAAGCCTTTAATCCATCTTGAGTTAGTTTTTGTACAAGGTGTAAGGAAGGGGTCCAGTTTCAGTTTTCTGCATATGGCTAACCAGTTTTCCCAACACCATTTATTAAATAGGGAGTCATTTCTCTGTTGCTTGTTTTTGTCAGGTTCATCAAATATCAGATGGTTGTAGATGCGTGGTGTTATTTCTGAGGCCTCTGTTCTGTTCCTTTGGTCTATATATCTGGTTTGGTACCAGTACTGTGCTGTTTTGGTTACTGTAGCCTTGTAGTATAGTTTGAAGTCAGGTAGCGTGATGCCTCAGCTTTGTTCTTTTTGCTTAGGCCTGTCTTGGCTATGCAGGCTTTCTTTTGGTTTCATATGAAATTTAAAGTAGTTTTCTAATTCTATGAAGAAAGTTAGTGGTAGCTTGATAGGGATAGCATTAACCTTTAAATTCCTATGGGCAGTATGGCCATTTTCACGATATTGATTCTTCCTATCTAGGAGCATGTAATGTTTTTCCATTTGTTTGTGCCTTCTCTTATTTCCTTGTGCAGTGGTTTGTAGTTTTCCTTGAAGAGGTCCTTCATATCCCTTGTAAGTTGTATTCCTATGTATTTTATTTTCTTTATGGCATTTGTGAATGGGAGTTCACTCATGATTTGGCTCTCTGTTATTGGTGTATAGGGATGCTTGTGATTTTTGCACATTGATTTTGTATTCTGAGACTTTGCTGAAGTTGCATATCAGCTTAAGGAGATTTTGGGCTGAGATGATGGGATTTTCTAAATATACACTCATGTCATCTGCAAACAGAGACAATTTGACTTCCTCTCTTCCTATTTGAATACATGTTCTTCTTTCTCCTGCCTGATTGCCCTGGCCAGAAATTGCAATATTATGTTGAATAAGAGTGGTGAAAGAGGGCATCCTTGTCTCGTGCCGGTTTTCAAAGGGAAAATGCTTCCAGTTTTTGCCCATTCAATATGATATTGGCTGTGGGTTTGTCATAAATAGCTCTTATTATTTTGAGATACGTTCCATCAATACCTAGCTTATTGAGAGTTTTTAGCATGAAGAGGTGTTGAATTTTATCAAAGGCCTTTTCTGCATCTATTGAGATAATCATGTGGTTTTGTCAATGGTTCTGTTTATGTGATGGATTACATTTATTGATCTGTGTATGTTGAACCAGCCTTGCATCCCAGGGATGAAGCCAACTTGATTGTGGTGGATAAGATTTTTAATGTGCTGCTGGATTTTACTGAGGATTTTCGCATTCATGTTCATCAGATATATTGGCCTGAAATTCTCTTTTTTTGTTGTGTCTCTGCCAGGTTTTGTTATCAGGGCGATGCTGGCTCATAAAATGAGTTAGGGAGGATTCCCTCTTTTTCTGTTGTTTGGAATAGTTTCAGAATGAATGGTACCAGTTCATCTTTGTACCTCTGGTAGAATTTGGCTATGAATCTGTCTGGTCCTGGACTTTTTTTGGTTGATAGGCAATTAATTACTGCCTCACTTTCAGAACTTGTTATTAGTCTATTCAGGAATTTGCCTTCTTCCTGGTTTAGACTTGGGAGGGTGTTTGTGTCCAGGAATTTATCCATTTCTTCTAGATTTTCTAGTTTATTTGCATAGAGGTGTTTATAGTATTCTCTTAAGGTAGTTTGTATTTCTGTGAGATCAGTGGTGATATCCCCTTTATCATTTTTCACTGTGTCTATTTGATTCTTCTCTCTTTTCTTCTTTATTAGTCTGGCTAGTAGTATCTGGGCCGGAGTAAACAGTATAGTCCCTAATGGCTTCCCTTGGCTAGGGGAGGGAGTTCTCTGACCCCTTGTCATGCTCCACCCTGCTTCTGCTTGCCCTCCATGGGCTGCACCCACTGTCTAACCAGTTCCCGTGAGATAAGCCGAGTATCTCAGTTGGAAATGCAGAAATCACCTGCCTTCTGTGTTGATCTCGCTGGGAGCTACAGACTGGAGCTGTTCCTATTCGGCCATCTTGCCAGCCACCTCCGACTATACGTTTTCTAACAGAGATTAGAGTTACTATGTATTTTCTTCCTCCTCCCTAGTTAAAGAACAACCAAAACAATTGCTTACTCATTGATACCCTCCCAGCTTATTACTTTTGTCTGGAGTTTTAATTTTGCTTTTTTTTAAATTTAATTTTTACATTAGGCAATTAGCATTTTACATAATTTGTATAATGAAAGAAGGTGTTCATTTTCTCCATCTTTTCCCACTCCCATTAGCAAACACTTTCTATTCTTGTTGCTGTTTTCTCATGTCTTTCCCTCTATAATTCTAAATATGATGCGGATAATGCCATTTCTTGGCTTTTCAGTTTTAGGTTACAGTTTTATTACTGTTGACTTTATACTATGAAAGATCAGGATTTAGCTTTGCCATACTATTATACAACCCTCACATGCCTGCATTTCCCCTCATCACATCTTCTCTCTGTAAAATGTTGATTATGTATACATGAGGTTACAGATGTTACAGTATAGGTTTATATATAATTTCCCCTCCACCTTCCACATTTAGGGATAGAGGGGTTCACATATTCAGTGTTTTATTTTAGCTGTGTAAATCTTGTTCACAGATGAGCCAAATAATTTTTTAGTGATTCCATTTCCTTTCCTGTGCATTGTTTAGTTCCTTCTATTAGGAATTGGTTTTTTTTCTTCTTCCCTTGCATCTTTTCTCATTCCTTGCTTTCCACACTCTCAATCAGCTCTTTTATAACAAGGCGTTTTATTCCAAGTTTCCGTTAGGTCACACTTGTAAAATAAGCCCTATCTTCCTGTTCTAATAGGTCTGTTTGCTTTCTATTGCTGTGATTTATTTATATTTTTAATTTTTGTGGGTACATAGTAGGTATATATATTTACGGGGTACATGAGATGTTTTGATGAAGGCATGCAAGACATAATAATCACATGTATTGATATCTTCAAGCATTTATCCATTGAGGTGCAATCAATCCAATTACGCTCTCTGAGTTATTTGTAAATGCACAGTTAAGTTATTATTGACTATAGCCCCTCTCTATCCCTATTGCATTACAGCTATTGGGCTTGTACTTCCAACTGTTAGCATCCTAGGAATTTCCTTTTTCTCTGCTAGATTTTATGTTTTGCCCTTTCTTGATTTATACTGTATCAACTACAGCCTTTGAGAAAGAGCACATGGCAGAGATTTCTACTGCCTTATGTCCACCTGAGCCCAGGTGAGCCTAGCTCAACTATGGCTGACCTGTGGATCTGTGGAGAAGAAAAGCAAATCCTTGTTCTGGTAAGGTTTGGTCGTTATTTGCCATGCAGGATTACTGTAGCAATAAACAAAAACCACTAGACAAGGATCTCTAAATATATAAGGAAAGCCTCCTTAGTTTTCTTAGGAAAAACTGGTGGCTCACTTTTTAGAATGGGGTGTTTGGGACTCTGTGCATTGACAGGGTTTGTTGACTTCATGGTGAATATGCAGTGACATGGTCATTTCATTGGGAGCCTTCAAATGTCAGTGTCTGCAGATCTTGCTACTGTGCTGTTGCTCTTCCTGGGTTACCCTTGTCACTTACTGGAGTTTAGAAACCTTACTTCCAGCAATCTGATAGATAAATGGAGAAGGAGGCTGGTCTCAACTCAGGACTTGACACTTGCACTGAATCCCCTAATTCAGTAGGGGTCTCACCTCTGTTTTCAACAGTGCCACTGAGGTCAGAGCTGCAAAGCTGTAGCATACTGCCAATGCAAGGGAGGTAGAGTTGCCTGGTTATCCGGGGTGAAAGAGAATCTTTATGTCTACTTACCTTTTTAAAGACTTCCAACCAAGTTTTCTGTTTTCAGCCTTGTCCCCAAGCCCTGTCAGCAAAGGTGCCCCCAATTCCTGTCTTTGGAAGTGTGTATTGAATCAGCTTGCTTCTTTTTCGTGTTCTCACTCATAAGCACGTCAATTTCAGCTTCCGTTGCTCTTTTAAATTAGTTATACACATACACCTGCTTTCTAGCTTCAAATATTTTGTTAATATCTCTATTCAGCTGTCATTGCCTTCCCCACTGTCCTTGTGTATTTATGACTTTAAAAATATCTTTATTGTCCCTATAGCAGAGTTTTAATAGGAAATCAAGATAAATAAATCTATTTAATTCACATATTTAACTGGGAACTCCCATCCTTTTTAAAAATGGCAATATTAGTAACTTTGAGGTAATTAATGATTAAATTTATTGACATTATCAATTTCTGTTCCTTGTATACAATGCTTTCTCTGTGGGTTCATTTTTTTTCCTACTTGAATACATAGCTCTTCAGGAAGAGTTACCTGATGTGTAACAAGGTGGTAAAATGGAACATTTCCCAGCCATGAAGATGACAGAAGCTATATTCCAAAGGACTGTAAAACAAAATGGCAGAAAACCAGCTTTTCCCCTCATTCAGATTTGACTCTATTCAGATTTGACTACTAATCAATGCCTTATAAAGAAGTTGGAGAGACCAAGAAATGGAAGAATAGAAACTGAATGAAGAGTTTTGAAGATCATAAGTTACTTTTGGAAAGAAGTTGGAGAGACCAAGAAATGGATGAATAGAAATTGAATGAAGAGTTTTGAAGATCGTAATTTACTTTTGGAAAGTGCTGTACATTATTAAATAACTTCCTAACTGCAAATTAAGAAGCAGCGTTTTGAGAGGACTGCCAAAAAGAATAATACGAATACCTTGCATTTTGGAAGACAGAAAAGATGGTGACTGAGTCAGGTTGGTGACATTGCAATGCTAAGATAGGCTGGTGTGGCTTTTGGCAACAAGGGAGAGGGCGTCTTTGGAAGATCATTACTTTCCCAGAGTTTGTGGAGGCAAAGGATGTTTGAATGCATTTTGTGGACTAGATATGGACTATATTCCTAAGAAAGCCAGTGTGTGGCTTTTTAAGTCTTGCCCAACAGGCCACATGGAGAGGAAAATTGTCTCCAAGAAGAGAGAAAATGGAGGTCTCACCATATTCCTAGAGATCAGAGAAGGGGTCTCCAGGAGTTCCCTTGACGAGCAGGAAAGTCTCATGCAGTTCTCTTGATGAGCATGAAAGGGTCTTTACCTGCTGGAAAAGACTCATGCTCATCAAGGGAACTTCATGAATAGTTTTTATGGATGGGAGAGGGGAGTCTCAGAAGACCCGTGAAAGCACCATGACAGAAAGAGTCAGATATAAACACTTGCGGAACCCCAAGAGCACGGATGCTAGCTCACTTCCCCATACTAGTCAGTGGGAGCCTTCCTGCTGCCCTTGCCTCTTGTTTTTTTCTGCTTGACCTGGAGGGATCAGAAGCCGTATTTAGGGAGGAGACATAGAAGTACAGCTGGAGAAAGGAGAAGAGCCTATGCTACCCTCTTCCTTAACTACAAGTTTTTCACCTGCAACACCCTGACCTGGGGGAGGGAGAAAGACCTCAACTGGGAATCAAACTTTGAATTTTGATGCTTATTGGATATTTATAATGTGAAATTGATCTTTTGTTTTGTGATTTAGGTCTTTAAAAGTTTTTTATTCTCATGGTGACCAGAAAATTCACAGGATTGATTTTTTATCCAGGAGTAGAAGGACTTGTCGACCAGTAGTTTTAAAGGGAAAATGAGAGGCAGAAATTAGTAATTTTCAGTTGCTTTATGATTATATCCCCACTTTGTTTTTTTTTTTTTGAGATGGAGACTTACTTTGTTACCCAGGCTTGAGTGCAGTGGTGCGATCTCAGCTCACTGCAACCTCTACCTCCCGGATTCAAGCAATTGTCCTGCCTCAGCCTCCTGGGTAGCTGGGATTACTGGTGTGCATGTTTGTATTTTTAGTAGAGATGGGGTTTCTCCGTGTTGGCCAGGCTGGTCTCGAACTCTTGACCTCAGGCGATCTGCCTGCCTCATCCTCCCAAAGTGCTGGGATTACAGGTGTGAGCCACTGCGCCCGGCCATATGTCCCCAAATTTTGATAGCTCATTATAATGGTTACATGTATCTGACAATAGTTTTATGTTGCCCTCACTTTTGAGGGGATAAAATTCTAAGCTTTTTCTTATTACGTCGATTATATTATTCCATTGTCTTCTGACATTTATCGCTGTTGAAGAGAACTCCATGTCAGTGCAATTATCATTTGTGTTTCTGAATGTCTTGCGAAAGCAGCACTGACAGCCTTTGCTCTGGACTAACTTTCCAAGGCTGTTTGAATGGCAAGATAGAGATGCTGTCTTCTTCTGGAGCAAATGGTAGGTTTGCTCAGAGCGTTGGAAGTCAGATCTAGTGTCTCCCTCAGGGACTTCAGCTCTCCTCAATGAACTGAAATTTTAAACTTTCTTTCATGTGTGAGGGTAGGAGATGTTTTTGAGCCCAGCTTTGTCTGTTTTGGCTTGGAGCATAGGGAATATCTTCTGGATAGGAATTTTACCAATTTAGAGAAATAATCACTTTAATGAACTTGTCTTGAGTATGTAGTTGCTTCCAGGTGGTAATATCCTTAAATTTCAGTTGGCATAGCATTTTTCTCCAGTTTACCAATACTAATTTTAATTTTAGCAGACATAGTGTGCATTTTTCTCCTCAATATTCATTTCAGAGCATTTGCTCATTTTTTTTTAAAAATTGAACTCATCCAGTGTTCCTTTATTACCCAGTCTCTTGGGACATTCAGATCAGAAGTCATTCTCTTCCTAAAACCATAGTGATGCCAGCCCCATTAAATGCTCCTCACACTTCCCTTTTCCCCTTGCTCCTGCTAGATATGTTCCATTTCCCATTTTATGACTTTTCACTTCTTCAAACTGCCCTTTATTGCTGAAAGTTCCACATTGTAATTTGAAAAGTAGAACAGTAAAATATCCATTTCTGAATGATCTACTAACTACTGGGCTGTAATTGTATTCAAAATTGATAGTTCAGCTAAAACTCTATATTATTCAACTTGAGAGATATTTTTGTAGCTGATTATTCCTGCTTATGGCTTTACCTAGAGCTTTTATTTTACAGTTATATTTTTGTACCACATTAGATATTTTCCCATCTATTTGCACAAAGCTAGATAAAAATGTTAACAAAGACATAAAAGTCATATGTTAAACCAGAAATAGTACTGGAATCAGAAATGATGTAGTGCATCATCTTTCTTTCATTTTTTTCCTGAGATTTATTGCTATGGAGAAGATTCTACTCAAGAATTTGATGGCCAGTACGTTTTACCAAATTCCCCAAGAACTAAAATTATGAAGCTAAGACTTCTTTCATACACTGACTGGAAATGAAAAGAAAAATATGTTCAGATAAATTACCTAAGTTAGAAAAATAAATGGCAACCATACAGATAAAACATGTCTTACTTATGCATATTAGATGGGGTGTTCTAGTGAGAGCTGTTTCTTCATTTTAGTTCTTCATCTTTCAGATTTTTTTTTTATATTAGTGCACTTTAACCCGGGGAAAGTTGGGCAACTGTGTAGGATGGCAGAGAACTGCTGAATCTTTTTTCCTTTAATTAAAGGCAGGGGTTCTTAGCCTGGAATCCATGGAGGTCCTAGAGGTCCATAGGCAGATTTTGTACATAAGAGAGGAGGTATCTTAGTTTATTTGGATGCTATAACAAAATGCCATGGACTGCATGATTCATAAGGAACAGACTTTTAGTTCTCACAGTTCTGGAGGCTGGGAAGTCCAAGATCAAGGCACCAGAAAATTCAGTGTCTGGCGAGGGCCTGCTTCTTGGTTCATAGACTGCACTGTGGTATCTCCCTAAGCTGACCCATTAGATTCTCCAGGGCAGGCTTTTACCAAGCTGAGCCTGTGGCCATCACAAGAATCTTGTCAAACCTTGTGCACTTGGCTTTTAATAGGGGAAGAAGAGACTTCCTGGAATTTCTGGATTCTAGGACCTCCTTCCCTCACCTGAGACACCTGGATCTGTTCTCTCGAACAATAAGCACCATCACCTGTCATCAACCTGAGGGTATCATGCTGTCATCTCACTAAAGCAAGCGCCCAGGTGGGTGACATCCCAGTATTCAGAACAAATTTCTGTCATTTGGGACATGGTTGGGCCAGTTTAATCTGTGTCATCTGACCAACTCATCCAAAACTGTTTCCTTATGCTTGGAGACGTAGGAATAGGAAGAGTTACGCTGGAGATAGCAGTACAAAACTATAGGGAAAAATACAGAAGCCAGACATTATTATAAAAATCTACTTGCCTTTAAGTATATATAATGATTGATTTACATTTACAATGTGTTATAAGCCCATGTTACTGCTGGAACATTAAGACACATGATAGCTTGACTAAGTGGTCAATGTTACATCTATTTATATAGGTATAGAAAGCTCTAGAAGATATGCACCCATCTATTACTTGAGGATTTTTTTTTGAGGAGGCTATATGTTAGAGGCTTTTCACTTTCTACTTTATTCACTTTTAATTTAATTTTAAAAATTCATAATGAGTATATATTATTTTCTATCATCAGAAAAAATAAAAAATATGAAGACCAGATTGGGGAGGTGAGATTTCACATTTTTATTCCTGGAGCTTACCCAGGGATTGGTTGCTGTCAAAATCTCTTGGGAGGCGTTTTAACACAAACATTCCTGTCTCCCTATCTCCTGTTGCCAGTCACTCCTGATGATCACTTCTATTGCTTGGGTAGCTTGTAGTGTACCCAGGAAAAGTTCAACCTTATGAGAACATTCTGGAAGAGGTACTCTGGAGAAGGCTTTACCGTTGCTGGACCTCAGGGCATCATTTTACTTGTGGTAGTCATCTGAGGCTTCAAACAGCTAACTGGACCTGTGGCTATCATCTGGCCATGTTTGATGGGTGGGCTCAGACCTGTGGCTATCATCTGGCCATGTTCGATGGGTGGACTCAGACCTGTGGCTATCATCTGGCCATGTTCGATGGGTGGGCTCAGACCTGTGGCTATCATTTGGCCATGTTCAATGGGTGGGCTCAGACCTGTGGCTATCATCTGGCCATGTTCGATGGGTGGGCTCAGTGGAAACTTTGCCAGGGAAGATGAAGATTGTGGAGGAAACCGAAAGGACCAAGTATTCCTTCTCTCTACTAGGGGAGGGACGTCAAAGCAAAATCTGGGAAGGTGCCAAATCTGTCGGCTGACTTCAGCAGCCCTGTTTTTACTTCATGAGAGAGAGAGTGTTGGATGCAACTTTCTGAAGTTTAGGGGTGTTTCAAAAAGATTAGGAAAGAGCACATCTTTGGATCAGGAGATTTCTGAAAGCCGGGTACATGCTGTGGTGCTCCAGACTATCAGCTGGAGGACTTGCTTGTCCCTCTTCTGCATGCCTGAGGAGAGCTGGACTTGGCAAGTCACTGAATTTTTCTGTGCCTCAGTTTCCTCATATGGAAAATAGGAATAATAATTGCTGTAATGATTAAGTGGATTCATACTTGCATGCATGTAGCATTTAACAAGTATTCTCTGTCACTTTTATGATGTGTGGTAGGAGGTCATACAGGCCTGCTCTGGGACAACTAGACCAGGAAAGAGGAAGCTTGAATGCAGTGATGGCCCCCTTCACAGTGGCAAGAAAACCCTTGGTGCTGACGTGGCCCCTCTCCTGGCCTCATGGAGCCCAAGGCTCTGAGCGTCTGTGACCTGGACAATGCTCACCTCATGCCACTCCATGCAGATGCTGACTATGACATTAGGCCCACCTTCAGGAGAGACTGGGGGGCCACGGGCAGTGTCTCAACTTCCTTTGTGTCCTTATCTCATGTGTAGTCACCACTGCTTGTTGTCTGGTTTGATGATAAACCAAAGTGAAAGCAATCTTCAGGAAGACCCTGGCCTTATTCTTGCCAAAATTTAAGCCTGGATAGACAGCATGGTTAGGCCTAGCTTTTGGCACAGTTAACAGTATTGATAAGAATAACCTCAAGTTTAAGTGGAAAATGGGAAAAGAGGGAAATCCAGGTAAGAGCCCTGTCTCCTGGGAGGCCTGACTGGAGCCCAGGGCATTAGCGGGTCCTGAGCTGCGGGCCCTGTGGGGTCCTCTATGGGGACATGAGGGCATGTGGAGGGGGTCTGCTGAGATGGAAGAGCCACCTGGGCACTCAGCACACTTTCCCTTGGGCCAGTACTGGAGGGAGGAACAACTATCTTGGAGTAGGTTCTGGAGTGAAACTTGGAGGACACCTGACCTCTAGTCATGGGGACAAGGCCTAGCAAATGGGACCTGCTGTCTTGGGCACAAACCAGGCTCTTCTGTGAGTCAGCCAACACACAGGGCTAGCCAGCCATGCTGGAGCATGAGGAGGGGGGGCCGGAGCAGGCTGATCCTGCTCCCAGACATGTCCGTCCCACACAAAACCACATGGAATTTGCTGCTTAGTCTCTGCTCAGATGCTGGTAATACCTGGTGAGGACCAGGATCATCCCTGTGCCTCTCGCTCCTCTAATTGCACTGTCCAGGGCATGGCGTGGAGCCCAGACCCACAGGTGCTGCCCCTGCCTAATTGTGGGTTTATTGCCGTCACCTCTGAGTGCAGCTCGAGTCCAGTTGTCCATCTGGTCAATCATAAACAGCCTGGGAGCTGGAAAGGGTCTTCTCCTGGTGTAGTGGGTGTATCATCTAAGGACAGTAGACTTAGAAATCTAAGCCAGGTCGAAGTAGGGAAAGGGGAAATTGCTGTGCCAGTGGCAGGGGCGAGGTGGCCAGCCCGGTTCCTATACTAGGATTACAGCTGGGTCTATCAGAAATAAGGCTGCACCAGCGGCCCCTGCCTGAGTATCCCTGGAGGGAGGGTATTTCCCGGAGGGTACCCAGGGGTGGCAGGAGGTAGCACCTCACCCCAGGGCCCTGCACCAAAGCCATGGGCTGTGGGCTGGCGGGGTGCGATTTGGTGCAGCTGTGTGCTCACTGTATGGATGTCCTCATGTCCACACTCGCTTTTTCTTCATGAGGACGCTAGGTTGCTGGGTGCACAGCCCAGGTTCATGCTGCAAGCTTCAGAAGTAAGTGTCCCAAGGTGCTGGGTGAAACCTACAGGCTTGTCTGCTGTTAACCCAGGTGATGAGTGGTGGCCACACTCCTCCCTGGAGGGCTAAAAATCTCAGGACTCGACCTAGGGGGAAAGCAGACTGCTGTGGCAGGGGCAGGGGTGACCCTCACTGCTCAGAATAAAAAGGACCATTCACAAGGCGGCCTCCAAGGGTAAACGGCTGATGCCCTGCCCTGTCATAGGCAAACTGGGTACACCCAGTTTTGGCAGAGAAAGTCAAAGTGTGCTGAACAGTTGATGAACGTGTGGGAGAATATGTTTCCCCAAATGACTGTAGGCTGCACCACTACCTCACTGTAAGGTTGCAGGTGGGACCTTGCTGCCTGGTCCTCAGAGAAGAGTGGACAGGACTCTGGACAGGCCTCGTAGCACTCACCTTCCTAGGGATGGCCTGGCACATCCCCTTGATTTAGCTGGCACCTTTGAGGTGGTGGGTTGATTCCCACCATCAGGAGGAAGTGGTATGGTTACAGAATGTCGGACTCGTTCTTTGAGTGGCAGAGGGGATAAAGCCACCTGGCTGGTCCTGCCACTTTTCTTTGGGGGAAAAACAAAAGGGGTGGAAGCCCAAGGGCCTGAGCCAGTGATGCAGTGTTTGGGGCTGTGTGGTACCTGCTGAGGCACTGCTGGCTGGGGAGGCAGATGCAGTTTGAGAAGATCCTGTGGTAAATATGGACTGCGTTATGGTCTGAGTGCTGTGATCCGTTCTACCCCAATTCATAAGTTGAAATTCAAACCCCCAAAGTGATGGTATCAGGAGGTAGCGCCTTTGGGAAGTGATTTGGTCATGAGGGGAGAGCCCTCATGACTGGGATTATAAAAGAACTCGGAGAGCTAGCTAGTCCCTTCCAACATGTGAGGACACAACCAGAAGGCATCATCTAGGAAATGACAGAAAGCGGGTCCTCACCAGACACCGAATCTGCCAGTGTATTGATCTTGGACTTCCCAGCCTCCACAGCTGTGGGAAATAAATGTCTGTTGTTTATAAGCTACCCAGTCTAAGGTATTTTATTATAGCAGCCTGAATGGACTAAGACAGATTTCATATTAGCTTCCTAGGTTTGCCATAATAATGTACCACAAATTAGGTGGCTTAAAATAACAGGAATTTATTATCTCACGCTTCTGGAAGCTAGGAGTCTAGACTCAAGGTGTCAGCAGGGCCATGCTTTCTCTGAAGGCTTCAGAGGAGGAGCCTCCCAGCATCTGGTGGCCCCAGGCATTCCTTGGCTTGTGGCTGCATCACTCCAGTCTTCGCCTCCATCTTCACATGGCCTTCTTCCCTGCGTGTCTCCTCCTCTTGTAAGGACACCAGCCATTGGACTTAAGGATTACCCTAAAAATCCATTATGATTTTGTCTTAAGTTCCTTAACTAACTGCATCTGCAAAGATCCTATTTCTAAATAAGGTTACATTGTGAATTTTGGGATAGACATGAATTTTTGGGAGCACTCCACTCAACCCACTACAGACTGAGTGGCAGAGAGAGGTCAAGGATCATGAAGTAGTGTTCTCCTGGTAGGGGTTATTGTAATGGGTATAGCTAGTGATTTCCTCTAGCTGTTTCCTCAGATGACAGAGGATGCTGGGATGGAGGGGCTGGGCTCGCCAAAGGGACCTGGAGCCTAGGGTTCCCAGCAAGGACTGCTGATCCCATCACATCATCATCTTAGAAGGGCAGCAACCTCTGTGAGCAGCTGAAGGTCCCAAGAACACACTTTTTTTTTTGAAAGAGCATTCTACTGAGAGAAACCTCACAAGGAAAACTCAAGGTACTCTCAGGTAAGGGCAAATAATGGCAACCTCATAAATGATGTTCACATACTCCAGTGGGCTCAAGATAGAAATACTGGTAGATTTGTGTGATTACCTTTTCTGAGCAAGGGCTTACTCTATAATTAGTATCGTATACTATTTAGTTTTGGGTTATCATTATTATTTTTGTGTGATGCTGCATCCTAGTAACAGTTGTTTGTGACACTGGGAGTGATTAGACAAGGTGGGTATGAGAGCCGTCCATCTGTATCCCCACAAATGGGTGGACTCTGGTGGGTCCTGGCCAAGCCTACTGTAGGCCCAGTACCTCATAGAACATGGTGCAGGGAGCAGGGAACTACAGCTATAGTTTCCTTCTGTGGTAGTACTCAGACCCTTGTCTGCTGATGCAGCCCTCCGACCTCATAGTATAAAATGATGAATTCTGGGTGATGAATTCCAGGCTGCAAGATTCTCTAACCTGATGCATTGTTCATTCTGCAAAGGCTGCACTGACTTCTAATTTTGGATCTGCCTCTTTGAGTATCTAGGAAACCCCTGGCTTGTACATGTAACTTTATCTTAGGAATATCTTTTGCACTATTTGCTATCTCAGTAGGATATAGAAGTGAAAACAATCTTAAACTGAGTTCACACCTTTGATTCGATTCGATTTTAATGCCTCAGCCAGACTTTGTGGTCTAGCCAAACTCCTCAAACCATCCCCAGATCAATCTCTGTGGCAAGGGAGATGCAACACAAACCTTGAATGAGGCAGAGTAGGTGGAGTCAGTCTCACTCAACCATGCAGTGAATGGTAGAGGGGAGGTTTCCTCAAATTCTTTTGGAATGTTGCACCTTAAAGGAAGGGAGACACTGTCTGGGGAAGAAATGAAGATACCTATTTCAGGCATTGATACTGTCTACATTGTATGTACCCTCCAGATGGCTGGAACAGATACTTGCAGACGTCAGCATTCTTATTTTTTTAATGAGATTTTCTTTTTCTTCATAATGGGAGGTATATGTTTTGTTTTATCTATTTTTTTCTCCCCACAATTGGGAGAAATTCTGGATAGAGCTCCTTCCCAGGTATAGATATGGTATGTGGGTTATTCAATGAGACAGCTATTCATTAAGCACCTTAAGAACAGAGCCATGCCCTGTTGTAGGCACTTGGAATACAAAGGTGAGTAAGTTTGCTTTAGCTAGGGTAGCACCAGTTGCTATAACAAAGAAAGCTCAAAACAGAGAAGCTGAATAATAGTAAATCAGAGGTTTGTAATGGTTCTCAGGAGAGCCCTTCAGGTTCGTGAGTGGCTCTGCTCCATGTAGTCACTCAGGGACTTTGGATGACAATGGCTCTGCAGTTGTTGCTTTCGAGGTCACCCTAGATATTGGCACTCCAGTCAGCAAGAAGGGGAGAAAGAATGTTGGAGGTGAGCCAGGTGAAAGGTTTCAGGAACCCAACCTGGAGGTGGTACTCATCCCTTCTGCTCTCATTCCTTCCTTCCAGAAAGTTCCTGTCTGTCTTCTGAGGATATGCCTGGTTTCATGGAAAAGACCAGCATGTGAACAACAGGCAGAGGAGAAACTGGTTTTAAGCAATAGTTTTTCTGCCTCACATCCTGCACTTCACAATTGCCACTGGACCCAACCCTA
The DNA here is from genome assembly GCF_003255815.1 of Theropithecus gelada. Lineage (NCBI taxonomy): Eukaryota > Metazoa > Chordata > Mammalia > Primates > Cercopithecidae > Theropithecus > Theropithecus gelada. The sequence goes on along the minus strand of NC_037673.1, from coordinate 9,903,132 downwards.
AGCACTTTTCAAAAAGAAAAAAACTCAAAGATGGAATGCCCCCTGTTACACAGAACAAAACTGTGTTTAAGTGTTATTTCCCTCATAGTTGTTTCTAGTAAGCTGCTTCTTGTTATTAGTGATGTTGAATTTTATTTACCTTCTTGAAGTTCCTGGTCATTCTTAGCCTTTATTCTTTGGAAAAAGGCAAAAACAAATCCAAAAGAAGAATTATAATGTTCCAAGTTCATGTTCCCAACCCCTCCCTTCCCAATTAATGATCACAACAAACTTGTAAAGTTAGCATTCTTATTTTTATCTATTAGCTATTATTATCTTCATTTTATGAATGAGGGCATTGAGGCTCAGAGAACTTAGAGACCTTCATTAAGATTGTGCATCAGCTATTCACAATAGCAAAGACATGGAATCAACCTAAATGCCCATCAGTGGTAGACTGGATAAAGAAAATGTGATACATATACACCATGGAATACTATGCAGCCATAAAAAGAATGAGATCATGTCTTTTGTGGGAACATGGATAGAGCTGGAGGCCATTATCCTTAGCAAAGTAATGCAGGAACAGAAAACCAAATACCACATGTTCTCACTTATAAGTGGGAGCTAAATGATGAGAACATGTGGACACATAGAGAGGAACAACACACTCTGGGGCCTTTCATAGGGTGGAGGGTAGGAGGAAGGAGAGGATCAGGACAAATAACTAATGCCTATTAGGCTTAATACCTGGGTGATAAAATAATCTGTACAACAAACCCCCATGACACAAGTTTACCTACATAACAAACCTGCATGTGTACACCTGAATTTAAGAAAAAAGTTTTAAAAAAAGATTGTGTATTAGGCTGGGCAAGGTGGCTCATACCTTTAACCCCAGCACTTTGAGAGGCCAAATGGGCAGATTGCTTGAGCCCAGGAGTTTGAGACCAGCCCGGGCAATATGGTAAGACCTTGTCTCTACAAAAAAAGAAAACAATTAGCCAAGTGTGGTTGTGTGCTCCTGTGGTCCCACCTACATGGGAGGCTGAGATGGGAGGATGGCTTGAGCTCAGGAGGTTGAGATGCAGTGAGCTGTGATTATGCCACTGCACTCCACCCTGGGTGACAGATTGAGACCTATCTTAAGAACAACAAAAATGATTATGCATCAATCATAGTGTAGCAAGGCAATGTAAAAAGCTCTAAATCACACATGCAGCACATCTATGGCATAGTGTATTTGTAGAAAAAGATGAGGTTCAGGAATAATGGAAAGGCATGAGTTTGGACTGAAGAGTGACTAGATGCAGACGGTTCCATTGGATGGAGCACCTCTCATGTAGCTGGGACCATGGGTGCACGCCACCATGCTTGACTATTTTTTAAAATTTATTTTGTAGAGATGGGGTCTTGCTCTGTTGTACAAGCTGGCCTGAAACTCCTGGGCTCAAGTGATCCTTCCATCTCAGCCTTCCAAAGTGCTGGGATTACAGGCATGAGCCACTGTGCCCGGCCTGATGCACATTCTGTTTTTTTTTTTTTTTTTTGAGACGGAGTCTTGCTCTGTTGCCAGGCTGGAGTGTAGTGGTGCGATTTCGGCTCACTGCAACCTCTTACTCCCAGGTGGAAGCGATTCTTCTGCCTCAGCCTCCTGAGTAGCTGGGATTACAGGCATGCACCACCACATCCAGCTAATTTTTATATTTTTAGCAGAGACAGGGTTTTATTGGCCAGGATGGTCTCTATCTCCTGACCTCATGACCTGCCCACCTTAGCCTTCCAAAGTGCTGGGATTACAGGTGTGAGCCACCATGCCAAGCTGATACAAAATCTTATTTAGGGCCACAGTAGTTGCTGTAACAAGTAAACCTCTGAATTTCAGCACCTAATACATAGACATTTACTGTCATGTGATAACCCCATTGGGGTGCTCCTAATTGCTTGGTGGCTTTTGTTCTCAGGCTCCTTTTCCATTGCATACCTTGCGGCATCCAGTGGCACTTTTTTGACTCCCAAATATTGTGCTTCGATTTTCCTTTAGCCCTGTTTTTTTTTTTTTTTTTTTACCCCAGTAAAACTGCATTTCCTGACACGATCTGCTTTTTGCGTTCCTCCCTGCTCACTGCTCATGTTGACAGTTGCTACTGTAGGTGTGGTGACAGATGTCTGGCTTAAGCAGGATCCCATGAAGCATGGATGCTTCTTGGCAGTTTCGAGTTACTGCTCCAGCTATTAACAGCTCCTTAAATGGATTTACCAAGACTCAGCTCTCAAGTCACCCCTGGCCTTTGCGGGCTTGTCTGCCAGAGCTAGTGATGTTTCTTATGCTTGCTCCACATTTAGCTGCTGATCATGAAGATCCTAGAGTGGTTAGGAAAAGAAAAGCATTCTCCCTCGTTCTAGGGTCAAGACTTTGAAAGGAAATGTCTACAGTTTATCATCATCGATTCTTTCTTAGTGAACCCCTTTGGGGCCCAAGATGGTAGATCTCAAATTTAAAAGCCACGAAGGAGCAGTGAACAGTACATGAGAGGTTAAAGGTAACTCTGTCATGCAGTGAGTGATTCCCAGTGAACTAGCGACATCCCAGAACGGAATCATTGTTGTTATTTTTCCTGGGTATTCATGAAGTTTGCTGAATGAGGAGGCTGCTGCGGAGCTGTTCATAGCACTGGGGGGATGCTGGGACAAACACTGGCCCTGGCACATCTAACTCACTGTCCCCACTGGCTGTGGAAAGGCAGAAGTCAGGGCGCCAGGGCCACACTTTTCTTAAAATTGACAATTGGAATATGGGGCTGAGTGCAGGCATTTTGACTCCACCTGGCTTAGTCTTTGAGTGTGCCCTAAGACTAATGAGAGGTGGGCTGCCTCCTACCTAGGGAAAGCGTGGCCAGCCGACGTGCCTTGCTGGGGCTTTGGTGTGGATTAGGCCTAATGGGAAGACTTATCTCCCTGGGGTTTCCGAAAGTTGAACCACTGGGTGGCTGATGAGATGTGAACAAAAGACATTTGATTACATGGATGTGGGTGGGAAGCAATGCTTAGCCTCTTAGCTTTGTTTCTAGTTGTTCTATGGAAAGGCATTTTAAATCATGGTAATTATTGAATTTCCTTGATTCTAAACTAGTACACTGATTGTAAAATGCGTTATCAATTTAATAAGAATATTTCTTTTTGGGGGGGGGAAACAAAGAAATACTACCATTTAATATATGCAACTTGACTGCAAAACATACTACAAATGTTAGAAATGATAAAATGTGGTGAAATGGTAAAATGTTTTTTAGCTCAAGGAAATATGTTAGAAAAGATTTTCTGCTCTAGACGAGAGCAAGGCCACCTCCTTGGTTAGCTGGCGAGGATTTTTTTCTTTTTTTTGCAGGTTAGTTATCCCGTTTCTGGCAGTGGTTTTGGCTCTGCAATTACAGGAGCCGGCAGAAGCCAGCAGCTACAGCAGCAAGGCTCCTGCAGGCGATTTGTGGCTGTAATTTCTCACTGTTGTCTGTTCTGCCGCCCACCTCGCTAGCACTGAAACCCATTGGTGAGCTACAGGACCCCTAGGGAGTGAATTTGCAGGAAGATAAATTCCCCTGTTCCTGACTACGTTTGAAGTGCTATTGTGGAAACTGAATAGAATACAGATCACTCCCAAATTGAATTCTGCATACCTGCACTGCTAAGTAGAAAATTGCATATCAAATAATGGTTCCTAGACTCGACTTGGCTCTGTCTAGACAAAAAACTTGCTTACAGTTTTTAATGTTCTTTGTCACGCAGGCACATAAAACCCCTTTGCCCTCATTATCTCAGGATCTCAGACATTTTATTTTTGGGGACATTTTCACTGCCAACAGCTATCTCCTATCTTTATCCTACCCTCACTGCTCTTGAAGATGATGTTACGGCAGTCAGATGCTCTGTTATGGCAGCCAGCACCCCAAGTTGGAACTGTGTGGACATGGGCACTGGGTCTTATTGTTGTAATAAGTACCAGCACACAGTATGTGCTCAGTAAATGTAGGTTAAATACATGAGTACAGGGAGAACTGGCCGGCATAAGAACCTCTAAAGCCTCCTTCTTACGCGGTCTTATTCCTGCGAGGGAGCCCTCTGCCCCTCTCCTTATGTACAAGACATGTAGTTAATATGTTAATGAGTGTCTGATTGGTGTTTTAAGTATTATTTTCTTTGTGACATTGTTACTGGAAAGGGGTCCTAATCCAGACCCCAAGAGAGGGTTCTTGGATCTCGCTCAAGAAAGAATTCGTGGGGAGTCCATAGAGTAAAATGAAAGCAAGTTTTTTAAGAAAGTAGAGGAATAAAAGAATGGCTACTCTATACTCCATAGGCGATGCCCTCAGGGCTGCTGGTTGCCCATTTTCATGGTTATTTCTTGATAATATGCTAAAGAAGGGGAGGATTATTCATGAGTTTACAGGGATAGGGGTGGGTAGTTCCTGGAACTGAGGGTTCCTCCCCTTTTATGACCAATATGGAGTAACTTCCTGATGTTGCCATGGCATCTGTAAACTGTCATGGCACTGGTGGGAGTGTCTTTTAGCATGCTAATACATTGTAATTAGCATGTAATGAGCAGTGAGGACGACCAGAGGTCACTTTTGTTACCATCTTGGTTTTGGTGGGATTTGGCCAACTTCTTTACCGAAGCCTGTTTTATCAGCAAGGTCTTCATGACCTGTATCTTGTGCTGACTTCCTGTCTCATCCTGTGACTATGAATGCTTTAACCTCCTGGGAATGCAGTCCAGTAGATCTCAGCCTTATCTTACCCAGCCACTATTCAAGGTGGAGTCGCTTTGGTTTGAACACCTTTGACAACATCATTCCTCCTTAGGCCTTTGTCTCTGTTAACACTAAATAAGTGCTGTGGGCCAGAGGAACCTAGAGAAGCTGGGTGTGCCATTGTAGCAGTGGTGGCTCCATTGAGCTTCCAGGCAGCTGCGTAATTCAACAAAGCAAGAAGGGAGCTGCCGATCACCAGGTGAAAATATATGGATGTTAGTGTTAAGTCTGGGATCAGTGCCAAGATCTTGGCAGAATGGGTGGCTCCAGGCATGGGATTATTTGGGATCAGAAAGACCAGAGATGATTCTCTCAGAGGTCTAACAGGACATCAGTTTTCACCATTAGTGCTTTGCTGCTTTGAGCCTGAAACTTTTAATTTTCAAGAGTCTTAAGTAAAATAAAACTCCAGAAAGCTAACTTTAAAATTTCCAATTCTTTAGGACAGAGAACATGTGTAGGAGGAGATAAATGAATGTCAAAAAATTAAGAACCAAAATCCAACTTTTGTTCTGAAATGGATTTTTAATTTTTATTTTACTTTAAGTTCTGGCATACATGTGCTGAATGTGCAGGTTTGTTACATAGGTAAACATGTGCCATGGTGGTTTGCTGCACCTGTCAACCCATAATCTAGGTTTTAAGCCCCACATGCATTAGGTATTTGTCCTAATGCTCTCCCCCCGCTTCCCCCAACCCCCCAACAGGCCCTGGTGTGTGATGTGCCCCTCCCTGTATCCATGTGTTCTGTTCTGAGATGGATTTGCCAAGACAAATCTTTGCTTGTGTTCTGAGACCTGGTGAAATCTCCCCTGGGCAGTGGCCTGGGGTAGGCCCTGAGCTGTTTGATTGGCAGGTGACAGAGCCCTGAATAAAAGGCTTCATTCTTTGATTTTCTTTTTGGATCTCATAGTTTAGTGAGGCAATTCTCACTGCTTTCTCTAGGGGTGATTCTCCCTGGGGTTGCTACATTATGGAATTTGGAGGGGTCAGTTTTGATTGTGACAAAGACTTGGGGGCTCTGCTTGCATTTAGTAGGTATGGCCTGGGAACACTCTATATTGTGCATTCATGTGGCAGTATTGCCCATTGAATAATTTTTTAAGTGTACCATGGGACTTTCATGTGGGTAAAAAACCTGTATTCCAATAGTTGTGATGTACCCTAAATTTTCCAGGAAAGAAACCATTGTGTAAATCCTTTTGCTTGGAACTTCACTGGAGTTGGAAAGTCACCTGTGGTGGTTAACTTACCAGTAGAGCCCAGCCCTGTCCATCTGCCTCTGTGACTGTCATGTTCTCGAAGATTCTAAGGACAGCAGCAAGCATCTGACTCCTGCATTACAACCTCCAGTGCTGGTTTTTCTGAGCATTTCTGTGCTAAATGTGTATAATGTACATTTCTATGCACATTATACTATAAATTTCTTTTTACATTTTTATTTCAGTTGGGGTATTGTGTTATTTCTAAAATCATATTTGTGTTAGGATTTATCATTTATATTGCTATTGTTTGAAAGTATTCCTCAAAGTTTATGTGCTGTCAACCCCCAGTGCAACAGTTTTGGGAGGCAGGGTGTCGTAAGAGTTGATTAAGTCACAAGGTCTCTGCTTTCATGACTGGATTAATGTTGTTATTCCAGGAGTGGGTTAGTTACTGTAAGAGTGACTTTGTTACAAAACCTTTGGCCCCCTCTTGATCTTTTGCTCTCAGTATTTCTTTCCCTTTCACCTCTGCCCTGGGATAATGCTGCACAAAAGTCCTCATCAGATGCCAGTGCCATGCTCTTGGACTCCTGGCCTGCAGAACCACGAGCCAAATAAATTTCTGTTCGTTGTAAATTACCCAGTCTGTATCTTTCTGTTATAGCCACAAAAAATGAGCCAAGAAAGAAAATTGGCACTGAGAAGCGGATCTGTAGCTATAATAAATACCTGAAAATGTGGAAGCCCCTTTGGAACTGGGTAATGAGTAGAGGCTGGGAAAACATGCAGGAGCAGGCAAGCAAAAGCCTATATTGCTGTGAACAGAGCATTAAGCGTGATTCTGGAGAGAACTGTAGAGAAAGTCTGAAGCTTCTTAGAGATTACTTAAGTGGTCCTAATCAAAATACTGGTGGATATAGGAACATTTCTGATATGGTAAAGGCCATTCTGATGAGATCTCAGATGGAAATGAGAAACAAAGTAATGGAAACTGGAGTAAAGGCCATCTTTGTTATAAATTCACAAAGAACTGTTACAAATTCATGGCTGAATCATGTCCACGACTGGGGGCTTTATGGGAGGTGGAATTTAAGAGCAATGAACTTGGACATCTGTTGAAAGAAATTTCTAAGCAAAATACTGGAGGAGCTACATAGCTGCTTTTAACCACATATAGTAAGATGTGAATGAAGAGAAATGATGTAAAGATGGCATTTATAGTTAAAAGGGAAGCAGAACAAAAGATATGGGAAATGAGCAGCCTTGCTCATGTAAATAGTGAAAAGGCATGTTTAGGAGAGTAAACTAAGAGTGTGGCCAAGAGACTGTTTGCTAAAGAGATTAGTATGGATAGAAGGGAGCCAGGTGCCATTCATCAAGACAATGGGGAAATGACATCAAAGGCATTTGATGGGCTCAGCAGGTTGCCCTTCCCATCACAGGCCCAGAACAGGGCCTTCCAGAGAAGGTTTCTCAGAGAGGTGCCCATGGAACTTCAACATTCACTGCTTAGAGATGCCTGGGGCTCTGCTCCCTGCGTTCAGGCACAGCATTCCTCAGCTGTCCCAGCCATGGCTCAGATGGGCCCAGGTATGGCTTGTGCCACCACTCCAGAGGGCTCAAGCAGTAAGCCTTGGTGGCATCTCCGTGGTGTTGACTCTGCATGTATACAGAATGCAAAAACTGTGGGATCTGTACATTTCAAAGGATGTATTTGACAGCTTGAGGGCCCAGGCTGAAACTTTTCACAGGGATGGAGACAACACAGACAGCCCCTACTAGGGCAATGCTGAGCTGAAATGTGGGGTCCAAGCTGCCACGTTGCCTAGTTGACCTATGGGAGTAAGGCCATCTCAGAGATCTACAGAACTGTGGGGCCACCAACATGCAACTCCAGCTTGGGAAAGTTGGAGGCACGAGACTCCATCCCATGAAAGTGGCTGGGTGGCTGAGCCCAGCAAAATCACTGGGGTAGGGCTGCCTGTGGCCTTGCAGGTCCAGCCCCCGTCCCAGTGTGCCCAGAATGTGGGACATGGAGTCAGGGAGGATTATTCTATAGCTTTAAGACTTGATGTTTTCCCTGTTGAGTCTTGGATTTACCTGGGGCCAGTCGCGTCTTTCTTCTTGCCTATTTCTCCCTTTTGGAATGGGAATGTCTGTCCTATGCCTGTCTCACCACTGTATTTTGGAAGCACATAATTTATTAATTTTACGGGCTTACAGATTGCAGAGGAATTTTCCTGGGGATGAATTGTGCCTTGAGTCTTACCCATATCTGATTCAGGTAAGACTGAGCTTTGAACTTTTGAGTTAGTGCTGGAATAAGTTAAGACTTTGGGGGCTATTGGGATGAAATACATGTATTTTGCATTATGAAAAGGACATGAATTTTGGAAGCCAGGGGCAGAATGCTATGGTTTTAATGTGTCCCCCAAAGCTGATGTGTTGGAAATCCCCAATGCACATGTGTTTAGAGGTTGGAACATAATAGGAGGTGATTAGGTCACGAGGGCTCTGCCCTTATGAATGGATTCATGTTGTTATCCTGGGAGTGGGTGGCTATTGAGAGAGTGGCTTCATTAAAAAAGCAAGTTTGACACCCTATCCCTCTCCTGCTGTCACATGCTGTCTTGCACTTCCACCTTCTGCCATGGGGTGATGCCCTCACCAGATGTTGGCACCTTGATGTTGGACTTCCCAGCCACCAGAACTGTGAGAAATAAATTTCTTTTCTTTAGTAATTACCTATGGTATTTCGTTATAGCAACACAAAACAGGTTAATATCTATATCTATCTGTAGCTATCTATATTTAAAACTTCTTAACCATTTTTAAGCATACAGTTCAGTAGTGTCAATCATATTCACATTATTGTGAAAGAGACCTCCAGGACTTTTCATCTTGCATATCTGAAACTTTATATTCATTAAACAACTCCCTGTTACCCCTCCCATCCAACCTTTGGCAACCACCACTCTACTTTCTGTTTCTATGAATTTGACTACTTGAGATACTGCCTATAAGAGGAATGATAAAGAATTAGTGTTTTTCTTGTGTGACTGAGTTATTTCACTTAGCACACTATCCTTAAGGTTTGTTCATATTGTAGTGTGTAACAGAATGTTTTTAAAGACTAAATAATATTGCATTCTATGTATATACCACGTTCTATTTATCCATTCCTTCATCAATGGGCATTTGGGTTGCTTCTACCTCTTGGCTATTGTGAATAGTGCTGCTATTGATGTGAGTGTGCAAATATCTCTTCAAGACCCGGCTTTGAATTCTTTTGGATATACACCCAGAAGTGGGATGCTGTGTCACATGGAAATTCTGTTTTTAATTTTTTAAGGACTACCTTACTGTTTTCCAGGGAGGTTTGTACCATTTTACATTCCCACCAACAGTGTACAAGGGTTCCAATTTCTCGACATCCTCACCAACACTTGTTATTTCCTGTATTTTTAATAGTAGCCATCCTAATGAGTGTTGTCTTAGGTTATATTTTATATGAATTACATTTCAAGACAGTAAAGGGATAGGTACAAAATCATGTTATAAAAAGAGGGCATTGAGTTTAAAGGGTTGAGAATGACTGTTTCAGTGTCTTTCTTCGTAATCTTAACAACAGTCAGGTCAACCTTTAAAAACTTGTTAGAAGGCCGGGCGTGGTGGCTCATGCCTGTAATCCCAGCACTTTGGGAGGCCGAGGCGGGCGGATCACCTGAGGTCACGAGTTCAAGACCAGCCTGGCCAACATGGTGAAAGCCTTGTCTCTACTAAAAATATAAAAACTAGCTGGGCATGGTGGTCGATGCCTGTAATCCCAGATACTTGGGAGGCTGAGGCAGGAGAATTGCTTGAACCCAGGAGACGGAGGTTGCAGTGAGCCGACACAGTGCCCCTGCACTCCAGCCTCGGCGACAGAGTGAGACTCAGTCTCAAAAACAAAAAAACAAAAAAACAAAACAGACAAAAAGCAAAACAAAACAAAAACTTGTTAGAAAACAACCTTCCCCTTCTTCCTTTCTATCAATGCATTTATGTCTGTAGCTGACACTTGGAGCCCGCCTTGCCAAGCGTGGCCTCCATGGGTATCCTTTATTTTGTGTGGAATTAGGTATTTTTCCTTCTGCACTAGTAATTAATGATCTCTTTCTATTAAGTAGGAGAACAGAATATTGTTTTGGCATTAAGCATATGAACTTTATATACAGTAAGCATTCATGAATAATATTCCATTACTGAGCAAGAGTGGGTTTCCTGATGGACACATGTTTTACAGACATGACATAATAAACCTGGACCCCTTGAAACCATGGCTGGGGTTCCAGGGCTTTGACGTTTTGTGGACTTACTGGCCATATACATGATGACAACCCAGCACCAACACGGTGCTTTCTGAAAGTGTCTAAAGTTAGTGTTGTCACTTGATGTGTTAAAAGGTTGAGCATTCAGTTTGGAACATTGTGGGCGAGAGGTGGAGGAACAGATTTTCTGTTCAGTAGACAGAAGCAGAAGGAATTCTGGTTGGCCTATTTACCCCAGGACCTCAATCTCGGGGTGCATTCAGGGAAAGCTCTCCTGCATCAACCCTGGGCTCAGCTAGAATTTTTCCCCTCCACACCTTTGGATGTCTTCTGTGTGCTCCAAAGTGGAACCCCATTACAAGAAGCTGACCTAGGATGCATTTTATAGCTGATGTTTCCTTAATAACCTTCAGTATAGTTTCCCCAAAGCCATTTTTCTTTAATGTGTCAAGGATCAAAAACATATATAAAAGAAAACTATTACAGTATTTCACTGAAGATTGTGCAAATAATGACAAGTTTTTTAAAAAAGTATTACTTATGACTATTCAATTAAACAGCCACCAAACAATAGTGAACCCACCACTATTTCCAAACATGATATCTTGGTGTTTGTAGCTCACCATATGTTTGAAGTATGACATAATCCTTATGGAACACATTCAATTTGTTGCTTCCCAACTTCAATAGAAGCAGTTAAGCCTGTCTCCTTGTAGACAAATTGTTAATGAAAAGGTAGCTGAACAATCATTTTCTTGTAATATGCAATTCCGTCTCCTTAAATACAGGAGCCTGACAGAGCCATTCAGCAGTTAGTACTTTCTCTATACAACTGAACTCTCTCTGACCCTATGAAACCAACAACTGGAGCGAAAAGAGAGAAAGGGGAAAACGTCCACTAAAAATAATACTCACCTGTAATATATATAATCCTGAAAATTGAATGGAAGGTATATCTTACTTTATTGTTTTCAGATAATGTATGAATAATTGCCTTCTGCTGCCACATGCATTTTTATTGATTTTAAAGTATTTCATGATGTTGGTGCAATGTTTGGAAAATGGCAGGACTGTCTGAAGGATTCAGAATTTAGAGTCCTAAGCTTTCCCCTCTTTTAGCCATGAGTCAATGCTGCTGATGGCAGCCCAGGCAAACGGTGGCACCCTTCTTCCTGCAGAGACACAAAGAAGAAAACAAGAAGATTGGCCACCCGACCAAAGCAAGCTCATGATTTTAATTTAATTTAATAATTTTGGCCGGGCGCGGTGGCTCAAGCCTGTAATCCCAGCACTTTGGGAGGCCGAGACGGGCGGATCACGAGGTCAGGAGATCGAGACCATCCTGGCTAACACGGTGCACGGTGAAACCCCGTCTCTACTAAAAAATACAAAAAAAAAAAAAACTAGACCGGCGAGGTGGCGGGCGCCTGTAGTCCCAGCTACTCGGGAGGCTGAGGCAGGAGAATGGCGTAAACCCAGGAGGCGGAGCTTGCAGTGAGCTGAGATCCGGCCACTGCACCCCAGCCTGGGTGACAGAGCGTGACTCCCTCTCAAAAAAAAAAAAAAAAAAAATAGTAATAATAATAATAATTTTATATTTTACAATTTCCCCAAGAGTTTTAAAAATAGACTTGAGCAAAGAGAGCCTGATTTCCCACTTTAAAATTCAGCAAAATAAACAATGTCTTTAGGACATAGTGTAGAATAATAATAGATGGTATTTATTGAATGCTTGTGCCCGTGGTTCCCAGGTTATCTGGGTACTTCACCAATGAAGAATGGATGGGCCATGATGATCACTCCTATTTGATAGATGAAGAACATGAGTCAGAGAGGGTAATCAATTTGCCCAAGGTCACCCAGTAGTTTTGTGGTAGAGCCGGCATTTATGCTGAAGTAGATAAACTCAACTAGGGTTTTAAAGTTAGGCAAGAGTCTTGATCTCATTTACTACTTGTTCAAAAATGTTTGTGTTTTTTTGAGATGGTGTCTCGCTCTGTCGCTAAGCTGGAGTGTGGTGACGCAATCTCGGTTCACTGCAATCTCCGCCTCCTGGGTTCAAGCCATTCTCCTGCCTCAGCCTCCCAAGTAGCTGGGATTACAGGCGTGCGTCACCACACCCAGCTAATTTTTTTGTGTTTTTAGTAGAAATGAGGTTTCACCATGTTGGCCAGGATGGTCTCGATCTCCTGACCTCATGATCCGCCCGCCTCGGCCTCCCAAAGTGCTGGGATTACAGGCGCGAGTCACTGTGCCCGGCCAAAAATGTTTGTTCTTTAAGATAATGAAGTATTTTATTTTAAGGTGTGCTTTCTTTATTCTGATCCACGTTTTTTCACAGTACAAATATAAACTCTTCGTGTATGGATAAACAAACACTGTGAAGTGGAGACCACGTGTGAGTGCCTTGGGAAGCAGTTATGTGTGGTGGAATCTTCGAGCATGCCGACTCCAGGCTTGCCCCTCTCCTCGACTGCTATATGGCAAGTGTCTTCATTCCCCAATCCTCTGTGTTTTCATCTATCAAATGGGTGTGATGATGGTACGGACTTCCCAGGGTTGGGGACTGGATGCACAAATAGGTATTCATACCCTAGCATAGTACCTGCACAAAGAAGGTACATCGTTGATGTGAACCATCAACACAAGTTCACAGAAATGAGAACTCAAAGCTTACAGAGTGGGAGAAGCACCAGCCACCTGTGGTTGGTGAATGGGGCATGTGTACTGATGTGGGAGGTGGTGAGTCTGGGAAGGTGGGGTGTGGCCCGCTCTCAGCCTCGTGGAAGCATCTGAGCTTTATTCTGCTGGCTTGACAGAGCACTGAAGACTCTTGAAGATGAATGTGCTAGTACAGGATTTAGGGAGTGATTCAGTGGAAGGAAAACAGAGATCTAGTCAGGGGTGGAACAAAGAGAAAGGAGATAGCAAGACAAATATGCCCAGGGCAGAGGGGAGGTTGTGGGTGACCTGGGTGTTTTGGGTGCATTAGATCCTAGCCTGCCAGGTGCAGTAGCTCATGCCTGTAATCACAGCACTTTGGGAGGCTGAATCAGGAGGATGACTTGAAGCCAGTTCAAGACCAGCCTGGGCAACATGGCAAAACCCTATCTCTGGAAAAAAAAAAAAAAAAAAAGAAAGAAAGAAAAGAAAATTAGCCATGCGTGGTAGTGCATCTCCATAGTCCCAGCTACTCAGGAGACTGAGGCAGGAGGATCACTTAAGCTCAGGAGGTCAAGGTTGCAGTGAGCTATGATCACACTTTTGCATTACAGACTGAGACCCTGACTAAAAAACAAACAAACAAACAAATAACCCACCGAAACCCCCTATTTCTACCAACCTGTTTCTACCACATGTAGAGGCCAGGTTGCTCGTGGGAGCTGGCTCCTTGCTCCCCAGGTAACCTTTTCATCATTTTCCTCCCCAGTTTCCCCATAGAGGAAGAATGCAGTGGGCACACTAAACAGGGTGTTTAGACCATTTGACGATTGTGTTTCTGCTGTGAATTGGCAAGTCCAGGTCTAGGTTTAGACATCATTGCTTTGTTAGCATGAGTCACACCCTACAGATCAAGCTTCTGGGGTGCCCAGATCTACAGATCAAGCTTCTGGGGTGCCCAGTCAGAGGCCAGCATCAGACCATGGAGAATTCACTAAGGTAAATGCCACCTATGATAGCTTTCCTGGTGTCTGTGCTGGCCTTCCCTGGTGATTCCAAGATAGCCCATTCAGTATAAACCATATCTACATAAAATTAATTGGAACATGGTTTTTTTTTTGAAAAATTATTATTTTATAATCATCTAAGTACTTTATTACTAAATATTATTTAAAATTAAAACTGAAATCATATAGATTCATAAAGATTTCATTGGTATCTTTATTATATATGAAGAAAGAATTAAATACTTGATGTCAATATTTTGTGGAAAATGCAACTTTTCTTCCTGATTATACATCCAGCACACCTTTTCTTTAAACTACTCTGGGAACTGGAGTAGTTGTCCCTGTTCCTCTGACTTTTCTCCTGAATTCCAGACTCATATTTCCATTTGCCCTTTAGGTGCCCATCATCTTAAACATTGTATTTTAATTATTTTTATGTATTTATTTTTTTGAGACGGAGTCTTACTCTGTTTTCCAGGCTGGAGTTCAGGTTGCAATCACAGCCTGCTCCAGCCTCAGCCTCCTGGGTTCAAGTGAGCCTCCCATCTCAGCCTCTAGAGCAGCTGGGACTACAAGTGCATACCACCACCCCTCGCCATTAAAAAAAAAAATGTTTAGTAGAGACAAAGTTTTACCATGTTGTCCAGGCTGGCCTCAAACTCCAGGGCTCAAGCGATCCTCCCACCTTGGCCTCCCAAAGTGTTGGGATTAAGGTGTGAGCCACCATGCCCAGCCTCGGTGCCTATCTGGTTGATGTATCTTCAGTTGAGCTTGTCTCATCCCACCCCATCTGATAAGGCAGATCTCAGGTCCTCCGCCTCCACTCTGACAGGTGCCAGCACTTTCTCTCTTCACCTGTGACCTCGCTCTTCACCCTTTTCTGGGAAGGCCCAGTTCCGCTGAGGCCCATAACCTGTGATGCTTTCTTCTGGGCCAGCCCTTTGCCAACAGCATGTGATCGGTTTTTGGCTTAGTCTGTCGGCGCTCCGTGCTGACTTGAACTCAGGCTTCCCCTTCCGGAGTCTCAGCTCGGGCTTCCTTGGACATGACCACTACCCGGGTGTTGAGCCCTCCTCTCCTCTTTCCCTGGGACCCTCACAAATTCTACATCCACAGTCTCTTCTGCCTTGGTGTGGCCTCTGGGCTTCTCCCTACGGATACACAAACGTGACGTCCAAAGTCAAAATAATTCTGATCTTCTAAACAGTTTTTCCTTTTATATTCCTGAGTTTTTAAAAACGGGCATCAGCTTCTGCCTATTTCCTTGGCGTGGAAACTTTGTGCCATTATTTCACCCTCTTCTTGCTCTTTATATCCATCTGGACACCAAGCCCGGGGTAAAGCCCTGCTTACAGATCCCTTGAAGCCGACTGCTTACCTCTTCTCCTGCATTTGCTTCATTCAGAATCGGGGTTTTGTGCCTAAGTGCTGGGAGAGACTTTCGGCTGCTCTCCCGGCCTCCACTCCCCACCTTTCTACCCGGTCACAGTCGTCCTCCACACTGCTGTCATCTCTTCTGCTTACTCAAAGCAACACCAAGAACAGCAACAACAACCAACCAGACCAGGAAAACCTCTTGGTGGCCCCCAGCTGCCTGTAGTGTGAACTCTTGAGCTTAGTAGTAAAGGACACTCAGCATCCAGCCTTAACTTTCCAGCCCCGCCCCTGTTTTACCATCTGGCCACACCACCTGCTTATCCCGCCCCTATTCCCTGAGGACATTGAGCATTGGTACATTTGCTTTGTTTTTAAATGTACCTGTGTTCCTTTACATCTGCTGGAAATGCCATTTCTTGCCCCCCATCCCATGGTTTGCTTATTGAACTCCTGTTCACGAAGGCTCAGTTCAGGTGGGCGGCAGTGGGTGTTCCCCGTTCTGTGTTTTCATGGTGACTGGTACGCATCAATATTCACATTGTACTTACTTGTTTTCGAGTCGGCCTAAGCACATTCTGAGCTGCTGGAGGGTAGGACCTGTGCACGACTCTACCTGTGCCTGGCCCAGAACGGTCGTTTGTGAACGTGTGAGCAAGGAGGAGGGGAAGGAAGGAAGGAACAGTGTCAAAGCTTGAGAAATGGAATGGGTGCCAGTATACCATGGGTGGGAACATTAAGAAACTTAAAGAATAACCACAATCAATGAGCTGCAGTAGCTCAGAACTTTGTGATCGACTTTTATGAGCCATAGAACTTGGCCCTGTTGCCAACAGTTTTTAGATAAACCACAGCCCTAATGCTTAAGCGCATTGCTGTAATTCGACTCTTCATAAAGTGATCTTTAAATTGTGTTTTGAGGCTGGGAAGTGCACATCAGCGACATGCTTAACTGTATAGCTGCAGCCAAACTGGAATCTAGACCTATCTGTATGCAAATATGATGCTTCAAGTTCATTACTGTTATTAGGAAATGGAAATACAGCCAGAGCAGAAATAACAGTATATTTCCCTCTGCCTATGCTGTGTTTTCGTCAATGAGGCTTCTGAAGGACTATGCATTTACTAACCCATCAGAATGAGCGATTTTATATCCTAATGTAAAATTAAAGGAATTTAAGGATCTGCCTAGGAGATACACTTGTTTAAACCTATATTAATGTTTCTATTGGTTATGTCGACTCTACTAGTGGCACATTATTGGAAAGGGAAATGCCGCAGCTGTGTGCGTATTTTCTGAATCTCAATGCTATGCTTTTCTGACAAGGTATAGAGCTGAATTTCTTCTCTTCTATCCAAAATATGAGACGCCGGGTCAATTATAACTATTCTTAAATGTGAAACATGATCAATTCTTATTTGTTTTATTAACTCATTTCCCTCCCCCCATCTTTCCTCCTGATGTATATACTTGAATTCTTCCAACTTTCCTGTTTGAGGCCATTCATTTCTTTTCCTAATCTCCTTCAAGCAGTATTCATTGCGGTAGTCACCTGGGCTTTCCCTAGGTTGTGTGGGATCCCAGGAAAATATTCTTTTGTGAGGTCCCTGTCTATATTAATTATTTGATTAATAAATGTGTGACAAAATGTATGGGCCCGTGTGAGGCATAGCGATTTATCAGTGAGGATTTAGAATAATAAGTAGCAAAGAGATACTTATGTATTTACATGTTTTCCAATCGAGGCACGTGAAAGTTCTTTCTCTTCCCCAGGTACCATCTCTTTCTGTTCAGATCTAGAAACCATAGCTTCCTAGTCCTTATTGCCAAAGACTACATTCCAAAACAATTCCACATCTCACCTGGTTATTATGTTAACATTGTCACTCATAACACCATGGCTCTTTGCAAGCTGTTTGCATTGAAACGGCACAGCTTGTCTTGCCTCTGAATGTCCCCAGTCCATTTCCTTATGGCTGGTGACACCATTACTCGTGACACCGCCCCATCCCTCGTGCTGGCCGGGGACCCTGACCCTGGCTTCCAGACACTCTTCGAGATGATGACTGCGCTTTGTCGATGATGACCACAAATGCAAGTCTTCCTCAGAGAAAGCAGTAAATGTGAGTGAGAATTCATTTCTGACCATGTTGAATGTACGGATTTTATAGCATAAAGGTAGAGCAGCCCATCTCCCAGCCACGTTTTCTTTTAGACACTGATGGCTGCTTTCCTAGGAGGTGATCTTGCTCAGTGTTAATCACGAGGGGCCCAGGGGTGTAGTGGGAGTGGACTGTGGGTGCGAGAGGTATCCTCCCCTCATCCTGTGGAGCTTCAGACTGACCCTAGAAAATACAACTCAAGGATTCCCACTGTATTTCCTGTTACTTCTATAAAAATGTTCATCTGGGGGCTTTTGGAGGGTGGAGGGCGAGAGGAGAGAGAGGATCAGGAAAAATAAGGCTTAATCCCTGGGTGATGAAATAATCTGTACAACAAACCCCTATGACACAAGTTTACCTACGTAACAAACCCACACTAATACCCCTTGAACTTATAATAAAAGTTGAAAAAAAAAAAAGTCCATCTGAAGGTTGGCAGACTGCCTCCCTGAGTTATCCCAGAGATAATTCACTAGGTATTCTCAGAGATCTGGGAAATTTGAGAAATCCTGGATTGTCCAAGAACCTGATAGTTTGTAAAAATGGCATTCCATCTGTTCCAGCCACTGTACATGTGTATATGGGACTAAATATAAGTGTTTAGTTGTTATAATTTTCTGTACCCATTTATGAAGTGTCTTGATGTTATTTTTCTTTTATAAAAATGTAACAAAAAAATTAAAAACTTAGCTGGGCATGGTGGCTTACACCTGCAATCTCAGAACTTTGGGAGGCTGAGACAGGAGGATCTCTTGAGCCCAGGAATTCAAGCACAGCGACACAGGGAGACCCCATCACTTAAAAAAAAAAAGTTAGCCAGGTGTGGTGTTGCTGTTGGGTCCTGTGGTCCCAGCTAGTCAAGAGGCCGAGGTGATGGGATCACTTGAGCCCAGGAAGTTGAGGCTGCAGTGAACTGTGATCATGCTACTGCCCTTCAGCCTAGGCAACAAAGCAAGATCCTGTCTCATAAAAACAAAACTCCCCAAAATAAAAAACTGACTGAAAGGCCTGAGGAAGTCTGAGCCACGGTTGATAGTAGGAGAGGCTGTACCTGTGTGGGGTAGGGGCATATGGGAACTCTCTTTAGTATCTGCTCAATTTTGTTGTAAACTAAAGCTGATATAAAAAATAAAGCTTATTTAAAAGGGGAAAAAAACGTAAAAAAATTGTTCTAGGTATGATGAGTGTGGTATCACCACATTGATTGGAAATGGGAGAAGAGATCAATCCCAAAGCCCCATGGCTGCTGGTCTGGAAAGTCTTGGAAGCGGGGTGCAGCACCGAGCCTGCAAAGGAGTTGGGGTAACCTCCTTGCTTGCCAGGGTCAAGGATGCTTTCCACCACCCGAGCCCCCCAGGCACTGTGGCCCAGAGGTGGCCCTGTAGTTAGAACAGATGGGTGAGTGCCATGCACAGACCTGCACACTCAACTCTTGTCCCAGAGTCAAAAGGGGCCCTGCAGGGGCTCAGAGCCCTGAACTTGTCCTGTGTCTGCTGTGAGCAGTCCTCCCCAAGCCAGCACATCAGCACCATTCTGGGAGCCCAGTATGGCACAGTCCCTTGAAACCAATGTATCCCACGCGGTGGGAGTGATCCACTGGCCAGGCTGCCCTCCTGGCTGAGGACAAGGCCCACTCCGGGGGTGTGAGTCTGGGAACTTCTTGGGGCATCTGACTGACCCCATGACGTGGAAGTGGCCCCTGCTCTCAGGGAATTCACATTCGTGGCTTGTCAGCAAGACTGAGAACCATAAAGTTTCTGCCTTCCTTATGAGCTCTATTGAATTGGCCTCTGAGACCCAGGCCTGTACAGAAGACGTGTTTGTCCCTCCTGATGATGGAGGAGGCCTGGGCCCCTGCCTTGGCCCCCAGATCTGTCCTCCACCAGCAAGCAAAATACAAGGAGCCAGTATCAGCACCATTGGGTCCATCCTGAGGTCTCCCCACATGCAGAGGACTCCTCCCCACACAGTAAGGACCTCACTTTCCTCTGCTGCTCCTCTGGTCTTACCATCAGCACTCAGAGCTGCTCTGTACAGTTGTGCAGGTTGTACATTGCACAATGGTGCCCTTTGCTGGCAGCTACCACTCGCATCACAGACATTGCAGACATTTGTATATGTTGTGTTTCCAGCAGATGGCAGTAAATTGCCTTGTTCTAACAAAAATCAGTAGAGTGTGATGACTATAATAGATGGAAGTCTTAAAGAAGAGGTGCCTTTTAATAATTTGTAGGAAAGGACCGTAGAGGCCAGTAGTGCTTTGGACTCCACCTGACCACTGACCGCTCCAGTAGCTCTGCTGTCCAGCTTGGGGAGCCAGCTTTATTTTTTTTCCCCAGTTCACTTCAATCATTCACTCAAAAAATTACTAAATTACTACTATGTGCCAAAACCCTGAGAATTTTGAAGGTTTTATAAAATAGCTTTTTTATATAGGGAGGTGACTAGTTGTCTACTTAAAATTTAGGGACCTCCTTCCATGGTGTGGAGTGCCCCAGCCTCCCTTGCATATGTCTCGTTCTGGCCAATGGAATGTGAACAGGAGTGCGTTGTCACCTCCAAGAAGGCAAGTTAGGAAGTGAGTGTGTCACTTTCCTCCCCTCTTCCCCATCTGCTGGCTGGATTCACAAGACTGAAAGGCCTGATGAAGTCTGAGCCACAGGACCAAGGGAGCCTGGGGCCCTGTGGCCCATCAGGACTCACTCAACAAGGACAGGAGGTGACAATCTCAGTGGCTCATGATAACTTCATGGGCTTACTCTCTGTGGCTGATGGAGTTTGAGCTTGGGAATTGCCCTGCTGTTATACAACATTTTGTTTGGTGTAGTAGATATGAGTCTGGCTTTGTTTTCCAATAGACCTGGGTTCAAGCCCTAATGTTGCCACTAATTAGCTTGATGACCTTAGTCTTTAAGAGTAAATCTCTATTTTCTCCTCTATAAAGTACAAATAATAATAATGACAACCTCCCATATTTATTATGAGAATTAAGGGGCATGACGTGTGCAGAGTGCTGAGACCACTGCTTGACACACACAAAGCACCCACTGAGTGCTCCTGAGACCCTCAGGACTGTGGGCTGCACAGTGGTTATGGGTATGGGCCTGAATCCTAACTCTGCCTCACTGTGTAATCTTTGGAAAATTGTATGTGAATTCTTCCTGGGGACTTGATTTACTCATTTGTAAAGTGAGGACAACAATGTCTTCCCCATAAAGGGGCTGTGAGGTTGAGATCAGAGAATGAGAACACCATCTGGTGCAGAGGAAACACTCAGTGTCGTGGCTTGAACAGTGCCCCCCCGAAAGACACGTCCACCGTCATAGTCCGTTTTCTGTTACTGTAACTGAGTAATGGAGACTGGATAGTTTATAAAGAAAATAAGTTTATTTCTTGCAGTTATGGAGCCTGGGAAGTCCAAATCAGGTGGCTGCATCTGGTTGGCTTCTGGTGAGGGCCTTGGGTTGTGTCATAACACGGTGAAGACATCACAGGGCAAGAGAGGTTCACTGAGAGCCACACTGGCTTTTTAACAGATCCACTCCAGTGATAACCCATTAATTCATTAACCTGTTAATGAATTGGAGCAGAGCCCTCATGACCCAATTATTTCTTAAAGCCTCTCATTTTAACAGTATTACATTGGGGATTAAGTTTCAACACGAGTTTTGGAGGGGGCAAACGTTCAAACCATAGTATCAATGTTGCAACTTTTGGAACCTGCGAATGTGACTTAATTTGGACAAAGGTCTTCGTAGATGTAATCAATTTAAAGATCTCGAGATGAGATCATCCTGGATTATTCAGATAGGCCCTAAGTCCAATGGCAGGTGGACTTAAAAGAGAAGACCCAGACATAGACAAGAGGGCCATGTGGAGATGGAGGCAGAGATTGGGGTGATTGATGCAGGGAGAAGCCAAGAAATGCCAGGAGCTACCAGAAACTGGAAGAAGGAAAGAAGGAGTTTCCCTTAGAGCTTTTGGAGGAAGTACAGCCATCCCTACACCTTGATTTTGGACTTCTGGCCTTGAGAACTGTGCGAAACTAAATTTCTGTTTTTAAGCCACCGTTTGCTGTAATTGTTACAGCAGCCCTAGGAAGCTGATCCACTTGGTAAATACTATCTTCTTGTCATTTTTGAAGAAATTCTCTCATGGTTACTGGAGGAGGTAAGCAGCTGTGGCTTTGGGGAGACTGAAGGTACTGAGATGGGTGGGCAGTGTCTTTTGAAGTAGACTAGGGCAGGAGTTGGCAAATATTTTTCAATAAAAGGCCATTTAGTAAGTGGTTCTCTCGAGTCTGCTTTTGTAGCACGAAAGCACAAAGGCAGCCTCAGACAATACTTAAATGACAAGATGATGGATTTGGCCTGCCCTTGGGCAGTAGTTTGCTGACCCTCAGTCCCGGCCAGCACAATTCCAGGTAGTTCACGGGCTATGCCAATCCAAGAACTCTTTGTTACTTTCTGTGGTGAGATCAGTGCTGAAATGGAGAGTGTTTAGCAACTTTTATAGCACTTGATAGAGTAATTTTATATCCGTTGAAGCTAAGGACAAAACATTTACGTGCATATGTACACTTTATGATATTTGTACATAATTATGGTGCCCATGTGATATTTTTGATACATGCACACAATGTGTAATGATCAAATCGGGGTATTTAGAATATTCATCACCTTGAACATGTATCATTTCTGTGTTGGGAACATTTCAAATCTTCTAGCTATTTTGAAATATACAATAGATTATTGTTAACTATAGTCAACCTACTGTGCTATTGAACACTAGAACTGCATGTGTATTAGGGTTCTCTAGAGGGACAGATCTAATAGGAGATATATGTATAGATATTAATAAACTCATATATATGAGTTTATTAAGTCTTAACTTACATGATCACGAGGTCCCACAATAGGCTGTCTGCAATCTTAAGGAGATAGGAGAGCCAGTCCGAGTCTCAAAACTGAACTTGGAGTTCGATGTTTGAGGGCAGGAGGCGTCCAGCACAGGAGAAAAATGTAGGCTGGGAGGCTAGGGCGGTCTCTCCTTTCCACGTTTTTCTGCCTGCTTTATATTTGATGGCTGCTGATTAGATTGTGCCCACCAGATTAAGGGTGGATCTCCCTTCCCCAGCCCACTGACTCAAATGTTAATCTCTTTTGGCAACACCCTCACAGATATACCCAGGATCAATCCAATCAAGTTGACACTCAGTATTAACCATCACAGTATGTTTGTATCCATTAACCAACCTCTCTTCCTCCCTGTGTTTCCCCACCCTCTGGTAACTATCATTCTACTCTCTGCCTCCCTAAGATCCACTTTTTTAAGCTTCCACATTGTATTAGTCCATTCGCACACTATTATGAAGAACTTCCTGAGATTGGGTAATTTATAAAAGCAAGTGGTTTTGTTGACTCACAGTTCCACATGGCTGGGGAGGCCTCAGGAAACTTACAATCATGGTGGAAGGTGAAGGGGAAGCAAGGACCTTCTTCACATGGTGGCAGGAGAGACGTGTGTGAGAATGCGGGAGAAACTACTATTCGTAAAACCATCAGATCTCGTGAGAATTCACTCACTATCATAAGAAGAGCATGGGGGAAACCGTCCCCTAATTCAATCACTTCCCATAAAGTTCCTCCCTTAACATCTAGGGGAATTACAATTCAAGACCATATTTGGTTGGGGACACGCACGTATCATACATATAAATGAGAACATGTGGTATTTGTCTTTCTGTGCCTGGCTTATTTCACTTAACATAATGATCCTCAGTTCCATCTATGTTGCTACAAACGACAGGATTTCATTTTTTTTTAATGGCTGAATAGTATTTCATTGTGTATGCATCACATTTTCTTTATCCATTCATTTGCTGCTGGACACGTAGGTTGATTCCACATCTTGGCTATTGTGAATAGTGCTGCAGTAAACATGGGAGTCAGGTATCTTATCCTTTAGATATACTGATTGCCTTTCCTTTGGATAAATCCCCAGTAGTGGGATTACTGAATGGTATAGTAGTTCTGTTTTCAGTTCTTAAAAATATTTTCTTTTTAAAAAGTGTATATTTTCATGGGGTACAAGTGCAGTTTTGCTACATTAATATATTGCGTTGTGGCAAGTCAGGGAGCTTCACTGCATCCATCACTGGATATTTTAGTTTCTCGAGAAACCTCCATGCTGTTTTCCACGATGGCGGTACTAATTGACACTCCCACCAACCGTGTTTCAGAGTTCCCTTTTCTCTGCATATTTTGTCTTTTTGGTAACAGCCATTCTAACTGGGGTAAGATGATATCTCGTTGTGGTTTTGATTTGTATTTTCCTGGTGATTAGCAATATTTGGCATTTTTTCATATAACGGTTGCCATTTTTATCTTTTTTCTGAGAAACATCTATTCAGGTCCTTTGCCCACCTATTAGTGGGATTTTTGGGTTTTGTTTTGCCATTGAGTTGTTTGAATTGCCTGTATATTCTGGATATTAGTCTCCTGTTGGAGAAATAGTTTGCAAATATTTTCTCCCATTCAATAAGTTGTCTCTTTACTCTGTTTAGGCGTATATTTTGTATGTCTTTTTGCCTTTCACTATTCTAAAAATTATCTTAAATTTTATACAAGTGTCAGTCTGTGGTATTAGAAAGCAAAACCTGGTCTTTGCCCACAGGCACTTTGAGAAGCTTTGGTCTGTACAGGACACTCTCTGTCTTTGCAAGAAGGTATTGCTTACCCACAGGGAGCCACGAGAAACCAGGGAGCCTGGCAGGACCCAGCCCCCTGGGCAGCCCGGGAGGTGAGAAGGATGTTCTCAGCAGTGCTTCTGGCCTGGGGGCTTGAGGTGGCCTGATTTGGACTGGACATGGAGGCGCTGTACAAGGAGCCTGGCTGAGGCTGGTCATGCACACCAAGGGAGTGTGTTGTTGACCTGAATCCACCATGCAAAGCAGGGCAGATGGTTGACTGTTGACCAGCCTAGGGCTCCTTGAACCTGAAGGGTGGGGCCTGGCGGTGTATTTGGGAGGCTTGGGTCTCCTTGCCCAGCTGCTGTTGGCCCCCTTCCGGGTCTTCCCTGCACACATGGGAGGAGGCCGCGGGAGGCTCTGTGGAATCCGTGCTGCCCTGTGCTTCAGCTGTTTGTTCTAGTCTCCTTCATAGTCAGCAGCTCCCCAGCTCAGGGACACTGCATGCCTGATCATCCTGGGGGCTGGGCCTGTGCCTGGCTCAGAGCAGGTGCTCAATACATGCTTACTGAGGAACAACTGGACACATGGATCTTTTCCTTTCAGATCATGTTCCCTCTGCTGGTGTGTAGGGCACGGAGTCTGGCGGGCAGGAAGGTGGGGCCCCTGAGACGCCCTGAACACTGGGCCCCAGGGCCGGGGCACACAGGGCAGACCTGCTGCTGTGCACAGGGGAGGCCACCAGGCTCTGGGGGCACCACACACCCATCATCTTTGTCCTGCACTGGCTTGGGGCTGGAAGTACCCCTCAGAGAGAAGACAGGGACTCAGGGCTCACTGGACAGAGAGTGCGGGGATGCATGGAGTAACCTTCCCGTGGGGCCAGGGGTCAGGGGAGGCTGTGTGCCATGGTCACTGTCTTCGTCTGCTTGAGCTGCTGTCTCTGACTGAGGGGCCTAGACAGTAAACATCTATCTCACAGCTCTGCAGGCTGAAAGTTCGTGATCAGGGTGCCAGCAGGGCTGGGGTCTGGGTGAGGCCCTCTTCCTGGCTGCAGATCGCTGCCTTCTGACTATGTCTTCACATGGTAGAAGGAGACTGAGAGAGCTTTCCGGGATCCCTTCTATAAGGACACTAATCTCAATCATGAAGAGTCCACCTGCGTGACCTAATCACCTCCCCACAGCCCACCCCCAAATACCATCACCTTGGGGGCAAGAATTTCAACACGTGAGTTTTGAGGGGACACAAGCATTGCATCCATAGCAGCTGTCTCGAGGAATTAGCTTAGCCAACCAGCTTTCATAATTTACTGGGAAATGCTGACACTTCAACAAAGCAAATGTTCTGAGAGAGAAGGGCCTAAATAAGGCTAGACTATTATCTATTATCTATCTATCTATCTATCTATCTATCTATCTATCTATCTATCTATCTATCTATCTATCTATCTATCTATTGTAGAGATGGGAGTCTCGCGATGTTGTCCAGGCTGGTCTCCAACTACTGACCTTAAGCCATCCTGCCACCTTGGCTTCCCAAATTGTTGAGATTACAGGTGGGAGCTCACCACTTCTGGCCCAAGGCTAGAATTTTGAAGAGTTACAAATTCTAGAGGGAAGAAGATGAGCCGTGCTGGCTTGTAGGACAGCTGAGTGACTGCTCACTCCCCTGGGAATTCCCTGCATAGAATCAGCTGATCTGGCTCCCCAGGGACCCTTCCTTCCTCCCTCTGCTCTCCACCGAAGTTCCCTCTACACCTCCCCAAGGGGCTCCTCCCCATTGCAGGCCAAGATCTGCAGGTCCTTTTGAGAAAAGGTCAGAACCAGGTGTCGTAAAGCCTGAAGCCTGGGAGAGAGGCATCTCTGAGGGCCGGGAAGCAAGGTGCCCTCCTCACTAGCAGCCCAGGGACTTGCGCTGAATCGTACAGGGCACAGCCTAGGACCTGGGGGGAGTGGGGGCAGTCATGAGTTTGCAGTTTCAAATAAAACTAGGAGGAGGGTTCAGGTCAGGGGCGGGGAGCTGGAGAGAGATCCCATTGGACCTGGAAGATGGATCACTGTGGCACGTTCAGAGCAAAACGGAATATGAGGTTGGACGAGCCCTGGGCAGGGAATGCGGTGTTTGTAGCAAACACTCCTGTGGCCAGTGTGTCTAATCACCTTACAGGGTTTTCTTCCAGCAGCTCTGAATTAGTGGATGCCGGATCACCTGCCCACAAGACGTGGAAACTGGGACACAGAGTGATTTAAACTCCAACTGAGGATGTGATCCAGGAGAGTGTGGAGAGAGGAGGTCTTTCTGTCTGGTTTATGGCTTCCCTCGCTGAGTGGCGCTGCCTCTGCTCTTGGCCTTGCTGAGATTTTATAGCCCACACTCATTTGGGTCAGGCAGAGCCCCCTCGGAGCCATCGGAGAGAGGAAGCCAGCCCCGGTTCTGTGTGTGCTGGAGGGCTTTCTGCTTGCCTGGTCGTAAGCAAGAATCCAGTAAATAAATAGTTCAGTTCCTGCCGAAATTGCTTATGCTGGAATTTGTGCCTTGGAAAGAAACATGAATAATGACTAGGACAGAGCATTTCTTTATTTGAACCCGGATAATTTTAACGGCGATAGCAGAAATGTGAGAAAGCCCCAGCGTCATGTATTCTCCACGTTATAAATTCCTTTTCTCCCCAGCGTCGCGGCCTTATCTGGAGCCTCTCTTGGCTGCACTCTCTTCTTTCACTTCTGTCTTCTTTATTCACTGTGTTCCTTCTTTTCTCAGATTTTACTAGCTCAGCAGCTGCAGCTGAAATGAGCCAAGAGTGCTTGCTGTGGGTGGCAAAGCAACACCGCAGGCTGGGAGCGCCGTCTGTTTACCTTCGTGAGCCCAACTTTCTCAGAGCACACTGTCCCCTCTGTCCCTTTCAGAACCTACTCTGCCACAGCTTGTTTTATTTTTAAGTCACTGGATAACAAAACAATTTCAGATGACAGGGTCCACTTGGCTTTCCTTCGCTGTCCTTAGAACTGGGCACCTTCCATAGCTTTTACCCCAGACGTGTTCTTTGGCGCATCTACGGAATCCCTCAAAACTTAGTTATTTATAGCCAAAACTAAAACAAAACAAAACAAAAAACAAAACAGCATAACCAGATGCATTTTCAAATAGTGAGTTCATTTGAAGCACCTTCTCAAGCAAGAGGTTTTGTTCCAGAGGCTGTGGGAATAATGGTCATTCTGGCAAAATGGAAATGTGACTGGCCACTCACACAGTCCTAAGATCTCGTGCTTAAAAGAAGTGTGATAATGTGTGCTTGGGGAGAGTGACTGCATTCTTCTTATAATACAGTCCTACCCTGGAAATTGTGACTGAACCGGAAAATACCCCAGGCCGTGGCTTCAGCTGTGCAGTAGAGTAACTAGAAGTCAGACTTAGGGAAGGCATGAGGAAAGGAAATCTAGAGAAATCAGGGGCAAGAGAAAAAAATATGTTGTAATGGCTAAATAAGCCCAAACTTATCAGTTGTGACAACACAAAAAATGAAATAAAAATCAGGCTGAAACAAACTGACTCAGAAAGGTTTAAAATTAATAAAAGAGAAGAATGTAGCAATATTCACACAGATAAATTAATCTCAAGATGAAAAGTATTAAGAAGGACAGAGACAGCCATTTCATATTAATACAAGTGAAAATGCACGAAGGAGATATAATAGTTTTGACATTGTATGCACCTAATACCATACCTTTGAAATACAGCTGTTCCCTTGAATTACAAGGAGAAATTGACAGTCCTGGAGAGATTCTGACACATCTTTCCTGTAGTGGGCTGAATGGTGGCTCCAAAGACATGTCCCCATCCGAATCCTTGGAATCTGTAAATATCACCTTATTTGTAAAAAGGGTCTTTGCAGATGTAATTAATTTAAGAACCTTGAGATGAGATTGCTCTAGATTATCCAGGTGGTTCCTAAATGTCATTGCAAGTATCTTTTTAAGAGAGAGGCAGAGAGTTGACACAGAGGGGGAGGCCATGGGAAGGGGAAGGCAGACATTATAGTAAGTTGGCACAAGTCACAGAGTGTCCAGGAAGGTGGGCAGCCACCAGAAGCCAAGGTGGCCAGGGACAGACTCCCCCAGAGCCCCTAGGAGGACCACCACCCTGATGGCACCTTGATTTTGGATTTCTGGCCTCCAGAACTTGGACAGAATAAATTTCTGCTGTATTAAACCACCAAGTCTGTGATAATTTGTTACAGCAGCCGCAAGAAATGAGTTCTCAAAAACTACCATAGCAAGTAGAAGAATAATTAATAAGAAAATAAAGGATTTGAAGAATTTAATTAACTATACATCCAAGTGAATATACTCATTATTTTTAAGTACATGGGGAAATTTATAAAATATTAACCATGTACTAAGCAACAAAGAAAAATCCACAATTTTCAAAGGCTAAAGTCATCAAGTCCTTATTCCAATGGGGGAAAGGGAGTAAAAATAGTAACCAACAACATAAAGATATACAGGATATCCCCATGTAACATCTGGAGGTTAAAAAAAAAAACTTCTAAATAATTCACGTTTTAAAGAGGAAATCATAATGGAGTACGGTACTTAAAACCAAGTGACTGTAAAAGTTCTACACATAAAAAGTTATGGGATAAAGCCAAAGTGGTCTCAGAGGGGAATTTAGATCCAGAAGTGCATTTATTAGAAAACAAGAAAGATTAAAAATAAATGAGCTAAGCTTTCAACTTAAGAAACTATAAAAAAGGAATAAGAAAAATCTAAAGAAAGTAGAATGAAGAAAAAAACTAATATACAAGCAGGAATTAATGAAACAGAAGGCCAGAAATTTCAGTCATCAACATAACCAAAAGCAAGTTCTTTGACACAATTCATACAATAGACAAATTTTTGACAGGTATAATCAATAAAAAGGGGAGAAGACATAAATATCATGAGTAAACAAAAAAGGATTTATAACTGTGGATACTATCAACCTTCAAAAATTATAAAATAATTGAATATTTTTATACCAATACCCTAAGAAAATGACTGATGTTGAAAACTTCCTAAGATGATATATATAAATAAATTAACCCAATGGCAAGTAGAAAACCTGGATAGAGACATGATCATTAGATAAATGGAAATGATAGACAAAGATCAATAGCCAAAGAGGCAACAAATCCATAGAGTTTAAAAGATGATTTTTATAAAATATTTAAGGAACAAATAACCTAAGTTCCCTGAAACTATTCTAGAGTTTAGAAAAAGATGGACAGCTGACCAACTCCTTTTGTGAAGTTAGTAAAAACACTGTTATCAAAACCAGATAAGGAAAGCGTAAGAAGAAAAAACCAGAAAGGATCATTATACTTACATGTAAAAACCACAAAGAAAATATTAGTAAATTGAATCCTATAATTTATTAATAATATATCTTGAGCCACTAAGATTGGTTCAACAACAACAAAAATTGGACAAATTGTCAATTTGTCAATGCTTTAATAAATTAGTGGGGAAAAAAATTCCCATAATTTTCACAGTAGATCCTGCCCTCTGTCCTGCCCCCATAAACATTCACTGATGATATAAACACCTAGAACACTGAATAAAGGAGAACTCCCTGAACTATTAAAAGATGTAAACGAGAAAACTGTAGGAACCACCATACTGAGTGGTGCCACAAAATTAAAGTCAAATCACTTCTCCTATATCACAGCTTAGCCAAAATTCAAGAAAAGAAATAAAAATTGGAAAGGAAGAAACAAAAGTATTGTGATTTTCAGAGGCCGTAATTGCTTAATTTGGAAAATCCAAAGAATAACCCGACAAATGATTAAAACCAATTAATTAGTTTAGTGGGAGTGCTGAATGTGAGCTGGACATATAAAGATCAACAATTTTTCTTCCTTCAGCAAAAACCAATTAGAAATTGCAATAGGAAAAATGACCCCATTAATACTAACAAATGCATAATACTGACAATACATACTATTAACAAAATCTTTTAGGTATTGGAGACTACACCTTTGGCAGCCATGCCAAAGGCCTAGCCATTCTCCATTTTTTTTTTTTTTGAACTTTTTTTTTTTCTAAAAAATCCCTTAAGCTTTTCTTGGCTTGGCAATATATTCACCAAAGATATATGATCTCTCAGCATCACTTGCAGGTGGCATTAGCCGTGTGATGAAGGTCTGCTTAATGATATGTAAGCAGAATTCCTGTGGGAGGGGGTTAAGAAGATAGCACTTGGTAAGAAGACAGCACTTGGTAAGAAGCTGCTGTTGGCTCTTCCACCTTCTTCCTGCCTGGAATACAGACAAGATACCAGAAGGTACAGCAGCCTTCTTGGGATCACATTGTGACCACTTTCTGCTGAAGATGGTGGAGGAAAAGATAGAAGATACTCAGTTCCTTGATGATCTCTTGGAGCAAATCACTGGCCTGGGCTGCCTTACCTTGGGCTTCTTGGTGAAGGGTGAGATTGGGAGGGAGAGACAAAGAGGTAGAGGACCTTACTGGTTACAGCCACTGGTGTTTAGATTTCCCCTAATTCACAAGTGAACACAGCCCAGATGCAAAATCTAACAAAAAAGTGTTAAAACCAAATGACAATGAGATGTCACTACATAGCTATTAGAGTGGCCCACATCAGGGAAGCTGACAACACTGAATGCTGGTGAGAATGTAGAACAACAGGAACTCCCATTCATTTCTGGTAGAAATGCAGAATGGTGTGGCCCATTTGGAGGACAGTTTGGCAGTTTCCTATAAAAGAAAACATAACTCTTACCATAGGATCCCGCAGTCGCTTTCCTTGGTATTCACTCAAATGAGTTTAAAACTTCAGTCCACACAAAACCTGCATATGGATGTTTATAGCAGCTTTTATTCATAATTACCCAAACCTGGAAGCAACCAAGAGGTCCTGCAGTAGGTGAATGGATAAACAAACTGTGGTACATCCAGACAGTGGAATACTATTCATTGTTAAAAAATGAGCTATCAAGTCATAAAAAGACATGGAAGAACCTGAAATGCATATTGCTGAGTGAAATAAACCAACCTGAAAATGCTACATACATCTGCTTCGAAATATATGACGTTCTGGAAAAGACAAAACTATGGGGACAGTAGAAAGACCAGTGGTTGCCTAGGGTTTGGGGGATGGATGGATGGGTGGAACACAGAACATTTTTAGGGCAGTGAAAATTCTCTGTGTGATATTATAATGGTGGATACATGTCATTATACACGTGTTCAAACACATAGAATGAAGAGCACCAAGGAGGAACCGTAATGTAAACCATGGATTTTGGGTGATACTGACATATCAGTGTGGGTGGATGCAGTGTAAGAAACATACACTCTGGTGTGAGATGCCAGCTGTCCAGCTGTGTTGGAGGGGCTGTGCATGTGTGGGGACAGAGGGGGTATGAGAAGTCTGTGTACCTTCCTCCCAATTTTGATTTGAACCTAAAACTGCTCTTAAAAAAAAAAAAGTCTTTCTTAAAAAATGTGAGATGTAAATGGAGAAATCCTAAATAAAAGAAGAGATGAATTATGTTTAAAAATGGGAAGGTTTCATGTGGTAAGGAGGTCACGTTTTCTCAGACGAGCTTATAAATTCAATGAGTTGCCAATCAAAATCTCTACAAGATTTTTCCAGGAAGTTGACAAATTCATTCTATATTTCATACGAAAGAGTACACATGGAAGAAAAGCCAAGACTACCAGGTCCCAGGGGAAGGAGAAGGGCAGGGTACTTTTCTTCCCAGGACCTGGACAGATCCTAAAGCCGCAGCTGCGAAAGCAGTGGGACACTGGCGAGGGTGAGGAAGTGATTGACTGTGCATGAGCGGATTTGGTGACAGAGGTGGCTGTCAAGTCAATGGGAAAAAGTGGGCTGGTGGCCACGGGAGTGCACCTTACAGAGCTTCAGCTACACAGGGTAATGAGCAAAGGCCCCGCTCTGGGAAGTCCATTGCACCAGCTCCTGCCTGCGAGCAGGGGAGCTAGGACCAGCTCTTCCTGGGAGACACAGGCCTCTTCTGATGGGTGCCTTTGACTAGGGGCTCCCCCTTAGACTGTGGGGCATCTAGAATGCCTCCTCCCCATCCTCCACCAGCCTCCTCAGTTCTTACCCCCGATCTCTCAACGGTGATTCCCCTAATAGACCCCTGCTCATTTAAAAAAATATATATTTTTAAATTTTATGTTTCCATAAGTTATTGGGGTACAGGTTGTATTTGGTTACATGAGTAAGTTCTTTAGAGGTGATTTGTGAGATTTTGGTGCACCCATCTCCTAAGCAGTACACACTGCACCCTGTTATTGTCTTTTATCCCTTGGCCACCTCCCACTCTTCTCCTCAAGTCCCCCAAGTCCATTGTATCATTCTTATGCTTTTGTGTCCCCATAGCTTAGCTCTCACATATCAGTGAGAACATACGATGTTTGGTTTTCCATTTCTGAGTTACTTCACTTAGAATAATAGTCTCCGATCTCATCCAGGTCACCGCAAATGCTGTTAATTCATTCCTTTTTATGGCTGTGTAGTATTCCGTCGTATATATATGTATGTGTATACATACTACATTTTCTTTATCCATTTGTTGATTGATGGGCATTTGGGTTGGTTCTACGATTTTGCAATTATGGATTGTGCTGCTATAAACATCCGTGGGCAAGTATCTTTTTTGAATAATGCCTTCTTTTCCTCCAGGTAGATACCCAGTAATACCCAGTAGTCCCCCTGCTCATTTCTTTTTTTCTTTTTAATTTTTTTTTAAGATGGAATTTTGCTCTTGTTACCTAGGCTGGAGTGCAATGGCATGATCTTGACTCACCCCAACCTCTGCCTCCTGGGTTCAAGTGATTCTCCTGTCTCAGCCTCCCGAGTAGCTGGGATTATAGGCGTGTGCCACCATACCTGGCTAATTTTTTTGTATTTTTTAGTAGAGACAGGGTTTTGCCATGATGGTCAGCTGGTCTCGGACTCCTGACCTCAGGTGATCCGCCTGTCTCGGCCTCCCAAAGTGCTGGGATTACAGGTGTCAGCCACCGCGCCTGGCCACCCCTGCTCATTTCATCCCATCCTGGCTCCTGCTTCTCAGAGGACCTAGACTAACACAGATATTCAATAAGTGCTATGGGAACCATTGGTTATCTGCAGGAAAAAAAACAAAAGCAAAAACAACAAAAAAACTTGAATTTAATTTCCTAAAGAAATACATTTCATGGGGATTAAAGACTTAAATGCAGCAGTAAAACTTTAAAACCACTTGAAGAAAATACAGACTTCCCCCCTCCGCCCCAAACCTTAGGTAGAACTTTAGTGTCTTATATCACCACTGCAACAAATTGTACAATAAACTAGAGCTACTTGGTGGCTTAAAACCAGCAACATCCATTTATTGTCTCAGTCTGAAGGCAGGAAGTGTGTAATCCTGATGTCCGCAAGGCCATGCTCCCTCTGGAGGCTCTAGGGAGAGTCGCTCCCGGCCTCTTTCAGCTTCTGGAATGCCCAGGGCTTCAGGAGTCTCTGGGCTTGAGGTCACAGCACTCCAGTCTCTGCCTGTGTCTTCACATGACCTCTTCCTCTGTGTGAGTCCGACTTCCCTCTGCCTCCCTTATAAGGACACTTGTGATGGTATTTAGGGCCACCTGGATAATCCAGGGTCATCTCCTTGTCTCAAGATCACTCACTTAATGCCATCTGCAAAGACCCTTTCTCTAGATAAGGTAATGTTTATAAGATCCAGACTAGGACACAGACACATCTGCAGGAGCCATGATCCGTTTCCCCCAAGTAGAAGAGGCCTTAAAGCACAAATTATAAAGGAAAGGATGAATAAACTTGGTTAGATAAAAATTAAAACTATGGTATCATAACGAATATACTGTAAACAGAGTTAAAAGGCAATTGACAGCCTGAGGAAAAATATATGCAACAGATAAAGCCATAATATGCTGAATATTCAATGAACTTCCATAAATTAGTAAGAAAAAGAAAACTATCCAATAGAAGAATGACCAAAAGATATGAAAAGAAATTTATAGGAGAGTGAATACAAATGGCTATTAAACATATGGGAAAATGCTCAATCTCATTTTTAATCTAGTAAAAGAAAATTAAAACTACAGTGAAGTCTCTTTTTCTCATCAGATCATCAAATGATGAAAAGCTTTCTAATGTCAGTTACAGTGAGAGGACAAAGTGATGGTTAAATGTGCAGTCTGGGGGTTGGGTTTGGTGGCTCATGCTTGTCATCCCAGCACTTTGGGAGGCTGAGGCGTATGGATCATGAGGTCAGGAGTTTGAGACCAGCCTGGCCAATATAGTGAAACCCTGTCTCTACTAAAAATATACAAAATTAGCTAGGCATGCTGGCAGGCGCCTGTAGTCCCAACTACTCGGGAGGCTGAGACAGGAGAATCACTTGAACCTGGGAGCCGGAGGTTGAAATGAGCTGAGATCACACCACTGCACTCCAGCCTGGGTGACAGAGTGAGACTCTGTCTCAAAAAAAAAAAAAGAAAAGAAAAGAAAAATAGAAAGCAGTTATACTGTGAACAATGAAACATGTAGAATAATGGTCATTGAATTTTTGACTGCAATAGAGAAGAACTGGAACTGATAACTGCCCACCAATAGTCAAATATATAATGCATTTTATTTATACGTTGAACTATTATACAGCAGTTAAAGATATCAACAGAATTTAATATGCTGACATTGTTAGAGTTTCAGGAAGTACCATTGCATGAAAAAAGCAAGTTAGAGAATAATACGTAAAGTAGGATATATTTTATATCAAAAACACACACTAAATAATTTTGTATATTTCATATGGGAATTTGTATGTATGTAAAGGTATGTAACAGGTCTGAAAGGTTATGCACTGATTTCTTTCTTTTTTTTTTTTTTTTTGAGGCAGGGTCTTGCTCTGTCACCCAGGCTGGAGTGCAGTGGCTTACTCACGGCCCACTTCAGTCTCGACCTCCCAGGCTCAGGTGATCCTCCCACCTCGGTCTGCAGGTGTGCACTATCACACCTGGCTAATGTTCATATTTTCTGTAGATACAGTGTTTGGCATATTGCCCAGGCTGGTCTCAAACTCCTGGGCTCAAACAATTCACCTGCCTCTGCCTCCCAAAGTGCTGGGATTATAGGCGTGAGCCACTATGCTTAGCCCCAATTTCTAATAGCCATTTCCTTTGGAAAAAGGAAAAGATATTAATGTTATCAGAATGTCAATTTTCAACCAAACTAATGTCATATATTATATCATATATTACTTTGTCATTAAAAATTATTTTTTTCATTTTAAAAATGGATACATAGGCCGGGCGCAGTGGCTCACGCCTGTAATCCCAGCACTTTGGGAGGCTGAGGTGGGTGGATCACAAAGTCAGGAGATCGAGACCATCCTGGCGAACACGGTGAAACCCCGTCTCTACTAAAAATACAAAAAATTAGCCGGGCGTGGTGGTGGGTGCCTGTAGTCCCAACTACTCGGGAGGCTGAGGCAGGAGAATGGCGTGAACCCGGGAGGCAGAGGCTGCAGTGAGCTGAGATTGCGCCACTGCACTCCAGCCTGGACGACAGAGCAAGACTCTGTAACCAAAAAAAAAAAAAAAAAATTTGCACATATTTATGGGGTAGATGTGATATTTTAGGACATGAATACAATATGTAAAGATCAAATCATTGTATCTATCACCTCAAATATTTATCATTTCTTTGTGTAAGGTTAATTTCAGGAGGGAGAAACAGGAAGTGAGAGTGCTCTTGAGGTTTGTCTTCACCTGGTCTGATTCCTTTTCTGGAAGTTCAGCTCTTTCTATCCCTGATCCTATTAGGAACCTAACACTCACACCTCACCAACCGCATTGGGGCTCCCTTTCCGCACTCCAGCCATTGGCTGAAGTGTGTTGGGGGGACCGCTGCATCAGAGTCACCGTGGCAGACAGTGAGGCCTGGCTAACAGTGCACAGACCCCGCTCCCATCCAGACCCCAGAATCAGGATCTCTTGGCCTCAAGGGGAATCTGCATTTGAGCCTCCCTTCCCATAACTGCCTGAGATTCTGGGTGCGGTTGGCCAAGGATATCATTTCTTCTTCTCAACAATGCTAAAGCTGCTGCTCTGGAGCCCCTCCAGGGACCGGCCTGGGGAGGTTTTGCACGGACAGACGTATCAGTCCTCTCATGCCGCTGTAACAAAATACCACAGACTGGGTGGTTTAAGACATATTTATTTTCTCACAGTTCTGGAGGCTGAAGTTCGAGATCAAGGTTCCGGCCACTTTGAGTCCTGGCAAGGGCTCTCTTCCCGGCTTGTGGACGACCCGTGTGTGTTGTCACGTTTCCTGGGTGCAGGCAGAGAGAGTGAGTGGGCTCTGCGGTGTCTCTTCTCATAAGGACTAATCCTATAGAATCAGAACCCCACCCTGATGACCTCACCTAATTACTTCCTTAGAGGCCCCCTCTCCAAATACAGCCACACTGGGTGTTAGAGCTTCAACATGTGGATTCTGGGGGGACACAAACTTCAGTTCATAACAACAGACCTCATTGTCATACACAACAGGGCAGAATCACAGCCAGGTGGGTGCATACCGTTTAGTTTGCCATGATGTGGATTGAACCATAGAATATGTAGGTGGCATTTTGGAAACTGGCTCCTTCACCATGTTGGGCCTGAAACGGATGAGCTCAGTTGGGCGGCTCTGCAGTGGGAATGCGAGCTTATTCTGGGCTCCCCAGGCTGTGCTGTGAAGTCCTCACAGAGCTGGGAGTCTGGGGGCTTTTCCCTGGTTCTCCTGAACCAGTCCCACCCTTTTCCCTGTAGTCTGTCCCCTTCTTCTGCAGCAGCCCCTGGAGCTGGCAGCCTCCTGCACTGTGTGGAGGTTCCCCAGGTGAGCCCCGCTTCCCCAGCGCCACCACCTCTCAGGCACTGCCATCCCCTGGCATGCTGCCTCGGGGCCCTCTACCGCTCCACGGAAATGCTGGAGCCCTCGGGGTGCCCAGGATTTTGTGCTCCCTGAAGCCTGGAGCTGGGAGAAAGCCCCTTTCCCTGCACCCCCTTCGTGCTGTGATTCTCCTGCCCCAGTGTCTCTGTGGGTCTGAATAAGAGTCCAGTCCTTCACCTCCTCCCCGAATCCCCTTCCTCATGCCTGGGGTTTCTGGGAACAGGACCAATTGGGGTGGAGGAGGGCATACCAGGTGGTGCCACTAAGCTTGTGTCACTCTGGTCCCAGAAGATGGGTCCCACATGGGGCCCACCTTTGTGCCGTACACACCTGACTACCAGCAGGGCTGTGGCTGCGGCAGATTCGCTGGGAGGGCGGAACCCCACCATACACAGGGGTGCAGGGCAGGGGCCATCGCGACTGGCCTGTAGCTCTGTTGTCTTTCTGGGCCCTGCTCTGCTAGGTGCCTGATGTGTGAATCCAGTTGGTTTGTGGTCTTCTTCCCTTTGTCTGGGGCTGCGTGGCGTGCAGTGCTGAGCCTGTGACTGGGTTGGTGGGGGAAGAATTGTCAGCCTTCGCCATCTTCTTCCGTGGCACCGTGGAGGCCTGGCTGTCAGTGGCCAGCTGTGGTAGGTGGGGCTGCCCCCTCCATGGGCTGTCTGGGCCATGGCAGTGCTGTGTGTGGGCTGCATCTGGGCCTCCCTTGGCCATATGGGAGGGCACCCAGCCTTCCCCATCCCCTGCTAGCGCCAGTGGGGCCCGGAGGAGAAAATAGGCCTTGGGTAGTGTTGTGCGTTGAACCATGTCCTGGGAAAGGTGTGTTGGAATCCTAACCCCTGCTCCCTGTGGATGTGGAAATAGAGGGGGGACCTGGGCAGATGCAGCCACGTTGAGATGAGGCCATGCTGGATTAGGGTGGGCCCTAATCCAATGACAGAAGTCCTTACAGGAAGGAAAGGAGAGGACCACGTGGAGGTGGAGTGGGAATGAGCATCTGTGAGCTGAGGAGTGCCAGGGATGGCCGCAGCCATGGAGCAGAAGACAGGCATGGAACAGGCCCTCTCTCAGAGCTCCCGCTGCAGACACTTGGGTTTTAGACGTCTGGCCTCCTCATCTATGAGATAATAGATTTCCATTGTTTTAAGGCACCCAGTTTGGAGTCATTTCTCACAGCAGCCCCAGGAAGCTCACACAGGTAGTGTCTGGAAATGCCCTGCCTATGGGGATTGTAGAATCTGAGCGCCCTGGAGCACATCGTTCGAGTCCTACCCATCTCTGATTGCATCTCCTCCCCTCTGTACTCATCTCTGATTGCATCTCCTCCCCTCTGTTCCAGGAGAGCCTTGCTTCCCGTTCCTCAAGTATGCCACCTGTTTCCCACCACAGGGCTTTTTTGGGTTTTGTTCTTTCAAATTTTGGTTAAGGCAGGGTCTTGCTATATGCCCCAGGCTGTTCTCGAATTTTTGGCCTCAAGAGGGCCTCCTGCCTCAGCCTTCCAAAATGCTGGGCTGACAGGTATGAGCCTCCACGCCCAGCTGCAGCCTCAGGGCTTTTGTCTTATACATTCCGTCTGCCAGGAACAGCCCCTTCTCTTCTTCCGTCTCTCAGCCTAAGTGTCCCTCCTCAGAGACACTGTTCCTGACCGTCCAGTCCGCAGGAGCCACTGGGCCCTTGCCATGACAGTTCTCTGAGTGGCACTCGTACTTGACATTGTCTTAGATATTTCTTTGTCCGTTATCCTTCTCCTATGCACTCCTTTGTGTTTAGAAAAGTCTCCTCAATGTCTAGAGGGTGCCAAGCAATTACTCACTGGATAACTGGATGGCTGCCACCCTCTACTTTGTGGTAGGTGTATTAGTTTGCTAGGGCTGTCAACAAAGTACCACAAACTGGGTGGCTTAAAACAACAGAGGTGTGTTGTCTGCAGTTCTGGAGGTTAGAAGTGTGAAGTCCAGGTGCTGGCCGGGCCTCACTCCTCTGAGGCTCTTCTCACCTCGCTCCCAACTTCTGGTGGGGGCCAGCAATCCTCTGTGTTCCTCGGCCTGCAGCTGCACCACTCCAGTCTCCGCCTCTGTCATCACAGGGCCTTCTTCACTCATCCTCCCACTGTGTCCAAATTTCCCCCTTCCCCATATTTTTTTTTTTTGAGATGGAGTATCGCTCTGTTGCCCAGACTAGAGTGCAAAGTTAACATCTTGGCTCACAGCAACCTCTGCCTCCCCGGTTCAAGTGATTCTCCTGCCTCAGACTCCCGAGTAGCTGGGATTACAGGCACCTGCCACCAGGCCCGGCTAATTTTTGTATCTTTGTAGAGATGGGGTCTCACCATGTTGGCCAGGCTGGTCTTGAACTCCTGACCTCAGGTGATCTGCCCGCCTTGGCCTCCCAAAGTTCTGGGATGACAGGTGTGAGCCACTGTGCCTGGCCCAAATTTCTCCTTTTGATAAAGACACAGTCACATTGGATTTCATGACCTCATCTTAACTTAATCATTTGCAAAGACCTTGTTTCCAAATAAGGTCACATTCAGAGGTACTGGGTATTAGGACTTGAATATATCTTTTTTTGAGGAGACTCAATTCGGCTCAACACAGTGTGGTTTGTTCATATCACAAATGACTTCTTTGATTTTCGATGCATCTGTGTCGAGTCTTTGCAGCCAGCATCACGAGGCTCTGCAGTCACAGCTGCAGCTTGTTCACTGCCGGGTTGTTGGCCTTGGGGAACTGTGTGCCCCGCTCTCTTCTCCAGCCCAGCTGCTGGCGCCAGGCGTGGTACTTTGGATGCTCTCCATGGGATTGTTGATTGAACAATGGTGCTGTGCTGTATTGCAGTGCCAAGAGGTTTACTGCAATCTGCCCAAGGGACAAGCTCCAGGTTAAGGCTGAAATAAAGGAAAGCAACTGTCAGTCTCATCGCTGATGCTGAAAGATCCTATCACTGATCATGGCATACAAAAGTGAGGGAAGGTTTGGTCATTATTTGGTAATGGTGAAAAATGCCCATTGTTTATGAACTATGAGAACCCGGCTCATGATGTATAATGGATTTGGTTCCAAAGGAAATTGTCAGTTCATCCCATAGAGATCTAAAAGTTTCATTTAAAAACACTCAAACCAAATGTAGCCATCAGGTGTGGATGTGGTGGGAGATTTAGGGGTGGGGAAGGTGACCCTTGTCGCAGGACAGGAAGATGGGAAAGTTGGTGGAGAGAGGCAAGCAAGCCCCCGGAGGGAAAATTCTGAAAGGGCCTTGGCCTCCCTCATGCTGCGGAAAGCCACGAGGCAGCAGTTCCCAGTGGGTCTATCACTAAGAAGCTGTAATCACAGCAAAGCCTGTATACTTAAAATATACTTTATGTGACCGAAAATCAGGTGCCGAGAGTTGGTGCCAGGCCTGCGTGCTGGTTGCCAGTGGAGCTCATTGGATTGCAGAATCCAGTTCAACCAGGCCTGCGTTTCTGCAGAGCGGAGTAGGGGAGCTGCACTGCCCTTCTTTGAGTACAGAGGAGGAGTGGGCGCCAGGGCTTTGCCACTCCAGGGATATACTTCGCAGAACATACAATCTTCACCAAACACTATGGACTCTTCAGTGAGATAGGGGTTGGCAGTGTGGTGGTGGATAAAACATAGCCCTTAGCGTCTAAGGCCTTCAGCCTTAGCAAGAAGCCATTTGAGTTTACAGATCATTAAAACACAGTGTGAGAAGCAGAGCAGAGGGGATGATGAGGAGACTGCCCAGAGTAGACAATCAGTCCAGGAAGGCTTCCTGAGAGAGGGGGCATCACCATCTAGTTTGCAGGAGTTAGGCAGAGATTGCAGGTGGGTGTTCTAGCATTAGAATGGTGCTTTTCGAGTGTTAAAATGGTAGCCACAAGGCCAGGATTGTGCTGCTTCTCACTGTGATCATTCTGACTAGGATTCACTCCTTTACCGCTTTGTAGTTGTGGCTGAGACCCCTTGCTGTGAGTTTTCCTGGTGGTCTTTGGCTAAAAGGCATCGACAATACACATACACAAAGTATATAAAAATAGAAACTACAAATGAACTAAAGATAAAATATACAATATTTACAAAGTAATGTATTTCCATTTATTATTTATTTATTTTTGAGACAGAGTCTTGCTCTGTCTCCCAGGCTGGAGTGCAGTTGTACCATCTTGGCTCACTGCAACCTCTGTCTCCTGGGTTCAAGCCATTCTCCTGCCTCAGCTTCCCGAGTAGCTGTGATTACAGGTGCCCACCACCATGCCTGGCTAATTTTTGTATTTTTTCAATAGAGACAGGGTTTCACCATGTTGGCCAAGCTAGTCTCGAACTCCTGATCTCCGGCGATCTGCCTGCCTCGGCCTCCCAAAGTGATGGGATTACAGGCGTGAGGCACCGTGCCAGACCTGTATTTCCACTTACTTATTAATGGTACCGAAATTTTTGGTACCCCTTTTTTTCTTATTAAAATACATTGAAAATGTTAATAATAGCAATATGATCAAATATGCTTGATTAAAAAAACCTTGTTTTATATATTGTGATACAGTGATCTGAAGCTTGGTTCTAAGATCAGCTCATTTTGACATGGTTTAAATGCTGTCTTAGCTGGGAGTGACACCTCAGAGATATAACACCTCAGAGATATATGTAGATCCACAAGGGTGTGCTTACTAAGCCATGAAATTCATTTAAAAAATCTCATCCACCAGTTATGCAATTTTAAACATATGGGATAAAAATCCACTCAAAAATACATTTGGAAGTCTTTTAAATGGATTAGAAAATTCAGTTTTAAGTGTGCAGATATGAGAGTCTTTTAATAGGTTACATATTGTTTTGGGCAGCAAAGTCATGTAATAATGAAAACATTCCCAGGTATCTGTTTTCAGAAACTCTGCATAGCATTACTGTCTTTCATGCACTAATTAAAATGTTATTTTCACTTTGAAGGGACAGATGGACTGTGTTTATTTTTCAAAAATATTTGTACGTTAGCTGAGTACTTACTTCTCGTCTTAAAAATAACAAAAATCAAGCCAATTTGGAAAACTTGTGTTTTGAGTGCAAATAAAGTGTAACGAAACTCTTTATGTTTGACAACTGTTACAAGTACCTTGCCCTTACTGGCAAATTTTTGTGCAGTAACAGAAGGTATCTGTGGTTCCCTATTTCATTACACACTGTTATTTAAAGGCATTGCATTAGTCTGCTCTCACACTGCTGATAAAGACAGACCTGAGAAGGAGTAATTTATAAAGAAAAAGAGGTTTAATGAACTCATAGTTTCACATGGCTGGGGAGACCTCACAATCATGACGGAAGGCGAAAGCCACGTCTTATATAGCAGCAGGCAAGAGAGAATAAGAACCAAGCCAAGGGGAAACCCCTTATAAAACCATCAGATCTTGGCCAGACACAGTGGCTCACACCTCTAATCCCAGCACTTTGGGAGGCTGAGGCGGGCAGAACTCCTGAGGTCAGGAGTTTGAGACCAGCCTGGCTAACATGGTGAAACCCCGTTTCTACTAAAAATACAAAAATTAGCCAGGCGTGGTGGTGTGTGCCTGTAATCACAGCTACTTGGGAGGCTGAGGCAGGAGAATCTCTTGAACCCAGGAGATAGAGGTTGCAGTGAGCAGAGATCATGCTATTGCACTCCAACTTGGACTCCATCTCAAAAACAAACAAACAACCATCAGATCTGATGAGACTTATTCGTTACCATGAGGACACTCTGAAGGAAACCATCCCCATGATTCAATTACCTCCCACCAGTTCCCTCCCACAACACATGGGAATTATGGGAGCTACAATTCAAGATGAGATTTGGGTGGTGACACAGCCCAACCTCATCAGGCATATAACATGTACATCTCCCAAACGGGGCAGATGTAACTCACAATTCACCATCAGACCCTGAAAATGAACCCCAACATGGGAAAGGATAATAGTGGGGGAACCATATCCTCCTTAGCGTGGCCTTGCTCAGCCTTCAGGGGTATCCTGTACTCAGGTGACCATGTGATTGG
This sequence comes from Theropithecus gelada, assembly GCF_003255815.1. Lineage (NCBI taxonomy): Eukaryota > Metazoa > Chordata > Mammalia > Primates > Cercopithecidae > Theropithecus > Theropithecus gelada. The sequence continues at coordinate 9,859,952 of NC_037673.1, read as the reverse complement.
TGGCCCCCTGGACAGAATGGGTGTATCAGCATTCATCTGTATTTCCAACATTGCTTGTGGGACGGTGGGCAAGTCACTTACCCTTTGGCCTCGGCTCCCTCTGTAAAGTGAGGATACTCTCCCTGCCTTGAGGGTGGCTGAGTGGAGGAGGTGTGAGCTGGCCATGAGACCATATGGTAGACGCATCCTGAATGTTGGGCCTTTGCTATTCTTTAGAGACAAGAGCACATGGTAAGTACAGTCACAGAGACAGTGCTGAGAACAGGAGAGCACAGAGGAGGTGAAATGAAGACTGGGCTGGGTGCTGGGGGCCCTCTTGCTTCTTGGAGGATGTGGCATTTGATGAGGTCTTAACTGGTGGGTTTGCTTTAGTGGATGGGACTTGAGGAGAGATGCCTTCCTGGGGGTTCACGCAAGCAGATGAAGGAAGCAAGGTGAAAAGGAGGCAGGCTGCTTTGAAGCCAGGGGAGGCTGCCTTGCCTGGTGTGGGTTCCTGGGTGAGAGAAGGAGTGGGTGGTGGCTGTAGCCTTTAGCAGAGAGATTGAGATCACCCAGATGGTCACACCATCTATGTGATCTCTAGTTCTTCCCCTTCTCCTACAACATCCTAGGCCACATACATTCTGGTAGGTTGGGCTTAAATTCTTCAGTGTGCACGAGTAAAGGAGAAATTGGCCCCACCCCCTTCCCCTTGGACCTGCCCTTTGACTGTGCCCTTGACTTGTCTGATGTGTCTGTGAGGGTTTAGCAAAGACTAGGTTACTTAGAAAGGGATGCTGAATGATGATCTTTAAATTATTAATGATTTCAGCATTTTGTAATTAAAATGCTCATTTTCTCCATGAATTTTAAGCACACATATATCACAAATACAGACAAAATCTACTTTAATGAATAACATTAAAACATTCAATTTCAAGTAATGGGGTTATTTCCATATCTTGGCTGATGATCCATATTTGATTCATTCATTTATTTATCCATTCACTCTAAATATTTTTGCCCCCCCCCGCCTTCGCCCGCAATATGGGTAAAGTATTAATATAGCTTTGCAGACATGGCTTCAATAAATCATGGTGAAACAAATTCTCTATGCCTGAGTAACACGTAATCGATCTTAGGGAAGATACTCTTTTGGCTAGGTATTTCTTAATAATACCTAGATTTGAGCATCTGCATGCTGTTAAATAGTGCTATTTGGGGAAATGCTGTGGTATGGAAGGGATAGCTTCCCAGGTATATTAGTTTGTCCTTGCATTGCTACAAAGAAATGCCTGAGCTTGGGTCATTTATAATAAAAAGAGGTTTAATTGTTTCACGGTCCTGTAGGCTGTACAGGAAACATGATTCTGGCATCTGTGAGGCTTTGAGGGAGGCCACAGGAAACTCGCAATCATAGCAGAAGGCAAAGGGGGAGCGAGATGTCTCACATGGCAGGAGAAGGAGGAAGAGAGATGGGAGGGACTATACGCTTTTAAACAAACAGATCTTGTTGGAACTCTGTCAGCAGAACAGCACTTGGGGAATGGTGCTAAACCATTAGAAACCACCCCCATAATACAATCACTTCCAACCAGGCCCCACCTCCAACGCTGGGGATTACAATGCCACAGGAGATTTTGTGGGGACACAGATCCAAACCATATCACCTGGCATGGCCAGGAGAGACAAAGGGAGCAATGGATTGCCTTGCAACATCAAGTAGGCAAGCTTTTGGGGTTTCCGAGCACCTGGTAAGGATGGAGGAGAGGAGGTTGGAAATGTGAAGTGGTCGTGAGGCATATTGTATTTTCCAAAGATGAGTCCCAGTCATATCTCCCATCCCACTGGCTCTTCTATGAAGAGGTGGAGTCTGGGTCCTCTTCCCCTGGACCCTGGATGGACCTCCGTGATTGCCTCAATCAGTGCAGCATAGCGGGAGTGCCTTTGTATGACTCCCAAGGCTAAGTCATAAAAATGCCGGGCACTTCTGTCAAGTTCTCTCTGGACACTTGCCCTTAGAACCCCGCAGCCATGTTGTGAGGAAGCCCAGGTAGAGAGACTACATGGGAAGGTGCTATGACCAACAATCTCAGGCAATAATCAGCCAAGACCACCAGGCATATGAGTGAAGACGCCTCATGATAACTTTACCTCCAGCTATTAAATCACATGGAGCCTTGAAGTCCTCCTAGAAGAGGACTTCAAGAAGGAAGTTGGCCCCACTCTACCCTGTCAGATTTCCTGATCCCCCACATCCGTGAGCATAATAAAATGTTGTTTTTTTACCACTTAGTTTAGGTTGGTTTGTGACATAGAAACAGTGACCAGTGGCCAGGCGTGATGGCTCACACCTGTAATCCCAGCACTTTGGAAGGCTGAGGTGGGCGGATCACCAGAGGTAGGGAGTTCGAGACCAGCCTGACCAACATGGAGAAACCCCGTCTCTACAAAAAATACAAAATTAGCTGGACTTAGTGACGCATGCCTGTAATCCCAGCTACTCAGGAGGCGGAGGCAGGAGAATCGCTTGAACCCGGGAGGCAGAGGTTGCAGTGAGCTAAGATGGTGTCACTGCACTCCAGCCTGGACAACAAGAGCAAAACTCTGTATAAAAAAAAAAAAAAAAAAAAAAAAAAAGAAAGAAACAGTGACCAGAATAGGTCTCAAGCCCTCTTGAGAAATGCAGTGCAGGGCCTGAGGGATTTGGAAAAACTTTGGCTTGTAATTTATTTCCTCAAATGAGAATGACTCTTCTTTCTAAAACTGGAAATGTCTAATGTTTAATTTATCTTCTGTGAGGTAACCGCTCACTATGACTCTGAGTGTACAGTACAATTTTACTACTTGGGAGGAGCTGTCTTTTGGAGAAAGGAAGGGGAAGGCTCTGCACATTGTGGGTGTTTATGGCAGGGAAAGCAAGAAGTGCAAGCCCAGGGGTATCTGCGTGAAAGATGATGAGACTCATGAAGGAGGAAAGAGAAAAAAGAGGTACTGGAAGACCTGTGGGGACCCCGAGAACCCTGAGAGATGCGGGAGGTCCCCACTTTTGCATTATGGGGGCTTAAACTATTCTCTCTGCATAGAAAGGAAAGGGTGAGCCCAGGGGCAGGCTGACCATGGTCCCTAGCCCACCAGTACTTACATTTCATCCATGGCAGAACCGGCTCTCGTGTCCAAATCATTTGCTGGTGAGCATGTCTAGGGGGTCACAGTCAGCATCAGCATCCTGTCAGATGCAGGGCTGCTGTCCCTAGAGCCTGTTTGTTCATGTCTGTGGACGAAGCCTGTCATGGAGCTGGTGTTTAGAAAACAGCGGTCCCAGGTGGCCAAGGCGGGCCCAGCAAATCTTCCATTTCCTTCTTTTTTCCCTAAGGGAAAAGGCAAAATGATAGATATTCTGAGACATGCAGAATGTGGTTGACATGATAGCAGCCCCCAAAGACATCCACGCTCTGATTCTTGGAAGCTGTAAATATGCACTTTATGTGGCCAAAGGGACTTTGCTGTTGTAGTTAGGGTTATAAAACCTGAGGTGGAAGATAATCCTGGATTTTCCATGTGAGCTCAGTTTGGTTACAGGAACCCTTAAAAGCAGCAGAATTTCACGGGCAGAAGGGAGCTCAGAGACTGGAAGCATAGAGAAGGATTTGATCACTGCTGCTGGCCTTGAAGGGGCACGGGAGCAGGGAATGTGTGAGGCTTCTGAACGCAAAGAACAATCCCCCCAGCCGACAGCCAGCAGGGACACAGGGAGCTGAGTCCCTGGCTACTCAGGACAGTTGACTTTGGCTTTGCTACTTACTCTCTGTGAGTTTGAGCTTTCCCTGCTTGTCAGTAGGAAGGTATATTGGCCTTCTATATTTGCAGGGTGCTTATGAGCACGAGATCAGGTAACGCATGCAACGTGTTTTGTGAACCCTCAAATTCTGTGTATGACCCTTGTGTGGAGTCAATATGACCCCAAGCTCTAGCTGACACCTCGTTCTTGATTGGACCAAGGTCTCTCCCAGGTGGCCCCAGCTGGCCTTGCTATGGTCAAGTCATCCAAAGAGCAGCCTTCTCTTCCTTTCCTCCAACAAGTACCTTGTACTCTGCTGGAGAGTTTGGGTTTTATTTTACTTCTCTTAGGACATTGGGAAGAGGAGGAGGAGGAGTAGGCTGGTCATATGCCCAGTTTTCATTCCTTGAGTGATCTGTTCAAGTTGTCCCCCAAATGATGGAGTCTTCTTAGCAAACACAGATGTCCAGGCTCAGGCCAAAGGCTGGAGGGACTGGAAGACTTGCTACACCTGCCTTGACCCCCTGGGGCCTCAGGCGCTTCAACACCATCACAATCTCCTGACCCAGGCTGTTTCCCATCCTTGAGCCTGTCTCCCGTGCTGCCAACTGACCCCACCCTGATCTCTGGAGAAATGTGCCCCACACCAGCAGGAGGGCAGCAATGCTGGGGGCTCCCTGGGCACAGCCTGAGCAGTTCCAGCTTGGTGCAACCTCCTGCTGGCTCTGGCTTTGGTGAGGCATGTTCAGGCAGGGGTCTCTTCCTCCCTCCCTTCTTCTCTCTTTCTTCTTTTGTAAAAACAATATATATATAAAAGGATTTCATGCATGGGATTAGAAAACCAAATAGTACAGAGGGGCATATAGTGAAAAATAACAGGCTTTTGCTCTATTCTTCCTCCTCAGTTCAGTTCTCTAAACAAACTGCTTTTAACTGTCTCATTTTAAATCTGGTGGTTACCTCCATGTCTGTAAACAATGCACTTATGCGGCTCTCTCTTGATTTATCAACTGTAAACACCATCTACTAGCTTCCTGCTGAAATAGAGGAGGATGCACCCCACCCCTGCTTCTCCCCGTCTTATAACGACATCACTTATTTAGTTCTACTTTTCTTTCGCTCTGTAACTCTAAACAATATATTTAAACATATAATTCTTGTGTTTCATCGACACAAGAGACACATATCTTCTCTCTCCCTCCTTTTCTCTTTCTCTTCTCTCTCTTGCCACAGATGTTTCATTATCTGGACCCAAAGAAAAGATGAAAACAGTTAAGGTACAAGCCCTCCACTAAGGCCTGGGCCAAGTCGCCGTCCTTCCACTGAGCATGATGATGGAGGCACCACTGGCTGCCCGTTATCACGGGCAGGCAGCTGGGGCTTTCTTCCCACCTTAGTATTTTGGGGTCACTGACTAAGGCAGCTGCTCTTCTATGGGTTCCCCTCTCCAGACTGGCTTGGCCCTGCTGGAGATTGAGGGCCGATCACTCCCTGCACCCTTGGGGGGCTTAGCCCCACTTCCCCAGTCTGCCCTGGAGAGCTCCCGCCCCTGTGGGATCTGTGTTTGGTCTCCACTGTCCTCAGTGGAGGACACTATTTTCTAGCCCTGCACCACCCCCTTTCTTTGTTTACTCCCTCTTTTTGCTAGAGTGCATCCTCAGGCAGTTTTCTAAGACATGGTGTATGGAAATAAATTTTTGTCATTCTGTATATTTGTTTTCTTTTTACTATAACCGTTTACCACAAACTTAGGAGCTTAAAACAGTATCTATTTATTCATTTTAAAGATGCATCACAAACTTTTCCCATTTCTAAAAAAATAGATTTTGGGGTAGAAGTGCAGTTTTGTTACATGGATATATTGTGTAGTGGCGAAGTCTGGGCTTTTAGTGTAGCCATCACCTGAATAGTGTACATTGTACCCAGCAGGTCATTTTTCATCCGTCAGCCCACTCCCACCTTTTGGAGTCTCTGGTGTCTATTATTCCACTCTGTATGTCCATGCGTACCTTTGTTTAGCTCTCACCTAAGAGTGAGAACAACAATATCCATTTCTTACTTTAAAGTTCTGAATTTCTTTCCATGCAGGAGTGGGACTGATGTCCCTGTGTCCCTGCTGGCTGTTGGCTGGGGTAGGGGGGTGTTCTTAGCATTCAGAAGCCACCCACATTCCCTGCTCCTGACCCCCTTCTTTGGTCTTCAAGGCCAGCAACGGCGGTCGAGTTCCTCTCTACATGTCCAGCCTGTCTGTCCTCCAGCCCATGGAAGTCCTGTGCTTTTAAGGGCTCCTGTAACCCTAACCAAAGCAGCAAAGCCCCTTTGGCCACGTAAGGTGCATATCCACAGTTCCTGAGCATAGACGTCTTTGGGAGCTGCTATCCTGTAAACCATATCCTTTTTTTTTTCTTTTTTTTTTTTTTTTTTTTGAGATGGAGTCTCTCTCTGTTGCCCAGGCAGGAGTGCAGTGCACAATCTCGGCTCACTTTAAGCTCCACCTCTAAGGTTCAGGCGATTCTCCTGCATCAGCCTCCCAAGCATCTGGGATTACAGGCATGTGCCACCATGCCGGGCTAAGATTTGGATTTTTAAAAAAAATTTTTAAAATTAGAGACAGGGTTTCACCATATTGGCCAGGCTGGTGTCGAACTCTTGACCTCAAATGATCCGCCAGCCTCGGCATTCCAAAGCTCTGGGATTACAGGTGTGAGCTACCTCGCCCAGTCCTGTCAACCACGTTCTGTGTGTCTCAGAAGATGTACCATTTTGCTATTTCCCTCCGTTGATCGTTTGGCTGGCTCTGCCATTCTAATGTGAAAATGATTTCCTGTCTGTCTCTGAAGGCTACACGCTTGCCTTTGAGCGCTCAGCAGCTCAGGGCGGCGGCTTGCACAGAGGGAGGGAGTGCAGGCTGGGGCAGGCTGGGGCAGGCTGGGTGCTATGTCAGTTTGGGTGTCTTCAATTGCTGAACGAAAGGTTTGGGTGTGAGTAGTGTGTGGGGAGGTGTTCCCAGGAGACACCAAGAGGGGAGGAAAAGAGTTGGGAAATGGGGGTGACCAGTGGAGGGCCTGCTGGTGAGCTGGTCACCCTCATGGGCGGCTGGAGCCGGAGCCTGCTGGGGCTCTGTGGACACTGGGCATTTATCAACTGTCCCCTACCTGTGGGTAGAGGGGTTATGTGGGGCCTTCTGTGTGTAGCCCTTCTGCCTGCCCCATGCACAGGATGTGGGTGCTGGGAGCTGGCAGCTGTGAGCATGGGTGGATTGTCCATCAAGGTGCAGGAATCTCCTGGGTGGGCCGAGGGGCTGGGGCAGGAACAAGCATCAGGGCTGGGAGCCTGGTCTCAAGTCACTGCTGTCCCTACTGCTTCACAGTTGCAGGACCCTGGGCACACTATTGAAACTCTGTGTCTTGGTTTGGGGGCCAAGGGATAACAGATGGTGTGCTCTCTTAGGATAAATCAAGGAGGTTTTATTAATAAAGAAAATAATCAGAAAGATGTGGCAGGTATAAGGAAACCATAGCCCAGTGCAGGAGTTAGGCTTGTGACAGTAAAGCCATTCCTGCCTAGGCTGAAGGACAGGAGAGGTCACTGAGACCCGGAAGAAAGAGTGGTTGGAGCAAGCCACTTAGGGAGGAACAGTGACATTTGTGGAAGCACATACCAGCCTGAGGTGACCTCAGGGAGGAACCAGAGAAGAAATACCCTGACTTCACGCTGTTTCCTCTGCTGCTAGGGCTCCCACTGAACAAACCCAACTAGAGGACAGGCTTTCTGGGGGCCTGTCATAGAGTATGAGCAATCCAGCCTCCTGGGGCCGAGGCCAAGGTGCAGCAGGCGGAGACAAACCTGGAAGAGCAAACAGAAGGCATCTGGCCCAGCCCACCCCTTTGCCCCCAGCATCTATTTTGTTCTTTTGGATAAAAAGCTCATCAACTACTCTTATTGCAAAATGATGTTAATTTACTTGTATTTCCACTTGAAACCTGAAAGGTCAGCCAAGCCTATGTCCTTCACAATAGGACTGAGGCAGTGATAATCAAGTGGATACATACACCCAGCTGCTATGATCCTGCTTGACAGCCGGTCAGGAGGCCCGAAGAGGCTCAGCGCTCCTTTCCACCAGCCGTTCCTTTCCCTAGTTCCCTTGCCTTTTGCCAACCCTAGCTGGATGGATTCTTTACCTGGTGAGGTGACCCACGGCTGCATTCCTGCAGCACATGAGAGCATGGTGACCTTTCTGCAGTTTTCTGTTGACCAGGAACATGAGGCAAGGGAGAACAAAGCAGGAACTTCATCGATTCTCTAGGTTTCAAACATAGTCCTTCTTGGTACCTTCCCCAACATTTCTGCTGGACTCCCCTCTCTGGTCCTTGGTTCATTGACACAAGGAAGCCAAAAAACCTTATAGGGGGATCTCGACTTCCAGTTGCTCAGAACCATGCCTGTTTTCCTGCTTTGGACATGGGCCTCTGCTATTGTTTGAATGTCTATGTTCTTTCTTCCCCATTCATATGTTGAAATTCTAACCTCCAAGGCCATGGTATTAGGAGGTGGGGCCTTTGGGAGGTGATTCGGTCGTGAGGGCAGAGCTCTTGTGAATTGGATTGGTGTCCTTATACAAGAGGCCCTAGGGGGCTCCCCACTCCTTCCACCATGTGCAGACACAGTGAGAAGGTACCATCTATGAACCAGAACATGAGACCTCACCAGACACGGAATCTGCTGTAATCTTGGACTTCCCAGCTGCCAGAACTATTGGGAAATGAATTTCTGTTGTTTGTAAGCTATCAGTTTATGCTATTTTGTTTTAGCAGTGTGAATGGACTAAGGCAACCTCAACATCCACCAAAGCCAATGTTCTAGGCATGGGAAGCAAACTTCACCAGTGTGTTACCACATGTAATAGTGAGAAGGGTGCTTCCCCCTCCACGTCTTATTTCCCTGGCCTATGCTCCTGACTATGAGGGATGATGACACTTGGTTGACCATTGGTTTAATCCCTAAACTTTAAGGCAGGCATTGTGCCCTGTTACTTCATAGAATGAATGAATGTTTTCTTCCCGCTGGTACTATAACCAGGATTTCAGCAGACCATTCATCATTCTGTCCGGCCAGTGGCTTCTGGTATTAGGCGTGTAGCAAACCCAGGGAATTCTACAGGCCTGAGCCCACGGGATCATTTCCTTTATTGTCAAATATCCCCTGGTTGGAGATGGTATTATGCAGGATAGCAGGGTGCTGGTTCAGGGATTGAGGTTTCTGTAACTCCACTACTGGTGAGTCTGATAGAAGTGCTAGGGGCCGGGAAAAGACATTCTGGGTCAACAGGGTTACTTGTTGGGTTATACAGTTAAAGCAGCATTTTCAAAGGTGTTTCGTCTTGCCTCTAAAATTCAAAGCAGCCTGCAAAGATTGTGTCTTTTTTTCGTGGCAAGTAATGCAAGGGCAGGAACTTGTCTCTCAGTGTAGAGGAGATGTCGTGACTGCAAAAGCTCTGGAAACTTCCTTACCAGGCCAGGCTTAGGAAGCCATGCAGGATGTGTCTCTGTCCTCTGGCACACGTGTGAGTACTGAGGTTTGTAGTAGGATGCTGAGTGCGGCAATCACTATAAAGGGTATGTTGGAGCTGGAAAATTATCCTTTCATAGGCATTAGAGTCAAGACTGGCTCAGCCAAAGTCATCAATGTGTGCTAAACCTAGGAGAAACTTTGAAGAGGAGCAAGATATTTGCAGGGTCTTACAGAGTCTCCCTACATACGGCTTGTTATTTACAAGGTGAAAAATAGCAATTACACAATGGAGCTGATAAAGTGTTGTCTGGAGCTCACACAATACTTGACTGAGCGATAAAAATTAACATCATCACTGAGGAGTAAGAGGCTATCCTGGACCTCCAGGTGGGACACCCTGGGAAGGACAGAGCATCACTTGTGGGGTTTTCTACCTTGAACTGGAGTAACCTGAACCCAGCCACGAGCAGACATGGAACAAACCTCAAATGAGGACTACTCTATTAAAAATAAATTGTGTTCTTCAATAGTGTCAATGTCATAGAAGACAAGGAAAGGCTGTGGAAATGTTGTAGACTAAAGGAAACGAAAGAATCATGACATCTAAATGAAATGCCTGAGCCAGGACTGGATTTTGTGGTGGAGAAAAAAAAGGACGTTTTTGGGTCAGTTGATAAAATTGGATTATGGAAGGCAGATTGAATAAAAACATTGTTTTGATGAGGGGATGTCCTGGTTTACTGAGAAATTTACTGAAGTTGGTGATGTAAGATGATATCTTCATTCTTAGGAAATGCACACTGAAATAGTTAGAATTAAAGGGCTGAAAGGTAAGCAATCTTTGTTCAAATGGTTGAGAGAGGGTGAGGGTGATAAATGAAGGTGATAAATGAAGCAAAATGTGGACAATGAGAAACTCTGGGTCAGTGGCATACAAGCATTTACTATTTTTATTCTTGCAACTTTTTATAAATTTGAATTATTTTCAAACAAAAGGTGAAAAAAACAAGAAACAGAAAAATGTTGTTGCAGACATCCTTATATGCATCTCTGAGGACTTGTCTGTATTTCTTGGGGGAAATTCTCTGCATCCTTGGACACAAAATTGCTGAATCAAAAGATAGCCATGTTAAAATAATTTGGTTGGTATTGTGAAATTGCTGGGCAGCTTTCTGGTACACTGTATCTGTTAAGCTAGAATGTAATGGAAGTTAGCATCACTGATGAAAGCTGACAGCACCACGACCTGACCAAAGGGGCCTGGTTGAGGCTGGTTTGGGCATGGATTCCATTTTCAATGCCCCCATGTGCCTGTAAGGCAGGGCAGGAATACAGGACCGGTCACTGCAGGCATATTCGTTTGCTACAGTTGCTGTAACAAGGTTACGGCTCAACTGTCAGTGTGGATTAAACAGAAGTGTTTCGTCTCACAGTTCTGGAAACTAAAAGTCTGAGATTGACTCTCAGAACCACATTTGAAAATGCTGCTTTAACTGTATAACCCAAAAAGTAACCCTGTTGACCCAGAATGTCTTTTCCCGGCCCCCAGCACTTCTATCAGACTCACCAGTGGTGGAGTTACAGAAGCTTCAATCCCTGAACCAGCACCCTGGTATCCTGCATAATACCATCTCCAACCAGGGGACATTTGACAATAAAGGAAATGGGCTCAGGTCTATAGAATTCCCTGGGTTTCTACATGCCTAATACTAGAACCTAAAACCCTGCCGGTTCCTTCTGAGGCTGTGAGGGAGGGAAGGCTCTGTTCCAGGCCTCTGCCCTTAGTGTGTTGATGACCATTTTCTCCCTGAATCTTCACACGGTTCTCTCTCTATTTGTGTCTGTCTCTGTGTCAAAATTTCCCCCTTTTATAAAGACACAGGTTATCTTGGATGAGGCCCTCCCTGATGGCCTCACCTTAACTTGATTAACTCTGTGAAGAGCTTATCCCCAAATAAGGGCACTTTTGAGGTACTAGGGTTAGGACTTTGGCATATGAGTGGGGGAAGAAGGGGCAGGGGACATGTGGGCACAGTAGGGGTCCGACTCACCTGGCTTCTGCTTTGGGCCTTGTGGGCTCCCGTCTCATGTGGCTTCATATTTTAGCCCCCTTTCCATCCAACTCGGCTCACAGTGGCAAACTGGCCTGGGGCTTTTTCTTCTGGCTCTTACCAGGCATCCGCATCTGGTAGATGCCCCTCGGAACCTCTGATTGAGATGTCTCGGAGGCTGAGAAAGAGCTGAAGGCTGCACAGCACAGCTGGTTTGCCAGTGTCAGGAGATGAAGCCTGGGTCTCAGAGGACATGCTCCCTTTTCCTCAGCTTCCCCTTCTGCTGCCCAGTAGGCATTACTCATCACTATATGTGAATGCAGTGTGTGCTGAATATTGTCTTATGTATGCAAATCCAATCCTGTGAACACATCACATTGCTTCTGCTCATTGCACCCAACTTACTGAACCCCCGGGAGAGCAAGGCACTGTGTGGGGAACTCTGCCAGGGGCTCTAAGAGACAAAGAGAAGTCAGACCCAGGACTCCTCTGACGCAAGGCTGACTGCAGGCTCGGGAAGAGATGAGCGTACAGATGCCTCGCATTGGCAATGGCGAGTCCGAGTTCCAGAACAGTTCATAGACTGAGGGATGCAAGTAGCCCTTCCTATTAAGAAAAATAAATAAAAAGAAAGAGCTGGGTTCTCTGAAACAGCGTGGTCCAGCCCAGTCAAAGTTCATGCCAGGAACCAGGTTGGCAAAGTCATGATTTGCCCTCAGCGTCTCTGGGCTGCCTGTTCCTTCTTGACTTGGTAAACTTTGCATTAAAAGGAGCTGGGCTGAATCCATGGCATGCCGTGCAGAGACTGAAAGACCTGCTTTCCTTTGGAGCTTTTCATTTTATGCCTAAATTCTGATTAAAGCTCTTCCACGTAACTACATCTCCCTTTGGGCCATCTAGCGAGTCGACTGGTGGGTTTTAAGTGGCGCGTCTGTACATAGCCTCACACTCTGCTGCTTCCCAGGACGTACTAAATGTCCTTTAACACAGCTCAGCCTAGAGCTGTCCTGTGGGCATTGCCGTATCAAAATATTTTCTTTCAGATTGAAAATCCCAGTAGTTCAAAATCATCAGAATGTAATGAACCAGGTGAAAATCTGCTTTAATATCTGTCTCTGCAAACTTTACACTCAGGTGAGGCAGGCCGGGGCTAAGGAATTCCTTCAGGATTTCCTTAAGGAAAGGCAGCTGGTGCCTGTAGACAGCCAGCCCATCTGGGACTGGGGATGGCTGAGAGAGGGAGCGACAAGATGGCAAAGGCTGAGTTGGCACTTGAGTCCTTTGGGGAGCTGAGGAGATGGAGTCACAGAAACTGGAATGATCCTCCTAACAATCCTGATTCCAAATCCTTCCCACTCCCCACCTTCCCTCTGGTACTGGGTTGGATAGTGTCCCCCTAGAATCCAGGTCCATTTGGAGCCTCTGAAGGTGACCTTATTTGGAAATAGAGTCATGCAGATATAAGTGTTAGGTTGGTGCAAAAGTAATGGCGGCTTTTGCCATTGCAAATAATGGCAAAAACTGCCATTACTTTTGCACCAACCTAACAGTTAAGATGAAGGTGGGCCCTGATCCAGTGGCTGGTGTTCTCCTAAGAAGGGAGAACAGAGACATGGCGATGGAAAGAAGGCCACGTGACGATGGATGTGGAAATTGGAGAGCTGCAGCTATGAGCCACAGAAGGCTTGGGCTGCAGGTACCCACCGGAGCCACGGAGAGGCAGGCAGGAAGTCTCCCCGGGGTCTTTAGCGGGAGCACGGCCCTGCTGACCCCTTCAGTTTGGACTTCTGGTCCCCAGAACTGTGAGAGGGAACACTTCTGTTGTTTTAAGCCACTCAGTTTGTGGTCATTTGTTACAGCAGCCCTGGAAACTAATTCACCCTCTTAAAAGAGGAGTCGCTATGTGGGGGCAACTTACAAGAGGAGAAGCTTCTTGTTCTTCTCATTCTTCTCGGGTGGCCTGGGAGGTCTTGTTTTGCACTCCCAAGGTGGTGAACAGTGTGGCTGAAAACAGGTTGGTTTTGGATTTGAAGCTCTGAGCTTTCAGGGTTATTTCAGAGGAGGTGTGGGCTCGTAGAAGTTGAGATGCCAGTGGTTTCTCAATCCTAAGAGACAAGCAGCTCACTCAGGTATTTACTGGAGTTCTTAGCCCTGTGTTTCGTGCCGTGGGGAGGAAGAGGGTTTGGATGGACAGAGGTGTGGGAAGGCTGCAGAGCCAGAGTCTAGGATGAGATGTGGGCGGCCATTCCCCATGGCCTGAGCAAACAGAGGGTAGATGACCGGGGTAGGAGAAGTGATATTGGCTATGAGTAGCCGGGACAGAGGACGCGGTGATGGAGTAGGGTAGGATCTGGGAAGTCCTGGTAGGTACCTGACACACTGGAAAAGGCATTTAAGAATTGCTGTCTTATTATCAGTTTACAGGATGGGTCACATGAAGGGTAAGCCCTGCAGGTAGGGAAAGGAGAAACGCATTTGGACAGCTTCTTCACCCAGGTTCTGTGCTGAGGCCAAACTCCACCAGCTCTAGAAAACGTCACCAACAAGACAGCCCCTGCTAGAGGCAAACAGGGCCCAGCACTCGTCACTCGGGGCACTGGGTTCTAATTCTTGGTCTCTTGTTTCAGCAAGTCATGAGAACCTCTGTGTGCCTTTGTTTTCCATCTCAAAATAACGAATTACCCACTAGCATGTTCACTTGCAAATGGCATGTACATGATTTTAAATGGTTGTCGGCTGGAAGTGTCAGGTCTCCAGAAATGACAGTGTTCCCACGATCACACCAGCCCGGAGTATCTTCATGCTCCAAAACTTCTCTTCATACTCTTTGCCTTCCCCTGGCCTTTCTCTGAACGTTTGATAGCAAGTAGGTATTGCTGTCTGTTTTTTGTTAAACATGAGCACGATGTCCTCTATGCAGGCATAAGGATGTAAGGTTTATTTTCCCCTCTGCCTCTCCTTTCCAGCTCTCTCTTTGAGGACAGATTTCCTCATCTGTCAGTGACTCAGAAACAATGAGGAGTATAGCATTGTGGCATGCATGTAAGGTGTGATATTTTGCAAAAATCAAACTCTGCAAAGCTTCTGCAAAAAAGAGAAGGCACTAAAGTGTGAAAGAGTAAGACTGTAAGTTCTTATCATTTAATTGATGTTATGCTTAGGGTCTGGTGCCCTAGGTGTTTTACTTCATGTGTTTGCTTACAGTTCTTTTCTCGTCCGTTTTAAAAATTGTTTAATGTTTCATCACGTAACAAAAAAATTAGCCATTTTAAAGTGAACAGTTTCAGTTGTAATGAGTACATTTGCAACATTGTGTAATCACCATTTCTACCTAGTTCCAAAACATTCTCATCACCCAAAAAGGGAGGCCTGTACCCCTGAAGCAGTTGCTTCGCCTGCTTCCTCCAGGCCCTGGCAACCACCAATCTGCATTTTTTTCTCTATGTATTTGCGTATTCTGGACATTCATATAAATGGAATCCTACAATATGAGACATTTTGTATTAGGTTTTTTTCACTTAGCATAACATTTTTGAGGTTCAGCCACATTGTAGCATATATCCAAACTTTATTCCTTTTTTATGACTGAATAGTATTCCACTATATGAATATACCACAATTTATTTATCTGTTAATCTGCTGGTGGACATTTGGGCTATTTCCACTTTTTGGCTATTGTGAATTGCATTGCTTTGAATGTGCATATATATATGTGTATATCTATGTATTTATCTATCTATATAGATATCTATATATCTGTATCTATCTATATCTATCTATCTATCTATCTATCTATCTATCTATCTATAGCTGAGTACTAGTTTTCACTTTTTGGGGTATATACTTAGGAGTGGAATTGATGGGTCCTATGGTAATTTTATATTTCACTTTCTGAGGAAATGCCAAACTTTTTCCACAGCAGCTGTACTATTTAACAGTCTCACTAACGGTGTACAGGTGCTCACTTTTAAGCAAGCATTTCTTTTCTGGAGAGTTTTCTTCTCAGCATACCTACTGCAAGGAAAATAGGAAAATCAGTTGCATATTGGGAATGTCCACCACTTTGACAATTTGCTAAATGTTTTTTCTATAAAATTGACACCATAATGTCCTTGGCTTAAGTTATACTGTAGCAATGCTTTATGGCTTTTTTTCTTTTTCTTTTTTTCTGCATCATGGCATTGTCAGGAAATGGCAGCATTTGTACTGAGAGGAGGGCGTCCGTGGTGATAGGTGAGAGGTCTTGGCTCTGATGTTATGAGGGCGGAGGGGGTTAACTCGTTTGACAAACTCCACTGTGCTGTGGCATCCCACTTGGGAAACTGTCTTCTTGAGGGCTGTTTCAGGTTCAAAATCACTCTTTTTTTTTTTTGAGACGGAGTCTTGCTCTGTCGCCCAGGCTGGAGTGCAGTCGCGCGATCTCGGCTCACTGCAAGCTCTGCCTCCCAGGTTCACGCCATTCTCCTGCCTCAGCCTCCTGAGTAGCTGGGACTACAGGCGCCCGCCACCATGCCTGGCTAATTTTTTGTATTTTTAGTAGAGACGGGGTTTCACTATGTTCGCCGGGATAGTCTCGATCTCCTGACCTCGTGATCTGCCTCCTCGGCCTCCCAAAGTGCTGGGATTAGAGGCGTGAGCCACTGCACCCGGCCCAAAATCACTCTTTTTATGCAGAGTATCTGCACTTTAGAATCAAACATGATTCATATGACAGTGATGCATGCAGTCAAAGTAGTCAAGATGGTTGCCTGCTGCTCACTGAACCGTCATGACTATATACTACTTTTATTTTAGTTTTTTCAGATTTGTCATGGATCCAAACACAAAATGCAATCTCTCTTTAATTTCCCCTGAGTTTAGTTCACCTGAGCAAGTTAAGCTCCAATACAGAGTCTCCTCACTTCAGTCACACAGTGTCTCTAAGTGGTTTATGAAACGAAGGACATTGCAACGCTTACCACAGATGAGTAGATGATTCCTGTGGTTTAGATATAATATCTGTTCACTGGCTTATAGATTCAAAATACCGCAGAGAGTTCCATGAAACCTGGTGCTCTTGCAGGCCTGCAGTTTGTATAATAAATCAGGACTAACTGGAAAAGGCCTCACAGTGCTTCCTGGGTGGTTCTATGCTACAAAGAACATTTTTTTTTTTCCCTCTGGAAAGTGCACAGCAGATCTTACGATCTAGTCCTTTTGTTTTTTAGCAGAAGTGGAGGTAGAAAAGGGTTCGCAGTCAAGATGCGAGCATTTTGAACCCCCACGTTTACGAAGTGAAATGCATTGGTGTCACAGGAGCGGAGGAGGTTTGGTCTTTGTAAGTCCTGGGAAAAGTAGCTTGCTAGGGATATGGGGTGGCCAAAAAAAGGCAATAGTTGTCAAAGCTACAGATGATCCCAAAGGGCAGGTAGTCACTTGCTACCAGTCCATGGAACTGTGGCCATAGGGCAGATGAAGTGAAGAATTAAACTGAAAAGACTTGGGGAAATAGCTACATAGCTTGAAATAAAATAAAAGGCACAAGAAAAACATACGAGGCAACGCCTTGCCCTCATGTCCTAATATCCCCAGTGCTGGGGACAGTACATGGAACATAGTCGGTACTAAAGCCACGCTTGCTGAATGAATGAAGGAACAAACCCACATGTCCCTCCCAGCCCTTACTCAAACCCCAGAAAAACAGACCAAAAGCAGGTGGTAAAAATCCAACGAGAGTCAGATCCAAGAACAAAACAGAGTGTTCGAAATCTGAAATGTTTTAAAAATTAAGAAAAAGACAATGTCTAAAAGAAAAATAATTTAAAAGAAAAATAATTTAAAAAAACTACTCAGTGATGGAGTGAAATGATCACCAGGCTGGGAATTAGGACACCCGGGTTCTATACTACATATTTTTCAAATTGATGCATGCCTCGAGGAGACACTTGAAATCAGTAGGGAAGGGAAGAAATATTCAATAAATGGTGTAGGAACAAATGGTAAGGAAATAGGAAAGGAAATAGGGAACAGGAAAAATGAAATAGGAAAAAACATTCTTGTAAACCATGCTATATAACTAAATACTATATAACTAAGTAAATTCCAGTTGTATTTAAAAATTAAATATAAAGATGGTAAAAATAGTAAGCTATAAGAACATAGAATTGTGTACTTATTGAGCATCTGGTAGGTGGAAGTTTCATTGATAAGATAAACTGAAAAGTACATAGATAATCAATCCATAGGTCTGTTGCCAACCTTGACCAGGCCCCCCAATTCCAGCGCCCCTTCCCCTCTCCCCAGTGAAGCACTGGTGAGTCCCCCTCCAGATTGCTTTGATATAAAAGGTATCACTCTTTAGAATTTACTTGAAGACTTGTAGTTTTCATTCCACATTGTGCCTTGGAGAGCTATCCATTTTAGTGCATATTGATTGCTGTTTTCTTTTTAACCGCTCAGTGCGGGATGTAAAGACAAATGGAGTTATACCTTGAAAATCCGGAGGGAAAATGATTTCACATTAGAATTACACTAGAGGCCAGGTGCGGTGGCTCATGCCTGTAATCCCAACACTTTGGGAGGCCGAGGCGGGCAGATCATGAGATCAGGAGTTTGAGACTAGCTTGGCCGGTCTCTACTAAAAATACAAAAAATTAGCCAGGTGTGGTGGCCAGCGCCTGTAAGCCCAGTTACTCGGGAGGCTGAGGCAGGAGAATTGCTTGAGCCCAGGAGGTGGAGGTTGCAGTCAGCCAAGATCACGCCACTGTACTCCAGCCTGGGCGACAGTATAAGACTCTGTCTCAAAAAAACAAAACAAAAAAAACAAAAAAAAAATTACACTACAATTCTTTGCCTAAAATATCACCAAGTTTGCAAGACACTTAAAGACATTTTCAGACATGCAAGAACACGGTTGACTTTCCTGTAATAGGGGGTTACTGAAGGACGCACTCCAAGTGTAACAGGCACGTAAACCACAGAGTGGACACAATGCAGGAGAGGGTGGATCCTGCCCAGGCACTTCATCTTCCTCAACCTCCCTTTATGTTACTCTCTCTCTCTCTTTCTCTGTTTATCATATTTCCTGCTTTCTTTCCTCTTTAGAACCCTTACCCCTCAGTCTCAGACTCCCCACAGAGCCCTCTCACTTTATTATACAAAGCAATTCAGTCCTCTCTTTGTCGTCCTGGCCCCCGCTGGTTCTGTCCCAGGAACTTCCACCTAAAATAGTCAATTCTCTTTATTCAGAATTCTCCTTCCCCTCCCTACTGCATGACCGCTTGACATTGTGCAGGTATTTAAATCCAGACACTACTATAAAAAGTTATTCAGCCAAAAGAAACCAACTTTCAGATTTATTTTCCACTGTTTTTCCGACTTCTAACTTATTCATTTCTGCTTTTAAAATAATTCTTCATTTAGCTTTTCTTTTGTTTGCTCTGCTGTTCTCTTCCTAACTTTTTTGAGTTGGATGCTTAATTCATGTGTTTCAATTCATTCTTTGTTTTTCTTCTCTTCTTAATCAATAGAATTTAAGTGTTTTATGCTGAGCATTGCTTAGCTTTTTCCTCTAGATTCTTACATGTGACCACTTCATTCTTGTTTTCTGGGCATTCTGCAGTTCTGTTTAGTCTCTTTGAGTCAGGATTGTTTAAAACTGTGTGTGTGTGTTTTTCCCTCCCAGGTGGAATGGACTTTTGGTATTTCAATTTGATTTTCGGTTTCTAGTTTTGTAACAGATAATTTTTTGCCCTGTTTTTACTTTCCGAAGGTTTTCTTTTTGCTCTTGTCACACAGGTCCATGTGAAGAGACCACCAAACAGGCTTTGTGTGGGCACCAGGGCTGTTTATTTCACCTGGGTGCCGGCAGGCTGAGTCCGAAAAGAGAGTCAGCGAAGTGAGATAGGGGTGGGGTCGTTTTATAGGATTTGGGTGGGTAGTGGAAAATAACAGTTAAAGGGTGTTTTTCTCTTACAGGCAGGAGCGGGGGTCACAAGGTGCTCAGTGGGGGAGCTTCTGAGCCAGAAGAAGGAATTTCACAAGGTTAATCTCTCAGTTAAGGTGGGGCAGGAACAAATCACAATGGTGAAATGTCATCAGTGAAGGCAGGAATCGGCCATTTTCACTTCTTTTGTGATTCTTCACTTGCTTCAGGCCATCTGGATATATTCGTGCAGGTCACAAGGGATATGATGGCTTAGCTTGGGCTCAGATGCCTGACAGGCCTAACCGTGTCCAATTTTTATCCACTTTCATTGGCACTTGAGCTGAAGGTGTTTTTTAAATTTTCAGGGTGTGTGTGTGAGTGTATGCATGTATGTATTTCTGATTCTATAAACCAGACTTCCTTTATTAATTATGCCATTTAGGTATTCGGCGGTTTATTTTTTGTCCATTTTACATATCAAGGACAGAGGGAGGTCCACAGATATTAAGAGCTTTATATATTTGTTGTGAAATTGCACCATTTAACCTAATAAAGGGGCATTTTTGTTTCTTTTTTCAGTGCTTTGTCATCTGCATCTGTCTTGAGTGATGTTAATATCACTACCTCTGCTCTTTTTTCTTTGTGTTTGAGCTTTGAAATCTTTTACAAATCCTTGTGAATTATTCTGGTTTTGGAATGGCTGCCACACACAGCCTGGAGTTGGGTTTTGCTTTGTCATCTAATCTCCCCTCTCCTCCCGCCCACCAGCCCTTCTTTCCTCCCTTTCTTCCTTCCTTTCATTCATCAGAAATGAGTTGAAAGGAATTGAAGAAGCTCATTGACCTTCATTAGTGGTAGATGCTTTTGATCTTACTTTTTCCATATTATTTTACTTGATATTTTTAATTTGTATGTCTTCAAATAAAGTCAGGCACCAGGTGGTCTGTTTTCTTTGAAACTTTTAGTTTAGAAAGGTTTGTATTCTTATGGTAATGGTTACTTTTATAATTTCATTTAAAATAAATATGCTGGCCAGGCATGGTGGCTCACGCCTGTAATCTTAACACTTTGGGAGGCCAAGGAGGGTGGATCACCTGAGGTCAGGAGTTTGACACCAGCCTGGCTAAAATGGCAAAACCCTGTCTCTACTAAAAATACAAAAATTAGCCAGGTGAGGCGGTGCGTGACTGTAGTCCCAGCTACTTGGGAGGCTGAGGCAGGAGAATCGCTTAAACCCAGAAGGTGGAGATTGCAGTGAGCCAAGATCGTGCCATTGCACTCCAGCCTGGGTGACAGAGTGAGACTCTATCTCTAAATAAGTAAATAAATATCCACTTTAAGAGGCCAAGAGGGGTGAATCACCTGAGCTCAGAAGTTTGAGACCAGCCTGGGTAACATGGTGGAACCCCGTCTCTACGAAAAACACAAAAAGCTAGCTGGGCTTGGTGGCTTGCACCTGTGGTCCTAGCTTCTCAAGAGGCTGAGGTGGGAGGATCCCTCGAGCTTGGGAGGCAAAGGTTGCAGTGAGCCTAGATCGTGCCACTGCACTCCAACCTGGGTGACAGAGTGAGACCCCATCTTGAAAAAACATACCCTTGGTCCCCTATTTTTGACACAACATGTGTTTGTTCCTCTTAATAAAACAATGATGAAGTTAGTGCGTTTGCTCCTGTCTCCCCTGGCTCTCTACCCAGTTTTAGTCAATAATGCCTATTGGTCTTACAGTTGATCTTCCAAAGGGAGATGTGTTTATACCTCTACCACTTGATTTGTCAGCTGTGAATGACGCCTGTTGTTTTATAAGTGAGGTACCTGGCAAACTTAGTCTGCCTTTCACCTTCTCATTCCCTTCGTCTCCTAAGTTTTATTTTCATATCATTTTTACAATGTCATGGCATATAACATTTACTTCTACTCTGTGATCGAGTCCACACATTTGTTTTGCTCTTGCTTCACAATTAAACCCATCCAGCGCTCACCATTGCATTTTCAGCTTGTGGTTTTCCTAATTATCTTCTGGTTGGCTAAAGTTTATCCTGTAGTGGCTTCTTAAGAAGCACTCATGATACTAATATTCCCTGGTTTCTTGCAATTAAAAACAACTAGAGCCTTTACACTGGAAAGACACGGCATACTTTTCCAGGAGAATCTTCTAGATGCTGTGTCACTGTCTTTTGGTGTTTAACAGTGGATAAATCTGGAGCCAGATCAATTTCTATGTTCAGAATTTTTTTTCTTTAAAGTCTGGAAACTCTACCATGATTGAGTCTTCATGTTAACTGTTCTAGGTCATTTTTAAAAAATCCTGGTACACAGTACATGCTTTCAATTATGCGGATTATATTCTATTTTATTGCACTGACAGTTTATGAATGATGTCATAAATATTTGCTTCATTGCATTGTTTGGGTTTCTTCAGGGGCTCCAATTATATATATATTGCACCTCCTTTACCTGTGTTCTAGATCTGCATTTTTTCTTTAATAGAAATGCTTTCTTGAATTTTTTTTTTATGGTGTTCGTGGTTGTCCTTAATATTCTCTAGATTTCTTAATGTGTTTCCAGAGTATCTAGACTCATTTTTGCTTCTTCCACTATTTATTCATTTATTCTTTCTTGGAGTATATATAATTAGCTCATGTTTTATCTCTTTTATTGAATACTCACATCTTTTCTAGGTTCCTGTATTTCTGTTTTTCCTTTACAAAGATAAAGGCCTCATTTAATCAATTAAAATTCATGATAAAAAATTTAGTTAAAATTTTTTTCTGCTCTGTGGCAACATTTTTCTGGTAAGTGTTCTTACCTATTGATAAATTTTGTTGCTCTTTTACCCATTATTCACTGGATCTTCCTTATATTAATGCTGTGCTAATTGATTTCATTGGTCATTGTTGAATGCTCATATTTTCCTCCACCAGCTTGGAAGTCCCTTTTTGGGAATGGTTTGAGAGACAGACTGCTTCCATTGGATAGAGCTTAAAACAGTCTCTTCATGTAGACCTTTCTCTGCTTCTTTCAACCAAACCTGATCAAAGAGGTTTTTTTTTTTTTTTACCACTGGCTCTGCCCATCTCCTATCTGTTACAACCACTGTTGTAGACAAGGGACATACCTATTATACTAAAGTGTGACTCTCGCTTAAGGAGGTGGATTTGTGCAGCATTTTTTGAGTCCTAATAGCATTATGGCTTTTCTTAACTCTTTGCACTTTTCTTTTTATTACCTTCTATGCAGTTTCTATTCTATTTCAGCTGCATTTGTAAGTCTCTACGTGTGATTTAAAGTCTTTCAATTATTCTTTTTTCCAAGTTTCACTGAGAATGAAGCTTCTTCATTTTTTGGTAATGCTTTTTGTTGCTTGTATGATTTCTGGGAGAAGGAGAGAGATGTGTAGACTTCCATAGCCATGTTCATACCTGAAGTCCATCTATATTTTTTTAAACAATCTTTATAATTTCGTTTTTGATATAGAACTCTTTGGGCCATGAGAACTTTACCTTTTTTGTAAAATATGAACTTGAGGTCTGATATATATACATATATATATTTTTTTCTAGCTGTCTTATTATCCTTTATGGAATAATCTGAATTCTGTTCCTTGTTTTGAAATGGACTATTTATCATATTTTAAAATCTTATATTTACTGTTTTTGGACTGTTTTATTATGTCTGTTCCTTCAGTTACTACAACCACAGTATTTTAACACTGTGGGTTTATAATATGTTTTTCTTGTCTTCTTTTTCAGAATTTACTTGCTATTTTAGCTGTTCTTCTAGACTTAATCCAGTGAGGTATATTTTGAATTTCTAAGATGGGAATACAATATGTAGTATTTTTTGTATTTATGGCAATATTATATTCCTTCAAGAGATAGAACAAGAATGTCTAACTTTTGCAGCTTATTGTCAACAAAACATGGTTTGGGAAACACTGTTCCAGTATTTTAATGGTAAACATTATGCTGAGTGTTGGTTAAAAAAAAGATATCTAACATGTTAAAGAATTATTGGTCTATTCTTATTTTTTATAGTTTTTAAAAAAATCAGAAAAGAGATTAAATTTAGCATTTATTGAGAAGAATCATTTTCCTCCCTTGATCTGTTAATATAATGAATTATGCACAGAATTTAATTCTCACTATAAACCATCTATACATTCCTGTTATAAACTGGCACGTTCAGGGCATGTTATTATTTTAATATATTTCTAGATTTGATATAATAAAGATTTTTGCATCTATATTTGTGAGTTAAGTTTGAAGTTATTTTTATCAAGTTTTAATTTTAGATGGCTTAAGCTTCTTAAAATAAAATGGAACACTTTCTTCTTTTTCTCTTTTTTTTTTTCCCTGAAATAATTTAAATTACATAGGAATTATCAGTTGCTCAAGAGTTTGAGGGAGCTCACTGGGGATATCATGTTGTCCCACTATCTCTTTTGGGGGTTGCTCTTTGAAAACCTGTTCAATTTCTTCTGCAATGTTAAGCCATAAAGGTTCCAGAGTCATTAGACTGCCTGGGTCAAAGTGTGCCAACTCTGGTTACTAGATTACAGGAAGCTGTTTAATCTTTACAAACATCTGTGTTCTTATCTGAACAAATAGGCATAATAATGGGCTTACAGCATAAGGTTGTTGGACAGATTAATTGTGACAATACAAGAAAGCACTTAGCCAGAGAATACCTGATACTCACAAGCGCCGAACAAATGTTAGTTATTCTCTTTTTTTCTTTTTTGTTTTTTCTTTTTCGTATTTTTAAAATTATACTGTAAGTTCTGGGATACATATACAAAATGTGCAGGTTTGTTACAGGTTTATACATGTGCCATGGTGGTTTGCTGCACCCAACAACCCATCATGTACATTAGGTATTTCTCCTAATGCTATCCCTACCCTTGCCCCCCACCCCCTGACAGGCCCCAGTGTGTGATGTTTCCTTCCCTGTGTCCATGTATTCTCATTGTTTAACTCCCACTTATGAGTGAGAACATGTGGTGTGGAGAATGATGGTTTCCAGCTTCATCCATGTCCCTGTAAAGGACATGAACTCATTCTTTTTATGGCTGCATAGTATTCCATGGTGTATATTTGTCATATTTTCTCTATCCAGTCTATCATTGATAGGCATTTGAGTTGGTTTCAAGTCTTTGCTATTGTAAACAGTGCTGCAATAAACATAAGATTGCACATGTCTTTATAGTAGAATGATTTATAATCCTTTGGTTATATACCCAGTAATTGGATTCCTGGATCAAATGGTATTTCTGGTTCTGGATCCTTGAGGAATCACCACGCTGTCTTCCACAATGTTTGAACTAATTTACACTCTCACCAACAGTGTAAAAGCGTTCGTGTTTCTCCACATCCTCTCCATCATCTGTTGGTTCCTGACTTTTTCATGATTGCCGTTCTAACTGGTGTGAGATGGTATCTCATTGTGGTTTTGATTTGTATTTCTCAAATGACCAGTGATGATGAGTTTTTTTCATATGTTTGGTGGTCGCATAAATATGTTCTTTTGAGAAGTGTCTGTTCATATCCTTCACCCACTTTTTGATGGTGGTGTTTGTTTTTGTCTTGTAAATTTGTTTAAGTTCTTTGTAGATTTTGGATATTACCACTTTATCAGATGGGTAGATTGCAAAATTTTTCTCCCATTCTGTAGGTTGCCTGTTCACTCTGATGATAGTTTCTTTTGCTGTGCAGAAGCTGTTTAGTTTAATTAGATCCCATTTGTCAGTTTTGACTTTTGTTGCAATTGCTTTTGGTGTTTTAGTCATGAAGTCTTTGCCCATGCCTATGTCCTGAATGTTATTACCTAGATTTTCTTCTTTCTAGGGTTTTTATGGTTTTAAGTCTTATGTTTAAGTCTTTAAGCCATCTTGAGTTCATTTTTGTATGAGGTATAAGGAAGGGGTCCAGTTCCAGCTTTCTGCATATGGCTAGCCAGTTTTCCCAACACCATTTTTTAAATAGGGAATCCTTTCTCCATTGCTTGTTTTTGTCAGGTTTGTCAAAGGTCAGGTGGTTGTACATGTGTGGTGTTATTTCTGAGGCCTCTGTTCTGTTCCATTGGTCTATATATCTGTTTTAGTACCAGTAGCATGCTGTTTTGGTTACTGTAGCCTTGTAGTATAGTTTGAGGTCAGGTAGTGTGAGGTGTCCAGCTTTGTTCTTTTTGCTTAGGGTTTTCTTGGCTATATGGGCTCTTTTTTGGCTCCATGTGAAATTTAAAGTAGTTTTTTCTAACTCTGTGAAGAAAGTCAATGGTAGCTTGATGGAGATAGCATTGAATCTATATATTACTTTGGGCAATATGGCCATTTTCATGATATTGATTCTTCCTGTCCATGAGCATGGAATGTATTTCCATTTGTTTGTGTCCTCTCTTATTTCTCTGAGTAGTGGTTTGTAGTTTTCCTTAAAGAGTTCCTTCACATCCCTTGTAAGTTGTATTCCTAGGTATTTTATCCTCTTTGTAACAATTATGAATGGGAATTCATTCACAATTTGGCTCTCTATTTATCTATTATTGGTGTATAGGAATGCTCATGATTTTTGCACATTGATTTTGTATCCTGAGACTTTGCTGAAGTTGCTTATCAGCATAAGGTGTTTTTCGTGTGAGACGATGGGGTTTTCTAAATATATAATCATGTCATCTGCAAACAGAGATAATTTGACTTCCTCTCTTCCTATTTGAATGCTCGTTATGTCTTTCTCTTGCCTGATTTCCCTGGCCAGAACTTCCAATACCATGTTGAATAGGAATGGTGAGAAAGGGCATCTTTGTCTTCTGCTGGTTTTCACAGGGAATGCTTCCAGCTTTTGCCCATTCAGTATGATATTGACTGTGGGTTTGTCATAAATACTTTTATTATTTTGAGATATGTCCCATCAATACCTGGTTTATTGAGTGTTTTCTAACATGAAGGGGTGTTGAATTTTATCGAAGGCCTTTTCTGCATCTATTGAGATAATCATGTTCCCTTTGTAGTTGGTTCTGTTTATGTGATGGATTATGTTTATTAATGTGCATATGTTGAACCAGCCTTGCATCCCAGGGATGAAGCCAACTGGATCGTGATGGATAAGATTTTTGATGTGCTGCTGGATTCAGTTTGCCAGTATTTTATTGAGGATTTTAACATTGATGTTCATCAGGGATATTGGCCTGATATTTTCCTTTTTTGTTGTGTCTCTGCCAGGTTTTGGTATCAGGATGATGCTGGCCTCATAAAATGAGTTAAGGAGGAGTCCCTCTTTTTCTATTGTTTGGCATAGTTTCAGAAGGGATGGTACCAGCTCCTCTTTGTACCTCTGGTATAATTTGACTGTGAGTCCATCTAGTCCTGGGCTTTTATTGGTTGGTAGGCTATTAATTACTGCCTCAATTTCAGAACTTGTTATTGGTCTATTTAGGGATTTGACTTCTTCCTGGTTTAGTCTTGGGAGGGTGTAGGTGTCCAGGAATTTATCCATTTCTTCTAGATTTTCTAGTTTATTTGCATAGAGGTGTTTATAGTATTCTCTGATGGTAGTTTGTATTGCTCTGGGGTAGTGATGATGTTGTCTTTATCAATTTTTTATTGTGTCTATTTGATTCTTCTCTCTTCTTTATCAGTCTGGCTAGTGATCTATCTATTTTGTTAATCTTTTCAAAAAACTGGATTCATTGATTTTTTTGAAGGATTTTTCATGTCTCTTCAGTTCTGCTCGATTGTAGTTATTTCTTGCCTTCTGCTAGCTTTTGAATTTGTTTGCTTTTGCTTCTTTAGTTCTTTTAATTGTGATGTTAGGGTGTCAATTTTAGATCTTTCCTGCTTTCTCATGTGGGCATTTAGTGCTATAATTTTCCCTGTAAACACTGCTTTAGCTGTGTCCCAGAGACTCTGGTACATTGTGTCTTTGTTCTCATTGGTTTCAAAGACCTTATTTCTTTCTGCCTCAATTTTGTTATTTACCCAGTAGTCATTCAGGAGCAGGTTATTCAATTTCCAAGTAGTTGTGCGGTTTTTAGTGAGTTTCTTAATCCTGAGTTCTAATTTGATTGCACTGATTGTTATGATTTCTGTTCTTTTACATTTTCTGAGGAGTGTTTTACTTCCAGTTATGTGGTCAATTTTAGAATAAGTGCTATGTGGTGCTGAGAAAAACGTATATTCTGTTGATTTGGGTTGGAGAGTTCTGTAGGTGTCTATTAGGTCCTCCGGGTCCAGAGCTGAGTTCAAGTCTTTCTGGGCGGGTGACTTTATTTACACTCTGAGGGGAAAACCACCTACTCAAGCCTCAGTAATGGCGGCCCTAGGTCAACTCTCACTGCCGTGCTGGCAGTGAGAGTTACAATCCAGTGGATCTTAGCTTGCTGGTCTCTGTGGGGGTGGGACCTGCTGAGCAAGACCACTTGGTTCCCTGGCTTCACCTTCCTTTCCACAGGAGTGAATGGTTCTGTCTTGCTGGCTTTCCAGATGCCACTGGGGTGTGAAAAAGAACTCCTGCCGCTAGCTTGGTGTCTGCCCAAATGGCCGCTGAGTTTTGTGCTTGAAACCCAGGGCCCTGGGGTGTAGGCACCTGAGGGAGTCTTCTGGTCTGCTGGTTGCAAAAACTGTGGGAAAAGCATAGTATCTGGGCCGGATAGCACCGTCCCTCACTGCGCAGTCCTTCATGGCTTCCCTTGGCTAGGGTAGGGAGTTCCCCAACCCCTTGTACTTCCTGGGTGAGGTGACATCCCACCCTGCTTCTGCTCCCCCTCCATGGGCGGCACCCACTGTCTAACCAGTACCAATGAGATGAACTGGATACCTCAGTTGGAAATGCAGAAATCACCCGCCTTCTGAATTGGTCTCACTGGGAGCTGCAGACCGGAGCTGTTCCTATTCGACCATCTTGTGCCGAGTTCTCCCCCTAGCCATTTTCTTATACTTGCTTGATTTGTTCACATTTGCTACCTTTTTAGGAGGCAATTTTAGTCAATAGGACATGTCTAGGCAATTAACATTTGCCTAGTTAAACATTTACTACAAAACAGTTGTTTGTAGTGTTAGTTGATAGCTTATGATTTAAAAAATTCTTTGCATCTGTCATTGCCATTCCTTTCCAATACTGAATGACATGTACTTGTACTTTTCCCTTCATTTTTCTTGGTTTGCTTTGTTTTGAGTTTGTTTATTTTATTGGTATTTTCAAATATTGGATTTATTTATTAATGCCATTAGTTTCTTATCTTCTCTATTATTAATTTTTTACTTCATTATTTTTAATTCTTGCTTTCTCTGTTTTGCTACTGATGATTTTTTTCTGGCTTCTAGGGTCCATTATTATTTCGTTGATTTTTATTCCTTTTTTAATAATAAACGCATGTAAAGTTAGAAATTTCTAAGTGCTTAACACTTGATTAATATTATATAAAGTAGAGGTTCGAAAACCAAGGCTATGGGTCAAATCCAGCCTGCTGCATGTTTTGATAAATAAAGTTTTATTGGAACACATCTATACCCATTTCTTTATGTGTCGTGTATTGTGTATGTGTACTTCTGCATAACCACAGTATGTGTTGGGCAGTGTGACAGTTCTTATGGTCCACAAAGTCTAAAATATGTACTTCCTCTACTGGAAAGGTTTGCTGGTCTCTAACATAAAGCATGTCATATTTTTGACATATAATTTGGTGATTATTTTATTTTCTAAGTCATCCATAATTAGGACCCAAAATATATCTAGGAAGGCATTTTAATTTCCTAATGATTTGAATTTTCTTGCTTATAATTTTGTTAATTTCTAGTTTTATTGCATTTAGACAGAATATGGCCTATGTAACTTCAATTTTTTTAGATTTATTAAGATTTTCTTTTTTTCTAAACCCCCTAACATCCTTTAAAAATTTTCCTTTAAGGCCTAAAGGTATGCTCAACTTTTGTAAATGTTCCAAGGATGTTGAAAAATGATGCATATTCTGAATGGAAAAAAATGGATATTTGTTGACCTCATTATTTGTTTGAACCTTAATTCTTTATTTGCTTATTGTCTAAAGATTGAGAACTCAAGATGAAGTTATCGAGGCTGGGTGCGGTGGCTCACGCCTGTAATCCCAGCACTTTGGGAGGCCGAGATGGGCAGATCACGAGGTCAGGAGATCGAGACCATCCTGGCTAACACGGTGAAACCCCGTCTCTACTAAAAAATACAAAAAACTAGCCGCTCGAGGTGGCGGGCGTCTGTAGTCCCAGCTACTCGGGAGGCTGAGGCAGGAGAATGGCATAAGCCCGGGAGGAGGAGCTAGCAGTGAGCTGAGATCTGGCCACTGCACTCCAGCCTGGGTGACAGAGCGAGACTCTGTCTCCAAAAAAAAAAAAAAAAAAAAAAGATGAAGTTATCGTTGTGATTTTTATCAGTTTGTTCTTGTGCTTTTGTTAGCTTTAGGGGTTTATTTTGATGCTAAGTTACTTAACTTACAAACGTTCATGGGCTCAGACATGATAGAAGCATAGGCTTGAAAAGCACCTGCTCACGGGGCTTGTTCTTTCATTGCTCTTGGGACTCCTATTGCAGCGGCTGGGTAGGCAAGCACTGGCCAGCAGACTGGGTGATGAGATCCACGTGGCCGCATTTCCACTACTGCCCCTGTTGGCCCAGTCATCCAACCACAGTTGCAGAGCCATGGCAGCTGATCACACATGAAGAACGAGCCCAGCTGAGATGATGACGTCTGCCCAGTTGAGCTCAACTCAAATTGCTAACCCATAGAATACTGAGCTAGATAAATGGCTATTGTTTAAGCTGCTAAATTTTGGCATGGTTGGTTACACAGCAAAAACCAACAATTTTATTGTAAGGTTTGCCTTTCATTGATATAAATGGACTCTCCTTGTCCAATTATAATTATTTCCCATGTATTCTATTTCAACCATATTATCTCTTTTGCTATTTTTTTTTTTTTTTGATTAGCATTTTCTGTGATGTCTTCGCTCATTGCTTTATTTTTTGGCCTTGATATGTCATTTTGCTTCAGTATGCTTTGGAGAACTCTATTTTCCCCAAATGGCCAAAAAATAGCTCCTGTTCCTCATGGTTTTTTTTACAGTAGGTCCTTGACACTTCTCCTATGAAGAACTGGGTGTATGTTCCCTCCCTCTTAAATGTGGGTGGACTCATGACAACAACAGAAGTAAGACTATGTAATTTCAAGGTTAGGCTATAAAAGGCACTATAGCGTCCACATGGTTCTCTTGGGATGCTTGGTCTTAGAACCTAGCCACCATACAGTGAGGAAGCCCAAGTAGCCATATAGAACATTTTGCTGTCCATTAAACATACTAAGCTTGTTTCAGCCTCAAAGATTTTGTTGCTTCACTGGAATTTTTTTATTCTACTTTTTATATGGCTTATTTCCTCAGTGACTTAAGTTCTCTGCTTAAGAATCATGTCATTGAAAGACACTCTAAGAAACTCCTATCAAAAATATTTTTCCTCCAGGCTTGTCACTCTTATCTTGCTTTACTTTTTTTTTTTTTTTTTTTAGCAGTTATCACAAACTGATATTGTATTATTTGTTTATTCATTTGCTTGTTAATAGATTGTCTGTCCCACCTAGCATATACACTCCTTGAGAGCTGAGATTTTACCTGTGTGATCTTACTGAGACAGTTGACATCTCAGCGGCTGTATCCCTTAATACTATTTTTTGAGAAAGAGAGTCTCAATAAATATTTGTTGAATACGTGAATGCATTTTTATTTACTTATTGGATGACCGGATTATTCCCTCTGCGTATTTGTTTAAATCTGAGAAAATATAGGTAATCTTTATACTTTTCCTGCATGCCTGAGAGTGTCTTTTTGTTGTTTCTAACTTCAAATTGTTTGGACTTAGTGTTTTTGGATCACCATCCACTCCTCCTTCCCCATAACTGGATAACGTTTCATTTTCCTCTGCCATGAGTGCTATGGGAGATAAATCTGACGCCAGCCTGATTTCACTTTTCATTTGTAGGCATCATTTTTTTCCCCAAGTAAATGGGTGTAAGACTTTGTCTTTGAATATAAAACTGTCAGTCACCTGAATATGTTCAACCCTTATATTTTCTATTGCTGCTGTGATCAATTATCATAAGCTTAGTGACCTAAGACAATGCAAACGTATTATTTTACAGTTCTGGCCATTAAAGCTCAACACAGATCTTCCTGGGTTCAGGTCAAGGTCTTGGAAGGGCTGCATTCCTTTCCAGAGGCTCTAGAGGAGCTGTCTCATTGCTTTTTCCAGCTTCTAGATGCTCACATTCCCTGCTTCATGGCCCGTTCCTCTATCTTCAAAGCCAGAAAAGTCAGGCTGAGTTCCTCTTGCTCTCTCCGTTTCTCTGATGCTTCCCTCTGGATTTTCCTCTTCTGCCTCCCTCTTCTGCTTTTAAGAACTTTTGTGATTACATTTGGCCCACCAGGATAATCCAGGTTAATTTCTCTATTTTGAAGTCAGCTGGGTAGCAACCTTAATTCCATCTACAACACCGATTCACCTTTGCCATGCGATATAACATATTGTATTTCTCACTTTGTTTTGTTCTTTCCTTCAGTAGATTCCTTTATATGTAGATTTAAAGTAAGTCTTATCTCCTTATCTGATATCCTGAGTTTTATAATTCCCCACATGAATCTTCTAAATGACTTATTTGGTTCATCACAGTGTCTAATCTTCTGTTCTTAACTTTGTTGCATTTTAAATTTATTGCAAGTAATTTTAAATCTGAAACCAATACTTCTGATGTAGAATCATTTCATTTGATTAAAGAATGTATCTTTTCTTGTTTTTGAGAATATGAATCAGAAATTTAAAAAAAGTTTTTACTTACCTCACGGGGCTAGTCCGTTTTGTAGGGGAAAATTTGTTTTGATTGCTTTCTAATGTAGAGTGCATTTTTATTTCTTTGCTCATGCTATTTTTTGTGGTCTATATAAAATAGCTTATTAAAATCAAGATAAATTTCTATCAAGATGATATTTGTAGGTGGTTTTAAAAATATAAAATATAGATAGTTTTAATCATGCAGATTATGCTCTTCTTCTGCCTTTCGCCTTTACCAGTTTCACTCCTCAGAGGAAAACACTTTAAATTTTTTATTCTGTGACTGCCTCCATGGTAGACAGAATTCTAAGATGGCCCCAGGATTTCCTCTGCATGGTGGACATGCCTATCTAATCCCCTCTCTTTGAGTGTGGGTAGGACTTGCCAATGTGATTGGGATATCACTTTTGTGACGAAGTTTCATTATATAGAAAAGGTAAAGGGATTTTGCAGAGATAATTAAGGTTCCTAATCAGTTGACTTTAAGTTAATTGAAAGAGGTTATCCTGAGTGGGCCTGAGCTAATCAGATGAGCCCTTTCAAACAGGGTCTAGAGGCTCTAGATTTGGTGTGGTGGCTCACACCTGGAATCCCAGCACTTTGGGGGGCCAAGGCGGGTAGATTGCTTCAGGCCAGAAGTTCAAGACTAGCCTGGCCAACATGGCGAAACCCTGTCTCTACTAAAAATACAAAAATTAGCTGGATGTGATGGCACACGCCTGTAATCCCAGCTACTTGGGGAGCTGAGGCATGAGAATCACTTGAACTTGGGGGCCAGAGGTTGCAGTGAGCCAAGATCATGCCACTGCACTCCAGCCTGGGCAACAGAGTAAGACTGTCTCAAAAAAAAAAAAAAAAAAAGAAGATCTAGAGATAAGAGAGAGGGGAAGCCAGAGATATTCAAAGCAACAGAGATCTTTAGAAAACAAAATGCCGTTTTGTGGAGAGGGCCACATGATAAGGAGTGTTGGGTAGATTCTGGGAGCTGAGGGCCTCAGTTCTACAACTGTAAAAGCACTAAATTCTGCCAACAACAAGTGAATTTGGAAGAAGACCCCAAGTGTCAGATGGGATCACAGCCCTGGCTGACACCTTGATTTAGCCTGATGTGATCCTGAGTGGAAGACCCAGTTAACCCATGCCGAGTCCCTGACCGTGGAAACTGTGAGGCAGTAAGCACATGTTGCTTTAAGCAGCTAAGTTTGTGGTATTTGTTACACAGCAGTGGGAAACAATTACACCTCAGTATTCAGTACATAGTATTTCTGAATACTGTGCTTATGTTGCTATTTATGGAATTACTAATTTTAAGACATCACATATTTCCACTTTTTCTGAAGGGCAAAGAGTTAGTTCACTTACAATACTTCATCCCCTCTCCCCCTTTCTGCCCAATTAGAGCTCTAACAATGGGCTGACAAGGCTACTTGACTTTATCTTTGCCCCAAGGATGAATCTTAATTGGACTTTATAGCTCAAGGCCTTCTCAGTTTTATCTTTTGCCAATTGGAGATGAGAAACAGTTCCATTTTCTAGCCCTGCAAGTCCTGAAATTTATGGCCTCTCTGAACTCTCTTTGAATTCCTTTTGCAAAATGGCCATTTCTTTTATGAGCTTATTTTTTTCTTACTGTGCCTTGTCAAATGCAGCCATTAGCAAATATCCAATGTTATCCACATTCTGTTTTCCCATTTCTTTGCTGAAACCACAAGTTTATTAGTTACACTTTCTGCCTTCTAGTTATCACAGGCAATAGTTTTCTTCATATGCTTCACCACTACATAAAAAGCCTTTAATATCAATTTTCTTGCCACCTGCCACTCAGCCCTAAAGCCTATGCATGTGTTTTGTGTTTTATTATTGTTGGCACCTCACTTCCAGTATGTCTTTCAATTGTTCAGCTTTTCTGTAGTAACAAGAAACACCAAAATTTCCATGGCTTATGGTAATAAAGGCTGAGTTCTGCTGAGGTGGCTGTGGGCTGGCCTTGAGTCTGCTCCATGGGTCTCCATTCCAGGATTCCGGCTGAAAGAGCAGCCTCTCTCTGAGTTAAATTACACCACGGTTTTAGAAAATGGCCCTTAACACTTTCGCTTAAAAAAAAAAAATCACGTCACTTCTGCTGGCCTTTTATTGACCAAAGCAAGTCACATGGTCAAGCTTCTCATCAACGGGTCAGGTGTGTGTGTAATCCTTCCGGTAGGGGCAGTGAGTACCTACCCTGGACACCACAGCCAGCACTAATACCATGGGAGAAGGTGTTTGTAAGTCACACAACCAAGGAAGGATTAGTTTCTAGAATATAAAAGGCAGGAAACCAGTAGAAACACCGGCAAAGGACATGGGTAGGCAACTTGCAGGGGGAAAGCCAAATGCTTGTCAGGATATGGAGAGCTGCTCAATCTCATTAGCCATCAGAGACATGCCAATTAAGTCAAGATAACCAACAAACTGTCAGACGTTTTGAAGTTGGAAAGCATCGGCATTGACTTGAACATGGGGACCTCTTTGTGTCCTGCTGGCGAGAGGTGCAGGTGAGAGCAGCTATTCTGGAAAGTAATTTGGGAGGAAAAAGGAAGATGGCATAGACAGTGAAATAATAGAGGTGTCATGGATTTGAAAGATCTAGCTTTCTGGGATGATTTTCACGTCATCTTTCCAGTGGCACTCCTCCCTCCTCATTCAGTACTTGGGTGAGGTCCCAATCACCAGGTCGCTGGACCACAGGGCGAGACCTTGTCTGGTTGCTCTCCACTGTGTCCTCTGCACGCGATACTGTGCTAAGCGCAGGGGAACACTCAGCATTTGTTTGGTGAATGCATATTTTAAAAATACATTTGAAGCAGAGTGCCATGCCTCTTTTAGGACATTAAAATATGGATTTTCCATTGTACATTTGTATTGTCTGAGTACTTATTTGAGGTCCCATTTATCATCTGATACAACTTTCATCATTTAATTTAATCTGTACTTCCACACAGTGACTCACACAAGGGCAGAAAGATATCAAACTGCTCAGGTCCCACCTATTGATCATAACTTACCAGAATAGAAATGTATTTTGGGGAGCTTTCTATTTGAGGTGGAAGGGATCTTTGACAGCACAAAGTCCGCCAGGTAGCCTTAAGCAATAGTTTGAAATAGTTGAATGCTTTTTAGGAATCTCGTTCTTTCTGAGCTGATCGGGAGCTTTCAGATCACTTGTTAGTGATCTGACACCTTGTTAGTTTGAGCCATGGGCAAATTGCGTGAACATCATCTTCTGAAAGTCTCAAGGCCAGCCTCGGAAAACAGGAGTTCAGTAATTTTAACATTATCTTAAAATGTAACACTAAGTGTGCCAGGCCCACGATCTAGCATTTGCTTGCTGGATTTAGGGGTCAGTCTTCTCCCTGTGGGAGCACTAGCCGCTGTTTAGATGTCTAGACTAGCTGCTGTTTCCAAGTAGTCCAGGATGTTCCACTGATGCCATCTCTTCTGAATTCTCAGAGCACTGTGTGTGTCCCAGGTCCCCTAACCAGGTGTGCACCGCGGTCACTAGCCGGCTCCTGAAGATCCTGTTGTGTGAGGTTTGGTGTACTTGGGCTTCAGTATATATATATATATCTCAAGCCTCCTAAGTGATTCTTAATTACACAGGAAATTGAGAACAACTGAGGTATAATTATATTGCGTTGTGTTATTCTTAGCTATTGTTTCTTGTGTTTTAGTAATAAATTTTACACCAGTTTTATAATCTTCTGATGCAGATAGTATATCTTGATTTTCTTTGTATTCCTCCTAGTCTTTGTGATGGGCCTGTAACAGGCACTCAGCAGATGCCTGTGAACTGATAATTGAAAAGTCTTAAAAGCACTTAAAGTATTTTCTTTTGCTGAAAGAAATTCTGCCTTTCTTGTGGGTCCTGGGTCTTTGTTCCTTTGTCAAGTGTTCCTTTTGATTCTTTTTTTGCTACTTCAGGGTTCATGTTCCTAGTCTCCATATTATCTAATGACACCCACAGGTACCAATGGACTTTCACAGGTATTGCTTGGCTTATTTTAGGTGGGCTTGAGTATTACCTCTTGGGGTAATAAGTAGTTGGCCCCTGTAGCCAAGGAGCTAGGACAGAGATCATCTGTCTTTCAAGCTGTCCATTGACCACAGCTCCATCCCTGTATCCTGGAGACAGGCCGAGTTAGGAGAGGTGGTAAGCTGCGCCAGTGCTGCTTGGATATTCCCTTTCTCCCATGGTTCAGTTAGCAGCAGGTCAGGCTGTGGTCTGTAACTGTGGTAGGATATGCTGTTCCTTCCCACAACAACCTTGGTGGTTTCTACGCTGGTGGCTGTGCCTTGGTTGCGAATTTTCCTTCAGGTGACTCTTGCTAGACATGGCATGGACTCCTACAATTTACCAATGAAGGGCACAGAATTTACCCCAGGACAGCCATTAGCCTTCCCTTACCTGTCTCCAAATTGGGTGCCAGGGAAGGTAGCATTCCAAGCATGTTCTTAGCCCACTCTGAAGGAAAGCAACTCTCTACTCTGCTAACTATGGTTACATTTATCCCAGCACAAAGCAAGAAGAAGCATATGTTTAAGTAGCCTTGGGAAAGGGTTTGTTTACTAAGCTACCCAATATTCAATAAGCCATCTAAGTGACAATTAGTAGCATAAACAGTTCCTCTGGAATAAAGTTAATTTTGCTGTGAACTTTTGTAATAATGATATACCATATGTTTGAGTCCCCTCTTAGATTAAGTCATGACTGGAGAACATCCGATGAGGGTACAGGAAGCAGGTGGATCCAAGAGGAGGAAGACTGTGTGGCCCTAGATTCTGCAGGACATGAAGCCAAAGGAGATGTTAAACAATTTCTTTTTTTTTTTGGTGGGAAAGAGATGGGGTGGGTTAGAAGAATAAGTTAATCATACTGTCTACCAGAATCTAAAGGGACTGTGTAGAAAGGCAGAATATATTTATAAGGCATGATATAGAAATTGAGCCTCCAAGGAAGTTAGTTTTAGAATGGAGTGTCCACCTGAAAAGACCACTCAAGATGCAGGAATAGGGCATATGGATTATAGAGCATGTGGTCTTCCTCATGGCTGAGAGGCAGATTTGCAGTCTTTCAAGTGCTTTTATGTACATATTTGCAGTTGATCTTCCCAACACACCAGTAAGATAGTTGGAGTGGGTGGTATTGTTCTGTGCACTTAGGTTTTGTTGTAGAACAATCCATCCTGAGTTAGTGATTTTCATGGATGGCTTAGCTGGGTGGCTCTAATGATCTCTGCTGCATTTGCTGGTGTGGAATGAGAGTTGACTGGATTTGGTTGGAGAGTCTCAGCTGGGAGACTCATCTTTGCTCTACGTGTCTCTCTTCCTTCTCAGGGCTCAGGCAGCTGACCTAGGGTTGTCTTTCCAATGGCAATGGCAGAGGCTCAAGAAAGCAAGTAGAAACCTGCAAGGACTCAGCCTAGGCTAGGAACTGGGGCGTTGTTTCTGTTGTATTCTATTGACCAAAATCACGTGGCTGAGCCTAGGGTCAGAGTAGGGGACATTACCAAGTTACTTGTTAAAGGGTGAGCATACAAGAGGGGTAAAGAAAGGGGTCATCATTGCATCAACTTTAGCACCTTATTTCACAAGTACAGAAGCAAAGCTTAGAGACGAAGTGACTTTTTCAGGATGTACAGCTCCTTGGTGGCCACGCTGGGAGAATAACCCATGTCACCATCTATCTAATGTGTTATTTCCCATTACAATTATACCCATATGAGAACAGTGGGTTAGTTGTAGTTCTGTTACAGTGCCTGGTGATGTCTGGTAAGCATTTTGAATAAATTCTCTGGAAAACAGATTCGAATTTAAAAAAAGCTTTGGCTGTCAAAATCTGATTTCTTGGTTGAATAAAATGGCTTTGTTACTCAGATCCTTTGGGTCTAAATTTATTTTACATGAATTTAGTTAAAAAATTGATTACAATTCCCCTTCCATTTGGTGCTGTGGGTGGTATAATTGGAAGTTTAGAAAAGACAGAAATGGCTTTAAATGATTCATGTACCCACCTAAAATTTGCAGAAGGGTAAAAAATATAGGAGACGTTAGGTAAAAGAGGTTGCATTAGACTCTTTTTTTTAGGTTTCACTATCTTGACTCTTTCTAACATCAATGCCCAGTGGGCCTTTTTATCAGTTTATGTTGGAAAACAATCTCAAAGGACTTCATCCGCTTGTCATCCTTCTCCCTTTTGCAATTGGCAGCACACATGGCTGCAGGAGAACTGGGAGGCTTTGGGCTATTGTTGCTATATGCCAATCAAGATGAATCCCGCTTGTCTCTCTCTGACTGTTGCTGTCAGTAATGGAGATATCAATATGTTTGAGTTTCAGTTTGTTGTCAAATGTTTTTCACTTGCTCAAAACCTATTAGCATCTCCACTCTGGAGGAACGCCTTTGGGGACTTGGGCCAAATAGTTGGCAGCAAAACATTCTGAGCACCCAGGACGTAACCTGGACCAAGCATTCCATTTTTATGGCTCAAGGATATAAGAAATGCGTTTGGAAAGTTTGGCTTGAATGTGAACCTTAACCTCATTGGGAAGGACCAGGCTGGAGGAAGTGACTGGAGATAAGGACATCTGTGGCCCTTGGGTGTTGTGGGTCGAGGCGGCTAGGAAAGGATGGCTCCTTGTCATGGCAAAGTGTCATGACAAGGCTGTTGGCTTCTGGACTTTATGCTTCCATGGTGCACTGGAAAATGGATTTTTTCAGTGGTGAAACTCTAGTACCAACAATGGTCAATCATTTGCTGGCACCAGGGGCCTGTGAGTCCACTTGTCCATTTCCACATGGTCCTTTATAGTCCACTGCTGCTCTAGTGCTACCTGGCTAGAAATGCCATGGCTGGAAATGTGGAGAAGCGGGGGCAGGGCGGTGTTTTGTGCAAGCTTGCGTTTGCAGTTGAATTCTAAGCTTTCCCTTCTCCTGTCCTCACACCTTATTTTCCATGCTGCCTCTCCCATCTCCTGACTGGAAGCTTGTGGTCTTGTGTCTGTTCTTTCCCTTGGGCTTAATGCCCTGGTTTTTTTCCTGACCATGACCTCACCGCCTCCTGACCATGACTCTGACTGTTCATCACCACCTCTGCTGCCTGTGGCTACCTTGAATACTCACCCCCACCTAGACCAGGGGGGACTCTCTCGATTTAAGGAATATAGTTTCACTGAACCCTAATGTGCTCAGGCCTGGTGAGGGGGAACTAGACATCTTTGGTCTTTCTGGTGTCCACATAGAGTTTTCTTCTTACTCTTGAGACATCTGCATCAGCAGAGGCCACCCTAGAGCCTGTAACATAAGCCTTCTTTCCTACCTCTCAGAACCCTCCCTGGCATTTTTGCTTTCTACATACACCCTGTTGCCTATACCCATGGTCTCCCAAACATCTGTTTCATAGAACTGATCACACGGCATTGTGATTGTCTATCTTCAGCACCAGACGCAAACTCCTTCAAGTCCTTGATTATAGCTTAATCACAACAGCATCATTTTCTGAATGCTCTTAATGGACTCTGAAGGTTAATTTTATGTGTCAACTTGACTGGGCCGTGGTACCCGGATATTTGATCAAATAAGTCTGGATGTTGCTGTAAAGCTGTCTTTTAGATGTGATTAACATTTAAATCAGTAGACCTAGATTAAAGCAGATTGCCCTCCATAATGTGGATGGGCTTCATCCAATCAGCTGAAGATCTTGAGAAAAGACAGACCTCCCAGAGGAAGAGGGAATCTGTCACCAGACTGCCTTCAGACTCAAGCTGCCAGATCAGCTCTTTCCTGGATCTCCAGCTTCCCACCCTATCCTGCAGATTTTGGACTAGCCAGCTCCCACAATTGCATCATCTAGTTCCTTAAAATAAATCTCTCTCTGTATATATATTTGTACATGTAGTCTGTTGGTTCTGTTTCTCTGCAGAACCCTGACTAATATATGGTCAAATCACTGTACTAAAAGCAATACATATTATCTCAGTTAACCCTCAGGTGACAGCCTCCTAAAGAGTGTATCATTATTCTTACTTGATAAGTAGATAAACTGAGTCATAGAACGGGTCAAGAACTTGCCCAAGATCACATAGCTGGTAAGTGGCAGAAATGGGACTTACACTGGACGTGATTCCTGCTAAAGCCAGTGATCTTAACCCATGAGTCCTCCTCCTTGGCATCTCCATGGCTAGTCCAGCACCTGGAATCTAATATTAATAGCAGGCTGGTAAATATGTAAGTAAGTGAATAAAGTCACAGACTTCCCTCTATTTTATCACTTCTTCATCTTATGGAAAATAACTTAAACATTGTACAGGGAGTATATAAGAGCTAAGACTTTTATAGCATATGCAAATCTATAAAATATTGATCCCAAAATGTTATGTCTTCATTGAGGTAAAGTGATAAAAATCGACCTGGAGAAGTCTTATAACTCGGTTGAGATTTGTTGAACAGTAGCTTTGTTACTGTTTTTAGGATCTTATGGGGGACTTTACTTCTGTCTTCCATCTCAACTCTGGTGGATATGGTGGACTGGAACTCAACGTGTATTCCAGCTTCTTTCCATTAGATAATGAGCTTTCCTGTACCGCAGAGTCTAGAGGCTAAATGTCACATTACCAGTCTCCCTTGCAACTCTGGTTATGAATGTGAATTGGGTTCTAGCCTTCAGAGGCAGCTTGCTGAGATTTGGAAGTGCAGGTTCAGAGGGACCCTCATTCTTCTGCTTTGGCTGTTGCTGCTGTCAAGTAGGGTCATGGAGATGACAGGGTTTAGCTGCTGGATGGTGCGGACTTCACAGCAGTGTTGGCAGCCAGTGCAGTGTTTGGGCATCGCTCGTTTGAAGGCAGAGGAGCTCAGCATTGTGATTTCTGTCCCCAGCTGGGAGCAGGAGGAGCCAATATTCCCTGTGGCGAGTTGTGCTAGGGCTGGACTTTTAACTCCTGTATTTCTAACTGGCCTCTGAGGGTCAGTTTGGCTCCTGGTTCTGGGAGTTATTCCTGGAGGCCCAGCTCACTCTTCCAACCCTTCTGACAATTTTATAGGTACTTAGTTCCCTGCATTGTCTTGTTCTGCTTAAAATAGCTAGAGTGGTTTCTGCTTCCTGTATATGAGCCTCGACTGATATCGCTGCTTTAATAACTGTAGAAATGTGGAGTTGATCCATCGGTTGGCTCA
The DNA here is from genome assembly GCF_003255815.1 of Theropithecus gelada. Classification (NCBI taxonomy): domain Eukaryota; kingdom Metazoa; phylum Chordata; class Mammalia; order Primates; family Cercopithecidae; genus Theropithecus; species Theropithecus gelada. The sequence continues at coordinate 9,818,678 of NC_037673.1, read as the reverse complement.
TTAGTGCATTTTCTACTTCTTGCTTCTATAATACATACGCTCAGGTTTGTCTGTGGTCATTTTCCATGCTCATTGGAGAGAGTTGGGAAAGGGAGGAAACCCTCCAAGAGAAGGTTCACCAAAGTGAATTCCTGAATTTGGAACAACCACATGAAAGAGAAGGACAAAGATGGTGCCAGGTCCTTTCTTGGGGATGTATTCTCTGAGTTTCACGGTTACTACTTACTTCTGTCTTGAAACCTTATTTTCTGTCATCCTTTATTTCTGAATGTCTGCATATTTTCTTTTAAGTCTGCTGATCTGGAGCTTTCTGCTATGTAAATATTTCTGTGTAAGCCCCTCATTGCTAACTTCTGAGTCCAGGAAAATTGTCCCTATGCCAAAATCATGGCTTTTTCTTTTGTGCCATTTAATTCCAGGACAGTGTAGATATGATTTTACCAATTTTATGTTTGTCACTTGTCAATTAATAAGGAGCAGAAAAGTCATTTTGGAGTTAAATTAAGAATGTCATGGGATTTGCTTAAAACTATGAAATTTTAGTTCCAAAAGGGTCTTTGGTTTTCATGTGGAATTTTTCTCTTCACTTTATTTATTTTATTTTATTTATTTATTTTCAGAGACAGGGTCTTGCTCTGTTACCTGGCTGGAGTGCGGTGGCACATCATGGATCACTGTAGCTTCAACTCTTTGGCTCAAGTGATCCTCCTGCCTCAACCTCCCGAGTGGCTGGGACCCCAGGCATGCACCACCATGTCCAGCTGATTTTTTAATAATTATTATTTTTTTGTAGAGATGGAGTCTCCCTATGTTGCCCAGGCTGGTCTTGAACTCCTAGGCTCAAGTGATCCTCCTGCCTTGGCCTCCCACAGTGCTGGGATTATAGGCATGAGCTGTTGTGCCTGGCCCTTTCTCCCCATTTTAAACATGAGTAAACTGAGGGCCAGGGAGATGTACAGGAAAATGTTCTCAAGCACACAGGGTGACTGTGGCAGAAACAGGCTCAGAGCAGAGTAATGACTTTGGGAGGTGTTCTTTCTGCGTGGCTGAACTCACGGAAAAGGCTTTGTTGAACTTACTGACTTATTGTAGGTTTGAGACTATGCACATGATAAGCGTAAACTGTGTTTTTTCCCTCTCTGTTTTTACTGTGTGCACATTTATTTATCAAGAGATTTTCTAAATACAAACGTATCTTTCTAATGATAGGAAATGGCATGTTTGGATTCTTTTTAAGGACCACTACGGTGCTAAATTGCCTTTAGTACATGAACACTTGCTAAATATTTAATATAAATAATTAATTTTTAACCATTGATTTTTTGGGCTGATATTATCATCATAATTTATTTAAAGAGCACGAGAGACATCTAAGATAGTTTAAGGGAAGTCAGATGTCATGCTACAGGGTCAAGGGCAAATTGGCTTCAGTTCCTTTGGTTATGTCCTGAATGTGCCAGGTGGTGAAACTGAGTTACCGGGAGGAAGCCGCATTTCAAGTGAGTGACCACTGAGGCGTGGGCAGCTTGCTAAGGGTTCAGCTGACTTTGTTGAATTTTTAGAAAATGAGAGTTTAATGAATTCCAGATGAAGAGATTATTCACTCTGCAATGTTTTAAATCCTCTTTACGAAGCACGCAGAACAGCACTGTATTCGATCAAGACTTCAGTAGCAGCTTGCTGATAAGGCTGTTTTCCAGTGTTGAGATGTTAAGGATATTTGGATAGAAAGGATAGACTTAGGCTGGAGAGTCAGAATTTCACCTACAACGTGGCCATCTTGTTGTCCCCTCCTTTCGACAGAGGGCCACACATGCCAATCCTGTTGGCTACAATCAGTCCTGCATGAGGTGTTACAGGGGATGCCAAGAGGACAGAACCCTGTTTTCAAGGAGGATTTTCTTCTTTTGGGGTGACAAGACTACTTGTACATGGCTCCGGCAAAGAAAAACCATGTGATAACGGATGGTGATGACTGCAAGGGGCAGTGAAGAGGGTCAGAGAAGGGAGGGGGGCCAGTGAGGGCCAGTGGTTCTCACATCTCATGGCTCACCATCTGGAAATACTTCTGATTGTCACAACTTGCAGGGAGGCTTGTGCTGCTGGTATTGAAGGATGCTGTTAAACATCCTGCAATGCACAGAACAGGCTTCCAAAACAAACAATTGTCCTGCTCAAAATACTGATGGTGCTAGGCTGGAGAGACCCTCGTGTGGGCTGAAGTAACGTGTCAGGCTTTATGGAGGAGGTGAGATTTAATCTCCATTTTCATTCATTCCTTCTTCTATTTGTTCAATATTTATTTAGTGCCTACTCTTAGCCAGTGTCTGTTTTGTCCCGGAGATATAGTGGGGAATGAATCAAAGTAGCTCTGCAGCCAAAGCAGTTCTTAAGGTTTAGTGTGAAAAAAATACAATTCAGGAAAAAATTAGGGTATGATGATTATGTTGATGGGGGAGCAAAGGTGCCCAGGGAACCCACCACAGGAAGACCCGTCTCAACCATGAGGTCAGGAAAGTTCTTCCACAGTGAAATATTTCTTCAACCACAACTGGAAGGGTAGTGGGAGATGGTCACATGGGTGCACCTGAATGACTGTGTGTCAGGAGACGGGGTGCAGAGCGAGCAGCATTGTTTGAGGCAGATGGAGCAGCTTGTGTAAAATTTGGAGGAGAGCGAGAGGGTAGTGGGGTGTGGTCCTACACATCAGAGATGCCAGGAGAAGAGCAGAGAGATGAGGCTACAGAAGTAGACAGGGCCCTCTACTGGGAGTGCCTGAGTTAGTTAAGAGTTCAGATTTCATCCTAAAGACCCTAAAAAATATTGAAGACTTTAAAAGTCTTAAAGCAGTGGAGTGACAGATCAGATTTAAGTTCTGGGAAGTTCAGTCCAGCTGCAGCGTTGAGGTGAGATTGGAGGCAAACCAACTAGGGCATGGAGGTCATTGAGGCTGATGGGCTGGGAGGGGCAAGAGAGGCCTTCGGAGCAGCATGGTGAGGATGGCAGTGGCCAAAGCAAACCCATATGCTGAAGAGGCAGAATGCAGGGCACTTACTTGAAGTGAAATAGGAGGGAGGCAGCAAGGAAGATGTTCACATTTTTGCCTGGGCAAGTCAAACGTTTTGGGTACCATTTCCAGGGTGCACTAGACAGGGTGCTGGCTTCTTCAGTAGCAGCTGGAAGAACGTGAATAGTATTCCAGAATGATGTCGAGTACCATTTTGGACACAGAGTTTGAGCTTCCTGAGGGACGTTCACTCAGATTTGTTTACTGACCCCAAGAGATGATTGTTTGAGAGTCACGGTTGATAAGGCTGTGTAGGGGAAGCAGAAGAGAAGAGCTCTGAGAAACAAAACGTTCAAGGACAGGTTTGCGGGAGGGGCTTCCAGAGGAGGGGCTGGAGTGGCAGAAGCCAAACCAGAGGGAGGTGGCATCCAAGAAAATAAGAGTAAGTTGGAGAAAGAGGGAGTGAGATGCACTGTCCTGCCACTGGCTGTTGTTCAGGATAATGACTCCAAACCTTCCATGCCTGTGAGGACATGAAGGTCCCTGGTGATCTTGAATGAGCCGTCCAAATGGAGCACTGGATGTGGAAGCCAGGCTGGACGGGATCAAGGAGAAGAGGGGAGCAGAGGGCAGAAATGGGTGCTAAAGCAGCTGTAGCCGGAGGTCTGTTCCAGTCACTTAACAGCTGTTATAGCAATGGGCACGTGCCCGGTGGGATGGCTGCAGGCAGGGAGAGCTGATACCAGACCTGGCTGTAGCTCTGATGGACACATTTTCCAAAATAAAAGAGGACAGCTTAAAAAACATTTTTAAAAACATATAGTGTAGGGAAAAAGAAAAGATAGAAACTCTGGAACATGTGGTTACCAAGTGGTGGTTCATTTGGCGTAGTAGATACAGGCAGGAGGGACCAAGATAATGTCAAGGTCATTGAAGGGTGAACTCAAGTCATGTTTCTTAATAGTCACACCGTTGACATGCTGGTATTTATACCTGTAATGTAATTTGGAGCACTTCTGCTGGAATTTATTAGCTAACAGAAGTAAATGCACTGGAAAGATGAATCTATATATTTTAGATAGTGTATACATTTTACCTAGCAAGGCACTTCCGTTAGCACAAAAAATAATGGCCTTTTTCAACAAGATGACTGTCACAAAGAAAAAGGTGTAGATAGTCAAATGATTTATTTCCCCATCCATGTTTGAGTTTATTCATGGGGAAATTTACCTTGTGAACTAATAATTTTCTGGGCTAAGAAAAATCAGCAGGTATTTTTCTTTTTAGGAAATGCTTCTTTTGTATTTTTATTTTATTTTATTTTTTAGAATGGGCTTTCTTAGGCTTAAAAAATCATCTAAGTCTATGGCTTTGATATCAAGGAAAAGGCTTCTTTCAATTGCTTTAACCTTTTTGAAAAGGTGACCTATAGAGATAAATGTTCTCATGCTGAGAATCAGGACTATCTTTAATATGTAGAGTAATATAGGCAGAACAGGAAACAGACCACTTTCTTGAAGTGGTTTAAGAAAAATTCAAGATCCCGGACTGAGGAAAGGAACGTTTTTGGAAAGGTCAGGCTTAAGACCCGTACCCTAGGCAATCAAATATAAATAAACAAACAAACAAACAAACAAATAAATAAAATAAACCTCACTCTCATGGCAGGTTGTGGATGATACCAGAACAGAGGGTGGACCAGGCCAGAACCAGGAACACAGGAACTAGCTAAGAAGGAGGATTCTGGTAGATTATTATTATTTTTCTTTTGGGCAAAAAAAGGGTCAAATTCATGGAGACCAGGGAAGGCAGTGGGATGTGGACTGGCTTTTTGGCCTCGGTGGCAGGGCTCAGCTTGTGGGAGGTCAGAGGAGTTCGAGTAGAGCCCACATACTTGGGGGTCTCTCAATTTCTGGTTGGAGGCACAAGTAGCCCCATCCCCTGCCTCCCTCACCTTCCATTCACCTGTGGTCCTCTGGAGTCCTCCCTTGGGTCCTCAGTAATGATGCTCAAGGACCTCTGCTCAGATCAGCAGGTGGCCCCTTCTTCCTGTGCCTCTGGCCACCTTGTGCTGCTTCTCGCTTCTGTTGCTTCTTCCCTGCTCCTGGCCCTGTGCTCATCTCCCACAGCTTCTTGCCATCTCTCCACCACCTGCCGCCACCCTGAGGGCTTAGCAGCTCATTCCTTTTCTTGACCCTGACTTGGGCTCATACTCGTTTTCTGCTCTCAGTCTACCTCTTCTTGACTTTCATAACTCACCTGTACCTCCTGGACTCTGACATTGGCCATGAGGAATTTCTAGAGTTTTATCATTCCTGCTCACATGCCAGCACCTTGAAATGGTATTAATTATGAAAACAGGTTTTGTCCATTCCAGGTGGCATGTCTAGTCCAGAAGGAGTATCATGAATTCCCAAATGTCTCTTATCCTACAGAGAAGGAATCTCTGGCAGGCGAGGATGTGAGCAGGGAGGAGGATTTGGCGCTCAGGGCTTTGTGACAGGTCCTGTACACACATCACATCCAGAGCAGCTTACCTCTTGGGGTAGAGACTATAACATCTTCCTGCTTACCCATGGGTTCCCCGCTTACCTGTGGGATCCCCCACATTTCCCAGGCTTCCTTACAGGCAGGATGAGTGATGGGGCGCGCCAGAGGTGTGGGCAAAAGTGATTAAGCCCAGCTCTTAAAACCGTCCCGAGTGACCCTCTCGTCCTCTCTTCTCTGGCTGTGGCAACCTCACCCGACACTTGCCCCAGATGGTACATATGGCTGCAGGATGCAGGAGCACCGCTGGCCCACCAGACTCCATGAACAAAGAGACTTCTTGCTGTTAAGCTGCTGCACTGAGTCTGAGCTTTCTTGCTGTGGCAGTGAGCATCGCTGAGCTCTAACTAAGCTCATGTCTTTTGAGGTCATTTTCAGAGAATCTAAACAGAGGAAGTGCATTTTCCTCCTGATCAACTGACATGCACATTATGCACGTTCAGCTCCGCACTTCTGCTCAGGATTTGGGATTTGGAAATTTGCTCAAATGACAGAGATGTCCTCACCTGTGTCTGTACCCCATGTCATAGTCTTCTGAGCCTGTTGAACAGTTGGCATTACTGAGCACTTTACAGAGGCTGAACAGAGCAGCAGTTTCTGTTTTCCATGAGCTCTTGGTCTCAGGTTTCTGGCAGATGGTGGCCAGGGTTTCTCAGGCCAATGTTCTTGGATGAATGCACGATGCTGACTCTCTGGAACCCTCATTTGGTGACACATGCTATTTTCATGAAATGGTACGTTTATATACACACTTCCCAGTATAAGGAGAGCAGGTCAGGATGGAGTCAAAGACAGGTTCTTCAATATAAGGGGGCCATCCAGGGGATTTGGTTGAAGCAAGCATCCTTAAAGTCCAGGAAATCCCGAAGCTGGATTTTGGTGAAGACCCATGCTGCCCTTCTCCAAACCAGGGACCTGGAAGTCTGAATTCAGATACTCCTATTTGCCTCTAATGGGGATTTTGGATTATATTTGCTGTGGGGAGAGAAAAAGAACTTATTTCATGTTGGCCGCTTAATGTTCAGGGCAAACAGGGAGAAACAACTACTTACTTGAATCTTTTCTCTTCCTGTCCAGCTCCTCATGGTATGACCTTGACTGTGATCTCCTGACCTTGGTGGCTTTTGCCTGCTACTCCGTGGGGGTAGCTACAGCTGTCTTTAGCCTGAGAGGCTACTACGGAGCAGAGGAAACTTGCGTTGCATCTTCCTTTCTAAAGCTTAAGGCATGGGCACACTGAAAAAGTCAATTGGTCACGTACCCAGGCCAATTTGGTTACGTACACAACTTGGTTTCTTTTTGGTAGGTTCAAGAAGCAGCTAAGGAAGTTTGAAGCAGGTGAAGGCTGGCTCGTCCCTTGACTCTTTGCTTCTCAATTTTTAAGACAGCAACTCTCAAAGCAGCTTCAACCACAAAAAAACACTTATTAAAGGAGCATTAATTTGCTGGCAGGCCCCAAAGTGCTCATCAACCTGTGCTGTAAGCTTAATGAAGTCCAGCTCCTTGTCTCTTAGGTGCTCAGAGTTCCGCTGAGCAGAGGGAGCCAGAAGGCAGTGCCAAGGCTGTGAAAGCAGATCCTGTCACCCCTAGAGCTGGCATCAGGCATACAAGATCCTCCAAGTTTAAGGACCTAAAGTCCTTATATAGTAGCCTATTAGGCTATTTTAGAAGGCTATATAACACATCTCCACCAAGGAAAAGGGTCTGGGCATCGTTAGATTCTTCTTGCAAAGGGTAGGGAAGATTTCTTGAATATTTTAACGAATCCTTATGCTACGGTTTGACTGTTGATGTCCTCTCCCCGGAATTAACATGTCGAAACCTGATCTCAAATGCAGTAGGAGCAACAGGTGGGGCCCTTGGGAAGTGATGAGGTCCTAAGGGTGGAGCTTTCATGGATGGGATGCATGCTCTTATAAAAGAGGCCTGAGGAAGCTATTTGACCTTTTCTGTAGCAACAAGGCACTGATTATGCCAGACAGGTCCTCACCAGACACTGAATCTGCCAGCATCTTGATCTTGAACTTCCCAGCCTCTAGAACTGTGAGCAATAAATTTCTATTGTTTATAAATTACCCAGTCTAAGGTATGTTGTTATGGTAGCCGAAATGGACTAACACACCATATGGTTCGAATATCTTTAATGTCACCAATTATAGCTCATTTCTGATGTTTCTGATATGAAACCATTTTTGATATTCAATAAAGCTTTTTAAATAACAAGAGTGCTCATAGTAGCTGCCCCATGTCTGGGCTCCTGACTGGAACTTCAGGGTCTACACGGGCTCTGAATTCTCAGTGAGGACGCCTGCAGCACACTTCATATGACACTGTATATCTGGAATATTTAAAAGTGAAGTCTAGACAAGGCAGTTAACAAAAGATGGTAAAGGGTGAGTGGAGGCTGTGCCTGCAGCTCCCTTTGCTGCTGTAGGTGACCTCAGTGCTAACAGCAGCAGCTGTTACGTGGGGCACATCACTGTTCCAAGTACCTTATGCTAATAAGACCCCTTTTCTGGGTTGTCTCATCTACTCCTCGTAATAATCCAGTGGAGCTGTCTTCTTAGCCCCATCTTTCAGATAAGGAAACTGTGGCCCCAAGAAGTTCTAAATTTTCTCAAGGTCGATAGCTAGTGCGTGCAGAGATATTGACTTCAGTGGTCCAATGATAAGCCAGTGTGAAAGGTCTTGGCATAGGAGCCTCAGTTACCCAGCTAACCAGAGACAGTCTGTCGAGGTGGCTATATGTATGTTGGATTTAGACTGTCTACAGCTGTCCAAAACTGTTGTCCAGGCTTGTCCTTCATAGCAGCCCCCAACTGACCATCCCAGAGCTGTGACAGGGTGCTGCCTGAGCAGTGGATCTTTCTTCAGGTTTGTCTGTAGAGGCCTCCCTTGCCTGCTTAGACAACAGGATTTGGCCTTGCCATGTTTTCCTGGGGGCTCTCATCCCCTGGGTCACTTTTATAGATCCTGAGCAAGTCTTCATTTCTTACGGGCTTTACCCTTCTTCTCTAGGCCATAGCCATTTGTACCAACGCAATTTACTAGTGAATTTGATAACCTTCACTTCACCAAAATTTTCATATCAGCACATGTGGAGTGACCATATTGGTGGGGACAGTGTAGCATGGGGCCTGGACACCCAGGCCCTGGGGCCAGCTGAGTCCCACTCTGGCTTGGCCATTTCCTGGCTATGTGACTGCTGAGCCAATTATTCCAACTCTCTCTGCTTCCATTTATTTATGTTGGAATGGAGGCAAGATAGTACTTGCTTACAGAGTTGTTGGAGGATTAAATGCATTAATCTATGTGAGTATTTGCTCCCCAGCCAACTCAACTGAATGGATTTAGGGGGATATTTAAAGAATAAACTTCTATTCTTGAGTTCTTTTTTGCTGACCCAATGTGATTTGCTGGTTTAACACCACAGGCCAGTGTGGGAGATATTCCTTCAATTGCAGAGGATTTGGGGATGGTGGATGGATGGGAAGAGCCCACTGAAAGTGTCATGAAGAGATGCCTCCACAAGAAGCAGCAAATGCTACCATAAATTTTCAGGCCACCAGTGGCTGACTTAGTTATCATCATCTTTATGTGAGTTTTACCTTGCTAAGTACCATTCATCAATTTTTGAATATCTAAGGTATTTGAGGTCGTTCATTCAAGGCAAAATGCTGAAAGTAAAAGCGAAATCAAGAACCCAGGGGCTTTGAAGGCTTTTCTTAACTCGCGGCCACATTCTGCCTTTAAAAGCAGTGACTTGACTTTTACAAGAGCCTGTAGAATAATCTAACAGAAAATGGAAGCCAAGAGCACAGCGATTCCCTTAAATATTTCATATTGCATTTGGATGTGCATTTTTCAAAGATCATTTCCTTGACATTTTCTGGGGGTATATTTCTTGGGAAATAAAATAAATTTGTTTGGTTGATGCTCATACCAATTTATTTAGAGCTATAAATAAGATAGAGATGCCTCCTGTCATTTGTACTAGAAAATATAAGGATCAGAGGAATATTTTAGGAGGACAGGGCAAAGGATTAATAATACTCTTCAGAATATGCTGACGTTGCTGATGCTTTAAGCTGTTTTAGCTGATCCTCATATGGTTTACTACCAAGAATCGAGAGAAACTGTGGTCAAAGCACAGGCCAGAGAAGAACCATAATACCCCAGACCTCACAATTCATTAGGGGCAGGAGAGTGACATAATTGGATTTTCTAGCTTTCTAGTCTGTGCACGTCACACAACCTCTCCAAATAATCATGTCGATTATCTGGTAGCCTGATCACTCCGAGTGCTTCCCTGAGGCCAGCAATGACCCTTAAAAGGTAAGAAATTCACTTATTTCAAGTGGAGACTGATATATGTATGCAAAGCTCCCAAAAGGAAAATGAGAAGAACGAACTTACTGCAATCCCCCGAGAATGAATCTATTCATGCAATGAATCTGTTGAATCATTGCATTGCTGCTGTGGGGCATATGATGGAAATGGCTTTCTGGAGAGTGTGTTGGGGAAAGATAGATGTGCAGGTGCAGATAGCGAAGCCATAGGGCAAAGTATGTGACTTCAGGGCAAGTGACATCAGACCCTAGAAAGTTACTGGAAGTTCAGAGAAGAGGCCCCTCCATCCAAGTCTGGGTTGAACCGGAAAGGATTTGGATAGGTGAAGGGACACAGCAGGGCACAGAGGATGGGAAGAGGTCACCTGGGTATGGAGGAGGTAGGTCAAATATCTGTGGCAATAGGAGAAGCAGGGGCAGGGACAAAGGAAAGCACTTTCAAATGTCAAAACAACCTAAATGTCCACCGATGGATGAATGGATACAGAAAATAGAGTATGACTGGGTGGGGTGGCTCAGGCCTGTAATCCCAGCACTTTGGGAGGCTGAGGTGGGCAGATCACTTGAGGCCAGGAGTTCGAGACAGGCCTGGCCAACATGGAGAAACACTGTCTCTAGTAAAAATACAAAAATTAGCCGGGCATGGTGGTGCATGCCTGTAATCCCAGCTTCTTGGGAAGCTGAGGCAGGAATATTGCTTGAACCCGGGTGGCAGAGTTTGCAGTGAGCTGAGATCGCGCCACTGCACTCCAGCCTGGGTGATAGGGTAAGAGTTTGTCTCAAAAAAAGAAATGTAGTATGTATACACAACAGAACATTATTCAGTCTTTTGAAAAAGGGAAATACTGCCATGACAACATGGATGAATCTGAAGGGCATTAGGTTAAGTGCAATAAACCAGGCACAGAAAGACAAATACTGCATGATCTCACTTACATGTAGGAGCTAAAATAGTGAAACTCACAGAAGCTGAGAGTGGAAGGGTGGTTGCAGGGGCTGGGACTAGGGGAAATGGGGAGATGTTGCTCAAAGGGTACAAAGTTTCATTTCTGCGGGATGAATAAATTCTGGAGATCTAAGATGCAGCAGCGTGACTATAGTTAACAACGCTGAAATACTTGAGATTTGCTAAGAAGGCAGGCACTGAGCACGGAACAGCTTCTTAAGTCTTCTCGACTCGAACACACACTCTCACACACACAAACACATACCCCTCAAAATGGTCACCCTGTGAGTTGATGGATATGGTAGTTAGCCTGATTGTGGTGATTATTTCACAATGTGTATGTGCATCAAAACATCAAGTTGTTCTTCTTCAATGTATATAGTTTTTATTTGGTATACTTCAATTACGCCAAAAACAAAAACAAAAACAAAAACAAAAACAAAAACCAACTCAAAAACAAAAAAAGGGATATGCTAACAGGTTCCACATCATCCGGCAGGGAGAGCTGGTGGGGGCTGGGTGGAAGAAGGGGCTGGAGGGTGGGCAGACTCAGCTGCAGTCCTTGGCTTCCAGGGGCTCAGGTGGAAAGCAATAGTTAAATAAATCAAGTCAGGTATGAAATGTCTCAGGGGAGCATAGTCTTTTAAAGAACTCTTAAAATCCTTTTAAAAGTGAAGAGAAACCTTCATCATCTAAGTGTAATGTAAACAATAACTTGCAAATTCAATTATCTTCTAAGTTTAAGTTTTGTGTGTTGCTTGTTTTCTTGAATTAGGCAAAACCCAGCCCAATTTCCTGTATCTCGTCACTACAATAGCAGCATCCTGAAAGAGAGCCAGGTATGGGGAGGAGAGGGAGCAATATCTGTTTAGTGGAAGAAAGAGCAGTGCTACCATGTTCTTATTTTATTTCAAGTTTTGTCTTAGAACTGAAAGCAAACTTTTTTATTCTTTTCACTTTTATATCAGTATACCTAGGGTCCAAGTCACTTCAGAAATTTGGGAGGTTTTTATTTGCTAAGATGGCACCTAGCACTTTGGAAGCACTGATTTATTTGGAACCACTGATAAGTAGGAAAAAAAAATTGGTGTTGGTTTTTAAGCTTGAGACTCCCAGATGACCAATAGGTGGTTTGCCGGCCATAGTTCCCTTCTCTTTCTTGCCCAAGAGATTCTTCATTTTAAAATCTGCGTCAGAATCCTTTTGAACATAGTACCCTGGGGCAGTGACTGTTGGCTGAATTTGCCGTCAGGTGGAATCACGTTGCCTCCTTGCTCTGAGAAGAGGAGTGTTTCTCTCATTTAGTGCAAATACCCAGAAGACTTGTCCTAACACAGGTACAGGATCCCACTGTGCTGATTTAGTAGGGTTGGGGAGGAGCCTGAGAATTGGCTATTGATGGAAATGGCTTTCTGGAGAGCAGGGTTGGGGAAAGATGGATGTGCAGGTGCAGATGACAAAGCCACAGGACTTTGGGGACCACATTTTGAGAACCTCTCCCAGACCACATAGGTCTGGGGGCTGTATTTTGAGAACCACTGTTTTGAATTTTAACAGAACCATCAATCGATGGCAGCTCAATATTCCCTTTTAATGAGGATCAGTCGGTGAAGAAGCCACTCGTTTATAATTTCCTTACATTTTCCCTCACTTCCTTGTTTTCTGTAGTTTTTCCTTTTGATTCTCTAGAATCAGAATGCTTTATAAACCTATGACCTCAAGTCAAGAAAATGTTATATTTCAGGATCACTCATTTTTCTTTTTATTTGGCATTCAGGCACCATAGTACCTTAGCTGAAATATAAATTAATGTTGTAGAAAATGAAATGAGAAGATTCAGAATATTAGAAGAGCAGGTGGGTTGGCAGAGTAGACTAAAGAAAAAGAATGTGCTGTAAGTTTAAGAAGAGGCTCGTTCACATGAGGCTGAAGGTTAGTACTGATGGTGCACCTGGCTGGTTATTGGGAATTTACATCATGTTTACAAAGCAACACACGCTGGGGGCTTAAACCACAGAAAATTATTGTTTCATGATTCTGGAGGCTGGAGGTTCAAGGTCAGGGTGTCAGAAGGTTGTCTTCCTTCTGAGGACTGGAGGGAGACTGTCCCAGGCCTCCGCAGCTTCTGGTGTTTCTCTGGCTGTCTTTGGTATTCCGTGGCTTGCAGACACAGCAACCTGACCTCTGCTGCCTTCACACGGCATTCTCCCTGCTGTGTGTGTCTCTGTGTCCAAATCGTCCCTTTTTGGAAGGACACCAGATGTACTGGATTCAGGCCCACCCTAATGACCTCATCTCAACTAATTACATCTATAATCACCCTATTTCCAAATGAGGTCACATTCTGTGGTGCTAGGGGATAAAGCCTCAACATATGAGTTTTTCAGAGATAAAATTCAGCTCTTACCAGCACCCTTGAGCTTAGTTACTGCTCAAGCTGTCTGCAGGGTCCCTGGCCACCAGGAGGACCCTGAAGGGGTCTGGGGACAGCCACCTGGAAGCACTGATCCCAGCACCCACCTCCCTCTCACTGGCTTTGGGACCAGCCACAGATGCCACAGACAGTGTCTGGGTACAGGGTCCTGTCCATTTCCCTTCATGTTCTAACTTTGTACTTTGACTTGGAGATTATATCATCTCAAATGGGAAGACCAATTATTAAGCTTGTAGAAGGCATTTCTTTCTAAAAAGGCAGGACCTTACTATAACTGAGACCACAATTAAGGGTCCTATTAACCCTTGACTCTGAGACAAAGGCACCAATCTTCTGAGATGAGGTGTCTGCCAAACATCTGTCAGGGAAAATAAAAGTAGTAAACATGTCAGTGGCTGCCAGGGGTCTGAAAGGGCTGTGATGATCTGAAATGCAACTTTGTTGCGCGCTGGGCCTGCCAAGGCCAGTTATATGGCTTACATTTTGATCTGAGGAGACCTTGCTTTGCTTCCTGTGGTGAATCTTGCTCTGTAGCTGTCAAGAGGATTATCTTGTTCATTAATGTGTCACTAAAATTTAAAATGTCACCTTTCTGATTCTCAGGTAATTATTGCTGACAGGTTTGAGGTATATTGTGAAAAACAAGTTTTTCAGCAAAACTAGATCCCTGCAGAATACTGACAGGATGCGTGCCTGACTTTTAACTGCTCGTGTTCCTTAGATAACTAATTTATCATGGCACAAGGATCTGTGGGGTGCTTGCTTCTCTGTAATTTCTTTTTTTGGGGGATTTTTGTTTGTTTTGCTAATTTTCTGAGTCTGAGAGTCTGTGTACTGGAAGGCTAGTGTTCCGTGGGAAATGGTTGCAGGAACAAAAGTCATTTTACTTCTGTTACTTTAGAACATCCTTCCCTATTCTCCCATTCCTGTGGGGTGCTCAGGGCATCTACTGGGCTGAGAACTTTCAACCCCTACGGTGGGGGCCTTAAGACCTGTGGCTTGAGGCTCAGTGAGCAAGGGTAACTTGTGGACACCCGATGTCTGTTTTTTCTTTATACCTCTTTCACCAGATTATTAGTTTCCTTTTTCTCAATAGGCTCTTTAAAGGGGATTGACAAGATCGATAGAGTAACAAGGACTTCCCTACTCTTCCATTTCTAATTTTTGGGATGGCTTGGGGAACTCTGTGGTGGTCTAGCTTGCTTTTTTTTTTTGGATTTTAGTAGAGATGGGGTTTCACCACGTTGCCCAGGCTGATCTTGAACTCCTGAGCTCAGGCAATCCTTGCACCTCAGCCTCCCAAAGTGCTGGGATTACAGGCGTGAGTCACTGCACCCAGCTGGCCCATCTTTCTTTTATCATCTTGTTGCAGGAAGTCAGGGACCCCGAACAGAGGGACCAGCTGGAGCTGTGGCAGAGGAACATAAATTGTGAAGATTTCGTGGACATTTATCACTTCCCTAGTAATACTCTTATAATTTCTTACACCTATCTTACTTTAGGTGTAGGATCTCTTAATCCTGTTGTCTTCGTAAGCTGAGGATGTACATCACCTCAGGACCCTGTGATGATTGCGTTAACTGTACAAATTGATTATAAAATGTGTGTTTGAACAATATGAAATCTGATTGTAAAACGTGTGTTTGAACAATATGAAATCAGTGCACCTTGAAAATGAACAGAATAACAGCGATTTTAGGGAACATGGGAAGACAACCATAAGGTCTGACTGCCTGTGAGGCCGGCTAAAAAAAGTCATATTTTTCTTCTTGCAGATAGCCTATAAACGGACGTGCAAGTAGGGAAGATATTGCTGAATTCTTTTCCTAGCAAGGAATATTAATAATTAAGACCCTGGGAAAGGAATGCATTCCCAGGGGGAGGTCTATAAACAGCCGCTCTGGGAGTGTCAGTCTTATGTGGTTGAGATAAGGACTGAAATACGCCCTGGTCTCCTGCAGTACCCTCAGGCTTATTAGGGTGGGGAAGAAACTCCACCCTGGTGAATTTGAGGTCAGACCAGTTCTCTGCTCTCGAACTCTGTTTTCTGTTTTTTAAGATGTTTATCAAGACAATATATGCACAGCTGAACATAGACCCTCGTCAGGAGTTTTTGATTTCGCCCTTTGCCTTGTGATCTTTGCTTTACCCTTTGCCTTGTGATATTTATTGCCCTTTGAAGCATGTGATCTTTGTGACCTACTCCCTGTTCATACACCCCCTCCCCTTTTGAAGTCCTTAATAAAAACCTGCTGATTTTGCGGCTCAGTAGGGCATCACGGACCTACCGATATGTGAGGTCATCCCCGGAGGCCCAGCTGTAAAATTCTTCTGTTTGTACTCTTTCTCTTTGTTTCTCAGACTGGCTGACACTTAGGGAAAATAGAAAGAACCTACATTGAAATATTGGGGGCAGGTTCCCCTGATATCATCTTCTTTTCATTGTTTCATTTGGAAGTGTCATTGCATTAGGTTGGAAAAGCATTCTTGTTTTGATTATGAAATCTATACATATGGAAACCATGCTTTACAGAAATGGGCTCACAAATTTTTCCATGTGTCATATGAATAAGAACTCAAAACGTTCTTTCAGGCAAGATGTTATAAAAGACAAGGCTTGAAATTCTCACATCCAGGTGCCCCAGTGACATATCCCCACTCCTTTTCTGTCCTTGCTTTACTGCCTTGCTTGTGTTTATAAGGATTCTTTTTAGAAATGTCCATTAATGTGTGGAAATAGATGAAGACCAACCAAATGACAACAAGTCAAAGCTGTTTATTCTGACCTTGCTACAGCAAGGAAGTTGGCCACTATCATTGTGTTTCTCAGAGACTCAGAGGCAGACAGAGGAGGGGGAAAGCATCACATTATAAGAAGGGGAGGCTCTGTGTGTGCTCTGATTGGAGGCTGCTGACCTAGGGAAGCTGGAGGCGGCTCACCAGGAGCAGGGCATCCAGTGTGATTGGTTGGGGGAGCATATTTGCCTTTCTCTGGTTGGTCCTAAATGGGGAGTAGGGTAAAAATTAGGAATATTGTGATTGTGAATCAAGTCCCAGCCATTTGGGGCCAATTATTACAGGCATTATTTTTTGGCTTCCTGAATTGTTACAAGGGAGGGAGAGTGGTCTGACTTTCTACAAGTCTAACTTACAGAAAGCAGGCTGGCTTCCTGGGCTGGTTGCTATGGATAATAAGTTGGTTTCCTGGGCTGGTTGCTGCAGGTTGTGGGGCACAGTTTTATTTTTATGTATGTTCTGGCAATTGTCTGCTTATATATTCAGTCTCCCAAAAGAAATCATTAGCACTGGTTGTTTCAAGTAACTTTATTAGTGATGTGTTGAACTCTGTTATCCTTTTTTTCACCAGACCATTTTTGAGTGAGATACAATCCACAGAAATTTACATATGGTACATAAGCTGCTTACTTTTTGTTTTTTTGTTTTTTGTTTTTTGAGAAGGAGTCTCACTCTGTCACCCAGGCTGGGGTGCAGCGGTGCGATCTCGGCTCACTGCAACCTCCACCTCCCGGGTTCAAGCAATTCTCCTGCCTTGGCCTCCTGAATAGCTGGGATTACAGGCGCCCACCACCACACCTGGCTAATTTTTGTATTTTTAGTAGAGATGAGGTTTCACCATGTTGGTCAGGCTGGTCTCAAACTCCTGACATCATGATTGGCCCGCCTTGGACTCCCAAAGTATGGGGATTACAGGCATAAGCCAACATGTCTGGCTGCTTGTTACTTTTTAATAGTGGTATTAGTCCTTTCCCTGGGATTGCATATTGTTAAAGGGATATTGTTTGAGTCCATTCTCATGCTGCTATGAAGAAATACCTGAGACTGGGTAATTTATAAAGGGAGGAGGTTTCATTGACTCACAGTTCCACCGGGCTGGGGAGGCCTCTGGAAACTTACAATAATGGCAGAAAAGGAAGCAAACATGTCCTTCTTTGCATGGTGTCAGGAAAGACAAGAATGAGAACTTAGTGAAGGGGGAAAGAGAGAACCCTGGGAAAGAATCCTGGAGTCATATAAGCTGTTCATGGGTATCTGTTCATATGAAACCATCAGATCTCTTGAGAACTTGCTATCTCCAGAATAGCATGGGGGAAACTGCCCCCATGATTCAATTACCTCCCACCAGATCCCTCCCATGACATGTGGGGATTATGGGAGCTATAATTCAAGATGAGATTTGGGTGGGGACATAGCTAAACCATATCAGATATACATATATACATACACACACACACACACACACACACACATACACACACACACATATAAAATTATTGTTATTCTTAGAAATGCAGTATTTTTAGGGAAAATGGTTTTAAGTTATATACAAATGATTTTATAATGATAATTCAGTGGTAAATTAATTTTAACATCAACTTTCTCTCCTTTATTAATTTAAATGCCATTTAAAATGTCCTCCATAGACTCTTTGGTTTTAAGGAGGCATGACTCATTTGTATTACTTTAGGTATTTAGGGTTTTCCTGTAGGATGCACATACACAGAAGCCTGGGGAAGGCCACACCCCTGCCACCATTATCTTGTTCTCACCCTCTTTTTTGGTGGTGTTCCAACCTTGAAATCTCACATCACTATCTCCTGTGCATCTCCACAGGCCCAGAAAGTCATCAAACACTCCTTTCTATAGTGTGTATTGTGAAAACAGCAGGTGTGATTTTCTCCAGCCGTATATTTCCAACTCTAAATTGCATCTTACTCTCCTTTTTCTGAGGTGTACATATTCCCCGTCACCTGCTGCTGAGATTCTGCTTCAAGTCACTTGCCAGCCCACTGTTTGGTGGCCCTTGGGTCGGGTGTTCACAGTTGGTCCAACAAGCTGTGGCTGAATGTGGGCTCAGGGGTCCCTAAACATGGCTTCTTCACTGCAGAATCTGGGGCCCCATTGGGTCAACCTGGCTGCAGTCTGATCCAAGGCGTTCATGGTGGAAGAGTAGGTGGAATGTGCTTTTGCGGTAATTTCTTCCCTTACTTTCTTCTCCAAAGGAATAGATTCAGAGACTTTGCTAGAACTTGTAATTCAGAAGGGGAGAACATGCCGACCTCCTGAAGACCACATATTCCAGGAGGCAGAAGAGAAATAAAGATGTGCTTCAGATCTGGAAATGAGCAGCAATGACTTAGACTCTGCTTGACAAGAGCGGGAAGCTGCCAACAGAAGCAAATCCAAATTCTGCGGCACCATTCTAGTCTCTGCAAGGTGATCAAAACAGAGAACCCTGGGAAAGAATCCTGGACTCTTATAAGCTGGATAGAAGGGCACATGGGCATCCGTATGTAACAGTAAAGAACTTTTAAAAGGGAGATTTCCACCCTGTTGGCCTTTAAATTATGGGGCATTTAGAATTTTAAGGAATGGAAATTAACATTAAGGGGCATTTCCCCACTTACGCAGGTGATTTCAGATCTTAGGATTGGGTTTTTCTAGGTTCTCCATAGAACCTTTGTTTATGGAGAATGATTTATACATTCATATCAGGTTTGTTGTTTAAGCCATTCCTTCAGAGTAGAGCTTGGCTGGATTTAAACAGATCTGATACCTTGTCAGACCTTCATTTCACATCATTTGTGGCACCTTGTCATGGTTGAGATAGTGCAATAGAACAGCAACACCTAGGTTTTTCTGACAATTCATTTCTATTTAAATCACTTCCTGAAATTTCCCTTGGCAAAAACCTTTCGTTGGTTGTTGCAACACACAACTTAAATTTGAATCCTAATACTTTTAGCTGTTCATCTTTCTGTGAGGTGTGTAGGGTAACTGGCAAAGGGCTGTCCTCTCATTACTTTGGGTAAATTGAGAGAATACCTTAGAACCAGCCATAGGTAAGCGCAGAAATTCCCAGACAGAGTTAATAAGCTGTTCTCGTCACGTGTGCTCTTCCCCCCATTCGAATTGTGCTGCTGCTGGCGCCGGCCTTGGCAGCAGAAAGAAATATGATGTTCAGCTAATGGCTTGAGAAGGGGAGGGAAGGACTTGGGGTCACCTGTGGCATATCCTATTTTGAGCTGAGCCGAAGGAGATTAATGCTGTCACTAGCTTGATTAGCACCGCCACTTGCCTGGCTCTCGACTTTGAAATGTATTAATTCCGAGAGAACAGCTCGCCACCAGAGTTGTCTTGTCCACGTTTGCAACTAACCTTGTAAAATCCCGTGGCAATGGGCTGACGGGAGGGGGAGGCTGAGACACTGCAAAGCCCTGCTTGTCTTTTGTTTGCTTTTATGACAAAGGCTTTCAAAATAATGCTAAATTGCTTAAGCTTGAGACTGCAAGGTAATTGGTGTTTGGTGTCTCAAGTTAAAGCTCTTTTTAGCAGAGTTCTAGCAGGCACGCATCTTAAATCTATTCAGATGTGTACATGCATTTATTCATGTGAATGTCAGAAAATTTCTTGTTAAGATAACCTTTCTAAGTATATCATTGTGATGTGAATTGGTAATGTGTTCCTATAGTCGGAAGTCCTCTGTACTTGGGTTTTTAAATGCTCCATGTACTGTCTCATTTGGCTCAGAATTATGTAGGTTCAGGCATTCTGCAGGTCAAATCATGGCTTTTACTAGATAGAGTGAAAGCATTTTACATCCCATTTGCCAGTAGATTGAAAGTAGTTCTGAATCTAAAGTCTTTTTTAAGTTCTGAAGGCCCACTGTCCCTCTTGTGGGATGCTGAGAGCTTGGTAAGTCCATGATTTTTGGAGTTGACACACTTTGATTCCAATTCCAGCTTGTAAAATCCATGGCAATGGGCTGACTGGAGGGTGCCATTATCTTTTACACAAAAAAAACTTTATGGGCAAATCGGAGTAAATTATAAGCACTGTTGAATAATGAAATATAAATTTGAAAAGTCTTCTGAAATATAATGCCAATTTTTCCTTTAGAAAGATTATGCCAATTTTATATTGCTATGCTTATTCTGGAATTCATTCGATATTATTATTTAATCTTTTCCAGTGTATAGGAAAATGTTTTGTTATTATTGTAATGTGTGTTTCTTGGATTACTTGTGAGTTTAAACCTTTTTTTTTTCATACGTTTATTGCCTTTTGGTGGTTTCTTTTTTGAGTTGCCTCTTAATGTGTTTTGCAAGTTTCCTTGCTTCCTTTGTATAATGAAATAATAATATGAATGATAAATAAATCACAGTTGCTTTTGGAAGCTTTAACAATGTTGCTATAGTTCTTCTCTTTGTTCTCACACCAGGTCCAAAACATCTTGTATGAGCCTGGTGTACCTCTGTCAACCCCATGCTATGCAAACCTACCATTTGGCATGTGGGGTTTCTTCTGTGATCTTGTTTTTCTCTTTCTTTGTTGCAGGTAGTTTCATGAGCCATTCCCTTTTTCCTTTTTCTTCTTAGTTGGCCATCTTAAAGAACCTTTCAATGTTTCCTATTAAAGCCACACTTGCGTGGCCTTTTAGCAGATTAGAATGGTGCAGGCAACCCTTCTCTTCTGCTGCCAAGGTTTGCAGCCCCCACCCACCAGGGCCAGGCTTCATAGAAGCACCATGGTACGGGTAGAGAGTTGTTCCCTTGGGTCTGAGTAGGAGGTCGTGGATGTTGAGAAGCATTCATTCCTTTAATCATTCCATAATTATAAATTAAGGGACTGTCTATGTGCTAGGACTACAGCAGTGAAAAGAGCAGATAAGATTCCCCAGCTTCATAAACGTCGCCACTTGATATGGTGAGCTGCACAGTGAACAGGAATCAAAATGCACAGTATGTGAAAAGAGGGTAGAGGGTCGGTGCTGAGGGTTGGGGAGGGGCACTGTGGCTTTGTGTGGAGTGATCCAGGAAGGACCCACTGGGAAGATGAGAGCTGGGGGAGATGAGGGAGCCAGGCCCGTGGATCCCTGCAAAAAGTATGTTCCAGGTGGAGGAACAGCAGGCACCACGCCAATGCTCTGAGTGGGGAGCGTGCGAGGGATGACCAAGGAAGACAGGGGAGTGAAGCTGTGAGCTGGGAGTGGTACTGAGGGGCCAGGTCGTGGGAGCCTCCCCAGGAGCAGGATGGAATGACCAGACTCTGCCTGGCAGTGCTCAGAGGACTTGCTGTTGGACTGAATGAGGAGTGTGTTTTACTTTGCTAGAACAACTGGAACAGAATACTACACACTGGGCAGCTTAAACAATAGAAATTGATTGTTACACAGCTCTGGAGACCAGTAGTCCAAAATCAACGTGTTGGCAGGGCAGGTTCCTTCTGAGGGCTGTGAGGTCTGTTCCAGGCTCTGGTGGGCTGTGGGCAGTCTTTGCTGGTTTTTTCCAAGCGTCACCCTGATCGCTGCCTCATCTTCACGTGGCATTCCCCTGTGTGCCTGTCTGTGTTCAGATTTCCACCCTTTATAAGGACACCAGTCCTACTGGATGAGAAATCCACCCTTCTCTGTATGGCCTTATCTAAACTTCGCTAATGACCTCTGTAATGACTCTCATCTAAATAAGACCATATCTGGAGGTACTAGGGGCTAGGACTTCAACATATCTTTTTTGAGAAACCAAATTCAGCCCATAACAGGGTGTAAGGAGAGGAGCTGAGTCAGGATTCAACCTCAGAGCTCTTGTCTGGTCAACTGGGAGAATGGAGTTGCCGCCTGCTGTGGTGGGAACTCTGTGGGAGAAGTAGACGATGGGGGAAGCCCATGCGTTGGGCTTTGGATGCCAAGTTTGAGATACCTGTAAGACAGCTTTTCATTTGGGGGTCCTAACATCAGCTTCTCAATACTGGACTCAATATCGATCTCTTCCAGCCTGGGGTGTGTGCAGGGCAGGACCTGGGCTGGAGAGTAGGCCTAGGCTGGTCCAGGTGGCTGGCAGCCTCCCACAGTGCACTGAACAGGAATCATCCTTCTCTGAGTCCATGGCGTGAAGAAGCTCGGGAAGCACTGCACTAAGGCCGGCCCCACTGTTGTTCCCGCTTGTGAACGAAGTAGCTCAGATAGGGCAAGCAATAACAAGATTCTTTCAGTCTTAGTTACCCACTGAGTAACTTGTAGTCTGGTTCTAGCCAAGAGCCAAATGTACACGGTTACACTCAAACTCACTTTGAAACTCACTATCCTCTTCCATTCCTTTTCTGTCATCTTGTCACCTCTTGTTTGATGCACATGACCCTTTTTCTCAATATCCTACAATAACATCCTTTAACAATTTCCTGGGGTTCTGTTTGCACCTGGAGATGGAACGGTTCAAGGTAAATGGTATTATCTCTGAGTCCGTGATTTCTCCTAGAGTGTTGTGTAAATCAATAGAAACAGACCTAAAAACCCTCAATGTGTTCAGAATGGTGATTCATGGTTCTAGTTACAACCTGAAGAGTCTGCTGACCACAGGGCTCCCAGGAGTACTTCTAACCTCACATAGTTAAATTTACACTCATCTTTTCCAAGGTCCAGAATATTTTCCAAATAAAAGTAGAGAGAACAACATATCATGTCAAACATAAAATTACCACATAGCAGTTCTGTAGCCATTGTCAATAAGTTCCATTGTAGTTTGGCTACAAATTCTCTTTTTAGCTTGGTTTAAACATGCAATGTTCATGCACCCGGGTTTTCTGCACCCAATTTGTATTTTCTGGTGCTAGTACTTAGAGCTGTATCCTAAGTACATAAAATATGAAAGAAGACCTAAATGTAGTGATTTTCTCTGATTATCCCAATAAAGACACAAATCACAAGGGTGTTCTTAAAATCCAGCTGTCCTGAGTACTTTATCTTGCTGGGCTGTGAGAAAGAACATTCTGACTTGGGAAAGCATGGGTTGAACCAGATAGCCTTATGAATTGCACAGGAACAAACGGTTTCCCACGTTTCAAAGAAGAAATAATCCTGTGAAGTCCAAATCAACCCTTTGTGCACAGACTCAAACATTAATTTTGTCCTGGATGATTGGTGGCCGTTCACGGATACTCATTTATTAGAACCCTAAAGAGGATTCTGTATGGCCAGCTTGTCCTGCCAGACTATAACTAGATTTATTGCAGTCTGAACTCTATGGTTATACAAATAAAATATTTTTTTCTTATCTCTTTATTTGATTTCTAACAAACGCACTGTGGTCTGTACAACCCAAATCTTTTTTTTTTTTTTTTTTTTTTTTTTTTGAGACGGAGTCTGGCTCTGTCGCCCAGGCTGGGGTGCAGTGGCCGGATCTCAGCTCACTGCAAGCTCCGCCTCCCGGGTTCACGCCATTCTCCTGCCTCAGCCTCCCGAGTAGCTGGGACTACAGGCGCCCGCCACCTCGCCCGGCTAAGTTTTTGTATTTTTAGTAGAGACGGGGTTTCACTGTGTTAGCCAGGATGGTCTCGATCTCCTGACCTCGTGATCCGCCCGTCTCGGCCTCCCAAAGTGCTGGGATTACAGGCTTGAGCCACCGCGCCCGGCCCAAATCTTTAAGATATGTTCAAATTTGCTTTATGGCCCAATATGTTGTTGATTTTTATAAATATTTCATGTACACTTGAGAAGTGTTTGTATCTCCCAATTTTCTGGCTGTAATGTTCTTTGCAGGCCCCTTAAATAAATCTTATTGATTATAGTGTTCAAATCTGTTCCAGCTTTAATAATACATATACATACATATTTTTGTCTCTTTGATCTATCAATTGCTAAACGAGGTATGAGAAAACTTCCCATATGATTGTTGATTTGAATTTTTCTCCCATTGTTCTGTCATTTTTGCTTTGTCTTTGGAGTCTATTTTAAGAGTTGCCTACAGATTTCAAATTATTGTATCTTCCTGGTAAATTAAAAATTGTTATTTTGTTTTAATCCTATATTTAGAAATGCCTTTTGCTCTCTTTCATATATCTTTTATTTATTTATTTATTTATGGTGGATTCTCACTCCATCGTTCAGGCTGGAGTGCAGTGGCACAATCTCGGCTCACTGCAACCTCTGCCTTCCAAGTTCAAGCGATTCTCCTGCCTCAGCCTCCCAAGTAGCTGGGATTACACACATGCACCACCATGCCCCGGTAATTTTCATATTTTTAGTAGAGATGGGTTTTGCCATGTTGGCCAGGCTGGCCTCGAATTCCTGACCTCAGGTGATCCACCTGCCTTGGCCTCCCAAATTGCTGGGTTTACAGGCGTGAGCCACAAAGCCCAGCCTCTTTCGTATATCTAATATGTAAATTCATATATGTGTGTGTATCTTTATTATATATTTATATATTATCTATCTACCTAGCTAGTCTATAAAACATCTAATAGAGTGATGACAGCTTTCTTTTGGCTACCATTTTTCTGGTTTTTCTCCTATCCTTTTTCTTTGAAACTTCGTGTATCCTTTTATATGTGCCTTTTGTAAACTAGGTAGTTAGATGTTTTAATCCAATTTGATCATCTTCATTTTTATACTGAATCCTTTAGTTCACTTACATTATTATCATAGCATATATTTGGGTAAATATTTACCATATACTTTTGCCTTTGTTTTTTGCTTCTTCTTTTATCTTTCTGATTCTCCTGCCCCATTCTATTTTTCATCTACTAGTTTAGTAGTTCTACACTCTTTTTCTATTCTTGTAGTGTCAACTCTAAAAATTTTAACATGCACACAACTGACATAAATTTACTGGCTTCCTTTGTTACTTTTTTTCACTTTAGATAAGTCTTTTTTTTTTCCTCTTTTATTAATATGTTTGTTATGGTTTGGCTCTGCATCTCCATGAAATCTCATCTCAAATTGTAGGGAGGGAGGGACGTGGCGGGAAGTGATTGGATCATCAGGGTGGTTTCCACCATGCTATTCTCGTGACGGTGAGTGAGTGCTTATGAGATCTGATGGTTTGAAAGTGTTTGACAGTTCTTCCATCACTCTCTGTCTCCTGCCGCCATGTAAGACATGCTTTACTTCCCCTTCACCTTCTCCCATGATTATAAGTTTCCCGAGGCCTCCCCAGCCATGCAGAACTGTGAATCAAACCACTTTTCTTTATAAATTACCCAGTCTCAGGCAGTTCTTTACAGCCATGTGAAAATGGACTACAATGTTTAAAAGGGGGTTTTGGCCGGGCGCGGTGGCTCAAGCCTGTAATCCCAGCACTTTGGGAGGCCGAGACGGGCGGATCACGAGGTCAGGAGATCGAGACCATCCTGGCTAACACGGTGAAACCCCGTCTCTACTAAAAAATACAAAAAACTAGCCGGGCGAGGTGGCGGGCGCCTGTAGTCCCAGCTACTCAGGAGGCTGAGGCAGGAGAATGGTGTAAACCCGGGAGGCGGAGCTTGCAGTGAGCTGAGATCCGGCCACAGCACTCCAGCCTGGGCGACAGAGCAAGACTCCGTCTCAAAAAAAAAAAAAAAAAAAAGGGGGTTTTATGTTTTATTTAGCACTTTAGTTGTTAGTGGGAGTGTTGGCTAGAGTATCTATTCTTTCATACTGCTCAAAATGAAAGTACTAAATGGATTTTATTTTCTATCTAAAATATAATTTTCATTATTGCAAATGCAGCAAGTGAACATCCTGGAAAGTTAGAATACACAGATAAATAAGAATAAGAAAAAAACCCCACCTTATTTATACCCTAAGATCACTTTTAAAACGTTAGAGTGTATTGTTCCATATTGTGTATGTGTGTGTGATATGGCTTGCGATATGGTTTGGGTCTGTGTCCCCACCCAATTCTCATGTTGAATTGTAATTTCCAGTGTTGGAGGTGGGGCCTGGTGAGAGGTGATTGGATAATGGGGGTGGATCCTTCATGAATGGTTTAGCACCACCTTCTCGATGCTGTTCTCATGATGGTGAGTGAGTTCTCATAAGCTCTGGTTATTTAAAAGTGTGTAGCCCCTCCCTCTCTCTTTCTTCCTCCTGCTCTGGCCATGTAAGATGTGCTTGCTTACCCTTTACCTTCTGTCATGATTGTAAGTTTCCTGAGGCCTCCCCAGAAACAGAAGCTGCTATGCTTCCTGTACAGCCTGCAGAACCGTAAGCCAATTAAAACTATTTTCTTTATAAACTACCCAATCTCAGGTCTTACTTTATAGTAATGTGAGAATGAACTAATACAGAAAATTGGTACTGAGGAGTGGGGCATTGCTACTCCTGCAATGGTATAGCAATTTCAGATATTTGAAAATATGGAAGTGACTTTGGAACTGGGTAATGGGTAGAGGTTGGAAGAGTGTAGAGGGATCAGAAGAAGACAGGAAGATGAGGGAAAGTTTGGAACTTCCTAGAAGATTGTTAAATTATTGTGACCAAAATGCTGATAGTGATATAGACAGTGAAATCCAGGCTGAGGAGGTCTCAGATGGAAATGAGGAACTTACTGGAAACTACAGTAAATGTCACTCTTGCTATGCTTTAGCAAAGAGCTTGGTTGGATTGTGTCCCTACTCTAGGGATCTGTGGAACTTTGAACTTGAGAAAGATGATTTAGGGTATCTGGGAGATTAAATTCTAAGCAGCAAAGTGTTCAAGATGTGGCCTGGCTGCTTCTAATAACCTATGCTCATGTGCACGAGCAAAGAAATGACCTGGGAGGCAGAGGCAGGCAGATCATTTGAGGTCTGAAGTTCGAGACCAGCCTGACCAACATGGTGAAACCCCATCTCTACTA
The DNA here is from genome assembly GCF_003255815.1 of Theropithecus gelada. Lineage (NCBI taxonomy): Eukaryota > Metazoa > Chordata > Mammalia > Primates > Cercopithecidae > Theropithecus > Theropithecus gelada. The sequence continues at coordinate 9,791,785 of NC_037673.1, read as the reverse complement.
AAAATACAAAAACATTGGCCGGTTATGGTGGTGCATGCCTGTAGTTCCAGCTACTCAGGAGGCTGAGGCAGGAGAATCGCTTGAACTCAGGAGGTGGCACTTATATTTAAAGGGGAAGCAGAGCATAAAAGTTTGGAAAATTGCAGCCTGGCCATGTGGTAAAAAAGAATAGCCCATTTTCTGGGGAGGTTTCAAGCAGGTTGCAAAGTTTTGCATAAGTAAAAAGGAGCCAAGTGCTGATAGCCAAGACAATGGGAAAAAGGCCTCCAAGGCATTTCAGAGACCTTTTCAGCATCCCCTTTCATCATGACTCCAAAGGCCTAGGAGGACAGAATGGTTTCATGAGCCAGGCCTAGGCCCCCTTGGAACACGAATCCCTGCTTCCCAACTACTCCAGCTCCAGTCCTGGCTAAAAGAGGCCCAGGTACAGCTCAGGCTGCTACTTCAGAGGGTGAAAGCCATAAGCCTTGGTGGCTTGTGGCTTCCACATGATGGTAAGCCTGTGGGTTTACAAAGTGCAAGAGTTGAGGCTTGGGAGCTTCCACCTACATTTCAGAGGATGTATGGAAAAGTTGGGATGTCCAGACAGAAGCCTGCTGCAGAGGTGGAGCTCTCACAGAGAACCTCTATTAGGGCAGTGCAGAGCAGAAATGTGGGGTCGGAGCCCCCACACAGAGTCCCCACTGGGACCCTGCCTAGTGGAGCTGTGGGAAGAGGGTCACTGTCCTCCAGACCCTAGAATGGTAGATCCATTGACCCTCCTTGGACTCAGTGGGGGCTCTGCCCCTGCCCAACTGTGGGGACTCCTTCCATCCTCCAGGCTCTCTGTGCTCATCAGGATGTCTTGATTGCTTTCTAGGCTTGAGGCTGGTGCTACTTTTTTTTATGCTGATGCATAATCTGTTATCTCATCTTTCCTTCTTTTCTAAGACTTTCTGTTTCTTTTTAGGTCTTTCTATCCATTCTCAAGGATGTACTTCCCCCATTCTCTCTTCCAACTTCTAGTATACCTAGCCTTGTTTGATTTTTGTGAAAAGGCTGGGTGTGAGATGAAAGGGTTAGGGAACATGTGAGCCTCGGGTCTTCTACTAGGGTTGTGAGTAGTGTGTCATCTAAGTCCTCTAGAGCTCAGGACAAGGGGGACCTGATTTTTCCCAGAAGGAGGTAAGACCTTTTATTTCTTTTCTTTTCTTTTCTTTCTTTTCCTTTCCTTTCCTTCTTTCTTTTCTTTCTTTCTTCTTTCTTTTTGTTCTCTCTGTGTCACCCAAGCTGGAGTGAAGTGGTATGATCATGGCTTACTGCTGCCTTGAACTCCTGGGCTCAAGCAATCTCCTGCCTCAGCCTACAGGTAACTGGAATTATAGGTGCGCCACCACCATGCCTGGCTAATTTTTTAAAAAAAAATTTTGTGTAGAGATGGAATCTCTCTATGTTGCTCAGGCTGATCTCAAATTCCTGGCCTCAAGTGATCCTTCTGCCTCAGTTTTCCAAAGTGCTGGGATTAATGGCACGAACAACAATGCCCACCCAAGACCTTTCTTATTTCAGCAACCTCAGAACAAAGCACTTTTACTCTGTAAATATATCCTTATCTGTCCTTTTGTATATTCTTCTGCTTATTTGCCTTTATTTTTCTACTAAATATTCTTTGGAGAAATATCTAACTTGAATCTGTTGAATCAAAGGAGAAAAAGATCCTTCATGCTAGAGACATCAGTGGAGACAATAAGTGGTCCCCAGAGTGAGTACTCTAACAATTTGTACAACTGGAACAAAAGTGGTCAGCCGAAATTCTGAGAGTGGGAGAGCTGTAGGCAGTTGTGACTTTTTGTGCCTTCATGACCCAGGATATTTTCTTACACTACTTTGCTCACGTGGTACTGAATCTATTTTCTTAAAAGCACAGGCTACCTACAACAACTGAGATATGTCCATGTGTCTCTGCATTTGTTGACTTTGCATTTTTGTTCAGCAAACCTAAGTGTTCCTGGGAGATTTAATATAATTGAAATTCCCCTTTCCCAGCTTATCTTGATTGTGTGACTTGGGAAAGGGAATAAGACTACTAAAAGGTTAGGGTAATTTATGTTATGAGAACTCTGCTTATTACTAAGACATTCTTGAAATTACACTGTTACTGCCTTTAAATATTAATTCTATTTCCTGAAAGAATGAACTAAAGAATTCAAGCAATTCTAAAGCGCTTGGAGGAGAAACTAAGTTCTCATGAAAAGAAAATTGCTAGAAGGTGAAATATGCAATTTGACAGTATGCATGTGTTATATTGTTACAAATGCTTCAGACTGTTTAACATCAAACTATAAGATGTGTTTTGACAGAGTATAGTAGTTTTGAAGACATGACAAATGATTAATGTAGTACTTAGTGGGATAGTTTCTAAGAAATGAGTTGGGCTTCTTAGATATGGAGGTGATTTAAGCTGTGTATTAACTATTTCGGTTCATTAGGGTAGTGTTTATTACATTGAAGCAGTAATGGAAATGATTCATTGTGGTGAGTTTAAGAAATTAAAATTCCATGATAAGTTTATGTGATTGGAATGGTTTCAGGAATACTTGCCAAATTAGTAGGTATATATGATAGAAACAAATTGGAGCAGCTGCCTGACTGACAGTAATCACATTTTAGTGGTCATGTCTAACCTTCATGATGGAAATCATTCTTTCCCCTCATCCCAATGTCAGGTCTGAACGGGCCCTGTAAATTCCAACTCCCTGGCAACAGCTAGCCATGGTAATTGGTTAGGAGGTGGCTTTAAACTAGGGTTAAACTTGTTCTGGTTTGCTTGGACTTTTCCAGTTCCAAAATTGAAGGTCCCATGTCTCAGGAACCTCCTCAGTCCCAGGCAAAGTGGGATGTTTGGTCGCCCTCCATTGAACCTAACCTGGCCAGTTAGAGTTCTTCCTGGGAGATTTAGACTGGAAATGGAGTCTTTCTTCTTCTGGTCAAAAGCTATGAAAATTAAGTTTAGGGAAGCTGGCAGCTCTGCATCTGACCTCAGGACTCAGCTACTCTGAAATAATAGAGTATACTTGCTGAGAACAAGGTGAAAACAGAGTTCCCAAAACATTTGAGTCTCTAGTTTCTCCCCACCTTTAGCAAGGAAAATGTGTTTAATGTGAGCCAATGGGCTTCCTTCTTTTGCCCAAACTATTCTAATTGAGTTTCTGTCAATTACAACCAAAGAATCCTAATATAGTATGTTTGCCCCTAGACAACCCAGGAATTACTATCTTTTAATCTTTTTTATTATATTTTTTCCCAGTTTTATAAAACTTACAAAATAGGAAGTGGAAACATTGAAAATAGTAATTAAAATTTAGGTTGGAAGGGATCTTAGAGGGCTTGAAGGCTAATTTTGCAGATAGGACAGAATTCTTTTCTACAAAATGCCTGGAACAATGTGGTATAATTCATTCTTCTCCTTTGCTTATCAAGTCTAGTTTCATCATAGTTTATAAGACATCTACATTTGGTCCATGAATCTAATGCTTGGTATGGGGTTTGGTACTTAAAATCACACTGTCCCTATTGGTTAACTTACTGTGGAATGGATGAATGTTTAACTGAACTTAATCATAATGACCCCTTAATCTTAATTTTACGTTTGGGTTTTGGAAGGGAATCTTAGAAAATTATAGAATTGGATTAGTGAAGATCAGAGGAACCTCTCATAACTTCAGTTTATCACATATATTGTGTATACAGAACAAATACATTTTGGCCATTTACATTTAATGGTTTCTTTTTTAAACGCTGAAGAAAGTGGATTTAAACATATGATCATGTAAACAATGATAATTGTGTCTAAAATCGTTCTCTGGAAAGATAAAATTTTCCATTGTAACTTGTATGTTTCTGCTTTGGAAAAGAATTGCTTGTTCACTTAATCAGTAAAAAATTACCAAGTTCCTACCATGCTCATAGACGTTAGAGGAGCTAGGAGTTTCCAGTTAGCTTAGCTCACGGTGTGTCTGGGGCATGGAAGATGTATCATTAGTACCCTTGCATTTGTAAGTAATAGAAAATGCAACTCCAACTGGCCTAAAGAAAAGGAGAAAAATTTTTGTTTACATAATGGAAAAGGTGGACCAGACTCTAGGGCTCTGGCATTGTTACCATGCCCTGGTTGCTTCCTTTCCAGTTATGAGCTCTACTTCCTACATGAATTATTTCGCAGAAGGCCCCTTCCCCATCCCACAACGGCAAGATGACTGCCACAGGCTGTCTACCATTATCCAGCTCATCATTCAGGTAGGAATGGGAAAGGAAATATGTCAATATAACACAAGATACTAGTCTCTCCATTAGCATTCCCAGCCAAAGTCTCCAAAGTCTCTGTCCCTCCTAGGTTTGGATTTCCTGTGTGGATTTCTATCCCAAAATTAATCACTTAGGAGCTACAGTGATTACTTTTGGAGCCAAGGTGAGAATCCCAGAAAGTATGAGAAGAAGTTTACCAAAAAAAAAGAATGAAGAGGAATGACTGGTAGCTGGAGAAATGATTAACATTTTCTACAAAGGATATATAGCCAAACAGCATTTGGGGGTATTAAACCTTTTGCCACTTTAGTATAAGTGGCGTGTTATGGACCGAATGTTTGTGCCTTTTCCCCACCCCTGTAAATTTATACTTTAAAATTCCAACTTCCAATGTGATGGAGACCTTTGAGAGGTAATTAGGTTTAGATGAAGTCATGAGCACTCTCTCTGCCCTATGAGGTCACAGTAAGAAGGTGACTACCTGCAAGCCAGGAAGAGAGCTAAACCTTGCTAAACCTTGATCCTGAACTTCCCTGCTTCTAGAGCTGTGAAAAATAAATGTCTATTGTTTAGGCCACTGAGTTGTGGTATTTTTTATACTATCCTGAGCTGACCAATAAATAGTTTGAGGCTGAACTGTATCAATCTAAGAAAAAATTGCTTTGCATGAGTGACCTGCTTGCTTCTATGTTTATGGTACACCCACACACTGAGAAGCTTTGATTTTTAGATCAAGTTTTAGCTACTGTTGCAGCCCCACGGGAAGCTCCTCCGTGACTTACTGCCATCTTGTTGCAGGGCTGAGGAAGGAAGGGGATGGGAGTGTTATGCAAATGCTGGGCCCTCCCTGTGCAGGCCTCCTGAGTCAGATTCTGAGAGGAGGAGTTCAGAGTATTTTTTTAAAAGTGCCCACGTGATTCTGAAGGGCACGAACAGCTGAACACCACTGGCTCTCTTTCTCTGGAGAGCCCACCTCCTTTGTGGCCTGGCATGTACCCATCCAGCCTTCAAGATCCAGCTCACTCATCTCCATCTTGATGAAGTCTTCCTTGCCTCTCGGGAAGACCGAGAGCTGCCGCTTCTGTAATGCCACAACGTTTTGTTCACATTTGCATCCTGGCACTTTCTGTCTTGTATCATATTGACATATTTGTGTATCAGTTTCCTCACCAGTTTTTTTTTTTTTTTTTTTTTTTTTTTTGAGACAGGGTCTTACACTGTCACCGAGCCTGGAGTGCAGTGGTGTGATCTGGGTCTCGGTTGAAACCTCCTAGGCTCAAGCGATCCTCACACCTCAGCCTTCTGAGTAGCTGGGACTACAGGTGCGTGCCACCATGCCCAGTTAAGTTTTGTAGTTTTTGTAGAGATGGGGTTTCATCATATTTCCCAGGCTGGTCTTGAATTCCTGGGCTCAAGCAATCTGGCCGCCTCAGCCTCTTAAAGTGCTAGGATTACAGGTGTGAGCCACTGCACCGGACACTTTACAAGATTTTGAGAAATTTGTGGGCAGGGATCATAAATTCTAAATGCTGAATTTTGTGATGGTGGAGAAAAGGTGGGACTCAGAGAAGTGAGGGAGTCATCATCTCCAAAGGGCAGGTCTGGCATGGACAGAGCAGCAAACATTGGAAGTTATGTTTCTATTTATTTTTCTATGTAACGTTTAATTTCTACTTCTGGACATGTTTATAAGGTACATCTTATAGAGTAGTACACATGTATAAAGTTATAAATAATATAATTGGTATACTACAGTTGATACATATATCGGGAATTTATATTCAAACATTTTAAACATGGAGTGTGAGACAAAAAACAGTTGGAGCTTATGGGTTGAGATCATCATTTTCCAATTTCCTGTAGCAACAACCCACCTTGGGTCCTACCTGTCACACCGTTATCTTGTGAGTGGGTGACTGTGCACCAACAGGGAGACCATTCTGAGGACAAGATATTTCTGGGGGATTCTGCACTAATTCCTGACACTTCCAATTTGATTGCAATCCATTAGAGATGCTCACCTCCCTCTCAAGTCCCCCAGTTGATGTCACTAGGGGGCCACATCCTGCAGCTTGGGAAACCCTGGGTGGATCATGAGGGAGCGACATTGAGGAGGGATCTGGATTTGGACCTCGAGCCATGTCTCCTGATGAAGGCCTTGTAAAAATGCGGCTTCCCCAGGCAGGCTGGCATTCCTGTGGCGCCCTGGGGTCTGACAACTCAGAACCTCAGGCTCAGAGAATATGTGATGGTTTTATCTCATGGACCATGAGGGATGGTCCCTGGAAAAGGAGAGCAGGAAAAAAGACAGGAAATCTGCAGGACAGTGGGAAGATCGGTGCTTATGAGAAATCAAGCTGGCCAGGTAGGCCTAGGCCAGGCCATGCAGAGCCTTGAAAGTCAGGTGGAGGCTATTTTGACACAGCGGAAGGCAATAACTCATCAGCACTGTTAAGTGGGATCAGCCTTACCTTAGTCACCTGAAAAGTGTTAGCACAGATTCCTGCGGGCTGAGTCTGTAGACCTAAATCTAGTTGAGTTCTGAGCTCACTCTTTGGGGAGCTGCATCTCTGGAGTGAAGCTGAGGATGAATCCAATGCCACCCAGGTACTATGGGACAGCGGCCCCACAGGCACTCTTGTTCCACCGATCAGCTCCACCCCTTTAGGATTTGCTTGGGAAGGCCTGTGGCTTCTATTAATTTTGGACCTTGATGTTTTCTCCTCCAACCCAGAGGTGAGTGGCAACTGAACCGAGACCACAGCCTGTGCTTGATTCACTGAAGTTATTAATGCCAAGGCGCGACCTCCTGCTTCTCTTATCGAACGTACTTTTCCTTTCCTCGGGATTGCACAAAAATGGCAGAAGTAGTTTCTTCCCAAGCTGCCTGACAGCCACCCAATGGCTGTCTCTGCTCTTGGCCTGTGCTTGGCCATCATTTTATTTGATGGTAAATACCTGGGGGATATGACTGTTCTCCAGAAGGAGTAATATAAAAACAGCGTTCCATTTTGGATTTAAGCCGCGTTGTACCTTATAAGCAGACTTAAAATCATTTTGTAGAATTCTTGCATGGCAAACCATATGTGATCTTGAGGCTTTCTGAATTGAGGCTCGGTGTTTAAAATGGGTGCTATCGATAACCAGCTCTATAAGACTGGCAAGGAGGTGTTTGAGGGGGGTCTTAATGCTCTAGTTTTCATTAACTAGTCACTGTGGCAGCAGTTTATTAAATTGCACATCAGAATCTTAGTTAAAAGGACTGGCTGTGATCCAGTTAATATATTCATTTTTAATAGTGGGGCCCCAGGCTATGAAAAGGCACCAACGCGGAAGCGTGTGTTTGAGCTTCATCTGGGTCCCAGCACCCGCTTTTTGAGGTTCACTTGTAACATTCATTATTGCCATCCTCGGCAGTGCCCTTTGGTTCACCTCTGAGAGCTTCTCAGGGGAAAGTGGAAGAAGGCAGCGTGCGTTTTGCTTTCTTTGTGGTCCTAGGGATTTCCACCGTCCCCAGCGTGGAGCGTTTCTTTCCAGTTGACCTTCTGATTGACCAGGGGAGGAATAAAGTGTAGGGTGTATTGATTGGTTTTGACTTTCAAGATATGAAACAAAGGTGCTTTCTGCTGATGGCTAAAACTAATTACAACACAGGACCACAGGGCTACGGCAGCTTAGACAAAACAGTGCTGAAGGTCCCTTAAGAAATAAACAGAATCTAAGCCCAAAAGGAGAATAAAAAGGGGAGTGAGGTCCCTTTTCATACCCTATACTTATTCGACTTCCTTGTATAGTTGGTTCTCTGTATCTGCAGATTCTGCATCCACGAATTCAACCAATCATGGATTGAAGATATTAAACAATACAACAATACAAAATACAAATTAAAAGCTGTAAGGAACACAGCTGCGCTGTGGCCAGGTGGGCATGGGCTGAGGTAAACATCCTGCATGACTCAGCGAGTTTAGAGCACAGGTGTATAACTCCACTTGTTATCACAGTTATGTAGCCATAATGATGGAAGACCATCACGTGGCTCTAAGCCACCATTGTCTGTAAAAGGTTTAATTGCCCTGCTGATGCTGCACAGGTGCACCTGTGCCCAGAGAAAGAGTTCAGCTGCTGACCCTGAAGGCAAGGAAGAGCTGGCTGCGCAGCTGTGTGTGGGAGCAGCCAGCTCAAGCAGCTGATACAGAGTGGACAGTGTAAGAGAGCTGCTGATGAGAAAGCTGCTGAATAAAGCCGTATTTCACTCTGCCTATGCCCCCAACCAGTGTTCTTTCTACTGTTTGCCACTCATCCATTCACTCCCTTCAGACCTCAGCATGGGCTGGAACTGAACTTGAACCTAACAAACACAATACAGTATAACTATTTACATAGCATTTACATCGTATTGGTGTTGTGCTGAACCTTTATTGACTCCAGTGGGGTTAGCACCAGGTTCCAGAGTCTGAAGGAGAGACTCAGAGGCAGCAAATGAGTCATGGGGTTTTATTGGGGGGCTTACACACCAGGAGAGAGTCCAGTGGTGGCGGGCTGGGCAGGAGAACCACAACTACTTACAGAGCACATGCAGTTTTATATATAATACTATGGGTCGGGTCGGGGGCTCAGATGTTTCTCATAGGGAAGGAATTGATCTCTGGGTTGTCCACTCCCAGAATCCTTAGCTCAGAACGCTGAACCCATGCTCAGGTGCATCTGCCATACGCAGTCATTCTCAGGATATGCTCAAGTCAAGTTATTGCTGTCGGATGCCTCTACCATAAAATTGGGCATTATAAACAATCTAGAGATGGTTTAAAGTACACAGGTGGATGCAGGTTATATGCAAATACTACCTCATTTTATGTCAGGTACTTGAGCATCTGCAGATTTTGGTATTTCTGGGGGTCCTGGAACCACTCCCCTGCAGACACTGAGGAACAACTGTGTAACTTGTCTTCCTTTGGTGACGTAAGAGCCTGTGGGGCAATTGTGTTTTCGCCCAAGCCCATCTTGAAACGGGACTGGGTATTTCCAAGCATCCCCCAAGCAGATCTGATGTGACCTTGCGTTAATGAGAAGCGGATACTTGGCCTTAGATTTTCTGAAGAGATGGCAAAGAAATTCACATCACTGGCCGCACAGCAGAAATGGAATTAAATTCACATTGGATAACTCTTGTCCACGTAGTTCTTCGCCTTTCTCTCCCAGGACCCCTCTGCAGTCCTCTGCTTTCTGGGTGGGTTTTGACTGGCAGCTCACATGCTTCTGCAGCAAAGCTAGAGCTGGGTAGCTGAGTGGCTGCCGTTGGCTCCTCGCCCCTCAGCATGCCCTGTGTGTATTGGTTCATCTCCTTGTTTGGCTGAGTTTGTGTTGAGATTATACATTTGTGCAACCACATCACATAGTTTACATCAAGGTTGTTTTAAAGTAGGTTTTCATGTAGGCCATGTCACCCTCTGACGTGCTAGGTGGTCAGCTGGCTCCAGTGCCTCCTTAGTCTCACAGATAACCTCATCTCCATGTTGCCACCTGGTCAGGTATGCCTTGTTCTACTGTTCACTGAGCTCCAAGCTTCCATTCTGAGGCATTTAGCGTATCTCTTTTACTAGGTAATTGCAAGTATTATTGTGCAAATATGTGTAGATGAAATTTTCTAAGTCCTGTAATTGTGGCTAAACTTTCACGGACAATTTAGGCCTCATGACAGTCTCAGGGGATCTTCTAGTGCCTCTGGATGGGACCTCAGCATTTTCTCACTCCTTAAAATTCCCTAGGAGTTTCTTCTTATGACATATTAGGGTAGGAGGCCAAGTTATAAGCATCCAAACATGGGTCATAGTTGATGTGCTACTCAGGAAGGTAAAAAAATGAGCCTCCACTGTCAAGCAGCCAAGTTTGGCAAAACCCCTATTGTGTTAACCATCCTCCTCCTGCCCTCACGCCTGGATCACTGCCCAATCCAAGAAGCAAGGCAGTGAGTGCTGTACTTCTGCTCCCGCTAATAGGTCACCTGACACTTCCTTCTTGGGGAGCGCACTGCCTCTATGCTCCTCGGAACCAGCTGGGCAGAGGTCAGCCACCCAGTTAGGACCTCAGGAGCGAACCCTCCATTTGGGAGCACTCAGCCTGCCTGACTTTCAGGGCATGTCCTATGTTGCCAGAACGTTTCCTCGAATCAACACAAAATCTTTCTGCTACAACTCCTCTATTCTAATTTAATGGGAGCTAATAGTTTCTTGTTATATTTAGTGCATTCATGTGTTCATTCACTCATCAATTCACTCAGATCTGTGCACCTAGCTAAGCCTCATAGAACGTCTACTTTTGACAGATATTGTGCTTGCTGGCTGTTAGGGATACAAAGATGAATTGAGACCTCCACACTTGCCCTAGTAGTTTCTAGCCTAGTGGGTGATAGACACAGAAGTAATTATAATGCAGTTTGGTAGGTCTAACACTATAAATGGAGACAGCTGATATTTGGAGAGTATGCATTGGTATGGCTGCTCCAGTTGCTCCACCACTAGAATCAGTAATGATAGGGTTAAACCTGGTGAGGCTGCAGAGGATGAGGTTGCCTCAGGACCCTGGCCCAGTGCTGTGGCCAGCATTAGCAGTGCTTGATTGGTGCCTAAATGGTAAGTAGTATGGCCAACACTCTTGGACATGTGTGGGTCCCAGCCAGGGGAGGATGCTTGTTAAGGGGAGGTGATACCTGCTGGAATATCAGAAATGAGTAGTGAGGAGTTATTTAGGTAAAAAGGATGTAAAGGGTTTGGGGTAAAGACAGGTGGTCCCATTCCAAGGGAAAGCTTGAGCAAATGCAAGGGGGTGAGAACCTCAGGAATTCAGATACTGGAGGAGTTTGAGGTGCTATCCAGGGGATCATGGGAAGTGAGTAGTGGAATGAGATGAAGCTGGAGGAGTGCATGGGGCGAGGCAAGGAAGGGCTGTAAGCACTGCTTTAGGGCCTCTTCTTTGTGTTTAAGAAGATATTTCTGATGTCTGTGTAAAGGCTGGACTTGAGAGAGAGAGATTGAGGCCAGGAAACCATGGTGGAGGCTCTGATGGGACTCCAGGCAAGGATGGTGAGGATTTCAATAGGATGGTGGAGACTGGTGGGGTAGGAGGGCAGGTGTGGGGAATGTGTTGGAGGAAGAGCCAGCAAGGTTTGGCGATTGCTTGGGAATGGGAAGGGAGTGAGGAAGGCATCTGCCAGGTTTTAGATGGCTGGAGGCAGGCATCTGTGTTAGGGTCCCTGTGCTATGGTAAGTAATTACCATGACCTGGGGGTGTAACACAACAGAAATTTATTGTCTCACAGTTCCAGAGGCTAGAAGTCCAAAAAATAAAATTATCCGCAGGATTGGTTCCTTGTGGTGGCTCTGAGGGAGAATCCACTCCATATCTCTGTCCTGCTCCCCTTCTTTAAAAATTTTTTTTCTATATTTTTAATTTTTATGGATACATAAGTTATACATATTTATGGGGTACATGTGAAATTTTGATAGACACATGCAATATGTAATGATAAAACCAGGCTAATTGGGATATTTGTCATCTCAAGCATTTATCATTTATTCATGTTAGGAACATTCCAATTCCATCCTTCTAGTTATTTTGAAATATACAATACATTATTGTTAACTCTAGTCACTCTGTTGTGCTACAGAACACTAGATCTTATCTTACTCCTTCTCTCTAACTGTATTTTTGTGTTCACAAACCAATACCTCTTTCTTGCTACACTGCTGGTGGCTCCAGAAATCCTTGGTGTGCTTGGCTTACAGATGTACTCCTCTAATTTCTGCCTCTGTTTTCATGTGACCGTCTCCTTTGTATGTCTCAAATTTTCCTCTGTCTTCCTCTTCTAAGGGCATCAGTCATTAGATTAGGGCTCACCCCAACTTTAGGATAATCTTATCTTGAGATCCTAAACTTAATTACATCTGTAAAGCTTATTTCCAATAAGTTTACATCCTGAGTTTCCATGTGGACATGTCTTTTGGAGGTACACATTCCATCAGTACACCCTCTGAACAGAATAGAGAACACCAATGAGGAAAGAGATTGGGAGAGAGTGATGAGTTTATTTCAAGCATGTAGCTCTGAAGTGTCTATGTAATATCTGAGTGGAGAGGTGCAAAGGTATATGAGATGAGATCTCAGGAGGGGAGTTTGGGCATCATTGTATTTGGTAGATGAGAGTAGGTAAGATTATTCAGGGAGAACACAGGAAAAGCAGTGGACTGAGAATGGGCCGTTGAGGAACATCAATAACTAAGGGGAGGTAACGGGAGGTCTCCATTAAGGAGACTAAGAAGGAGTGGTCATAGTGGTAGGAGGAGGGCCATGAGTCAGTCGTATTGAGAGGAAAAGGCAATAGAGTGTTTCATGGAGAGTGTTTAGTGCAGTCCCTAGGGACAAGTGAGACCAAGATGGTTGCTGGATCCTAAGGTGTCTGAGCTGCCATGTTTGCATGGACTTGAATTAAAGAGAACTCTGTGATTTCCTCTGCCTTGGCTGATGGCATACTTGTTTCTGGAATGACAATTATTAATAACAACACAGTGGTTATGATGAGGAGTGACACGGATGTAAGTAGGATGCTCTGAATTCTGGTTGTGGCATTTGAATTTCAAGATAATTACCTTAATTTGGTAGGGCAGTACCCTAAACTGATCTAATTTCCCCTTAAAAACTTCTGTAGGCTCTAATGTGCCTCATTATCGCAATTATAAGGTTGTTTGAGGGTAAAAAAATGACTGGAAACAAAATTGTAGGAAATTAGGTCAGAGCAGTGTTCAGTTTAAGGCAGAAAAGTGGGGAGGCAATTTTGTGTCATTGTCTTAAGGAAATTATGGAGTTGCATGACCCACTGATCTGAATGTGAAGATAGTTCTTAATGAGCATTCGTGGCGGTGGTCTGGCATGCTCTGGGTTGATTAGTCATGGTTGGTTTCTCCAGTCCCAAATTAATTGGCAGAGTCTCAAGTGCTGTTGTATATTAAGCTCCTTTAGAATTATGTTTCATAATCTTATAGTTCATAGTACTCTCTCTCTCCCAATTCTGGAAGAACCAGAAGTCCTATTAATTCTGAAAGGTGGCTCAAAGGTCAAAGGCCTTCTGCAAACCATTTTTTGTTGGCTTAAGGACTGGGCTTGATTCAACTGCAACTTAATTGAGACGATTGAGTGTTTTAATGGGTATAGGCTTGGTTTTATGCACTAAAAAACCCCCAACATCTCAATGGCTTAACGTAAGAGTTTATTCTCAATATACTGCATATTCAATGGGATGGGTGAATGATAGTGCCTAGACAGTCATCTGTGGCCCAGGTTGATGGTTGATGGCGTCTTCACCATCGTTTAATTGCACCACCTGGAACACATGGACTTCTAGTTGGCCACAGCAGCCGAAGAGAGACTGGAGCTGTTTGCTACCTCAGATCAATCCATTGGCCAGAAACTAGTCTGATGGCCCTCCAGCCCCCAAATGCAAGGGGCTGAGTTGTGCAGTCTTCCATTAGCCAGAATGAGAGATGAATGAGATATTGGTAATGGTTAGTTACTTCTACCAGGAACCGGTGCAGAGAACATCGGTGAACTGAACATTTCAGTACTAGTTAGTGTTTAGTGAACTCTCTCCCTGGGTGCCTGTGTTTAGGGTAACTTTCCCTAAGTACTACCTCTCACAATGTCAGTGGTCTGCCAGAGGATCTTCTTGCCCAGGGGAACGATCTACTTTTAGATATGTAAGTATATGTTTGACAGACATGTTTGGAGTGTCAATAAGCCCATGCTACCTTCTCTGGAAGCTTCCCTCCACGGAAGTTGTATCTAGATAGCCTTTTGTTTTCTCATAAATGTAATTGAATGACAGGCTGTCATTAGACTATGGGTTTCAAAACCTGCTAGAGGGAGTCTCCAGGTGTTGTGGAGTGCCCATCACAATGGCCCCCTACAGTGGTGAGTCGTCATGGTCCCTAAGCCTGAGAACCTTTCAGACATTGTAGCCTCAAAATGCAAGAAATGAGACTCACAATCCTTCCAGGTTTGACTTGTTCCTGGGCCATGGTGGCCATTTGCAGAGGGAAGCTAGTGGGTGGTTCTGAAGTTCTGGTTCTTAACACCGCAAATCAGAAAGCTTGAATGAGGAGACTGAGTCCCCTATTAGTACCACTTTCTGGACACATGTCACAGCATCAGAGACTAGTGACCTGACCACTAAAATATTCCTCATGCTTGATGACTTCTTTTTGCTCTATCAGGTAAATCCAAATAATGCCATAGTGTTGTATCCTTCTCTTCTGTGAGGGTGTGGGAAGGATACATGGAACAGAGGCACAGATCTGGCTGTGGCTCTTTGCAGGTGGGGTCAGGGCTGAGGTGAGAGAGGGAACTGAGTCTTGGTGTCTGCCATCTTGGTCTAGAAGGCGACTGGAGGCAAATGTGAGGCAAAGGGTTTTGGCAGTTCCCCCTTGATGGGAGCACACTAATGTTTGACTGTGGTAGGCTTTTACCTACTTTCTACAGTGAGTACATTGGATTTGAAGCCTGGTGGACTTGATACATCTTCATGCTTTACATCAGTGCTTTTAAGCAACAGAATTGAAGGTCGTGTGGAATTGAGCTTGAGGCAGCCAGGTGCCCTGTGATGAAAAGAGTAAGAAAGCTGCTGTGTGGTGAGGAGCAGGAGAATGAAGCATGCAAGGGGAGAAAGGGGGATAAAGAAGAGAGGAAGACAAAGCTCTCCCAGTTCTTGGTCATTTTCTAGAAGAATGTCATTTCTGAAGAATCCGGTGGAACCTTCTCCTTATAAAAACTCTTGAATAAGCTAGCTAAAGTGAGGGTCTACTCCTTTCGTAGGAAAAAAGAGGGGAATGCATCCTCATTCTTACAACCAGGATTGTCATCATACCATGTCCTCATCCAACAAATGTTTCTTGACCTCTTGCTATAGGGAGTCCTCTGCTGCACCCTGGGGATAAAATGGTAAACAAGACACAGCCCGTGCCATGGGAGGGCCTGCCTCCGTCAAATGGGAAATGCACACAAGCAAACAGGCCACTACAGGCCAGTGTGAGAAGGAGCTAGTAAAAGGATGCAGTCTTGGCATGTTGCCCAGCAAGGGCAGGCTTTTAGTGGGCCCATGGCGATGAGTGTGTCAGCCAGGGCCAGGCTAAAGGCAGGATACCGAGTGCTTCCAGCAGAAAGACAGTGCTCGAGACAGGCCAGTTAACCATGACCATCTTGGGCTCTGTGGCTAACAGTCCGATTATAGACATTTCTTGCTCTATTACCTACATTTCATGCTAACATAAGGATCAGTTTTCACCCTGATGCCTGGTGTTACAGACAGCTCAGTCATGGCCTTAATATTATTAACCATTCTTAATTAAATGTATTCTCCAGATGGTACCTGATGGCCATACCTCTTCTTATAAAGGCTTTTGAAATTTTAACACTCAGAAATTTTAAAAACTATTAATGGTGTGTTACTAAAGATTTCTTTTGGAAAGTCTGGCTTTTTAGAAGGGCTTAGCAGAGAGTGTTAATTAAAGCTGTTTTCTTATTTTAAAATGTCAGCACACCAGTTACGGGCACTCTCCGTTGGTGTGTGTGTCCTGGAAATGTGTACTAAGATAGTGTCACATGTTTATGGTCCTTCTGTGTATGATTGATCAAGTTATTTTCCATCAAAATATACACCCACCTCATTCTATTCTGTTCCTTCTGACAAAAATGCTAGGATTCTTTCCAAGGGAAGATTTTTATTGTCTTCGTCTCAGCCACTCAAGGACTTTTGTCATTGCTGGTCCCATTCAAGTATAATGACAAATTACTGAGGTCAGTTGACAATACCTATCCAAGGTCCATGATGGAATGTTCAAGAACAGGACCCAGAACTCAATTCTTCAGGCTCCCTCTTTGGTTTATCTCTTAATTCTTTCTGTTATTCTCTTGATTTCCTAATTAATGAAAAACTTGATTTTTTTACAAAACAATTTTTTTAACAGAAAGTCTATTTAGTGAGAACTATGCTTGTGCTAATTGAGAAATGTTACTGAAATGATTTGATATTAAAAAGCAATGACTTTTAGACCTAAAAGAGTCCCGTCGGTGACTGCATCCAAACCATTTATTTTTATTTTCATTTTATTTATTTTATTTATTTTATTTTTTTAAATTTATTTATTTATTTTATTATTATACTTTAAGTTCTAGGGTACATGTGCATAACGTGCAGGTTTGTTACATATGTATACTTGTGCCATGTTGGTGTGCTGCAACCATCAACTCGTCAGCACCCATCAACTCCTCATTTACATCAGGTATAACTCCCAGTGCAATCCCTCCCCCCTCCTCCCTCCCCATGATAGGCCCCGGTGTGTGATGTTCCCCTTCCCGAGTCCAAGTGATCTCATTGTTCAGTTCCCACCTATGAGTGAGAACATGCAGTGTTTGGTTTTCTGTTCTTGTGATAGTTTGCTAAGAATGATGGTTTCCAGCTGCATCCATGTCCCTACAAAGGACACAAACTCATCCTTTTTTTATGGCTGCATAGTATTCCATGGTGTATATGTGCCACATTTTCTCAATCCAGTCTGTCACTGATGGACATTTGGGTTGATTCCAGGTCTTTGCTATTGTGAATAGTGCCACAATAAACATACGTGTGCACGTGTCTTTATAGCAGCATGATTTATAATCCTTTGGGTATATCCCCAGTAATGGGATGGCTGGGTCATATGGTACATCTAGTTCTAGATCCTTGAGGAATCGCCATACTGTTTTCCATAATGGTTGAACTAGTTTACAATCCCACCAACAGTGTAAAAGTGTTCCTATTTCTCCACATCCTCTCCATTTTTTTTTTTTTTTTGAAATGGAGTCTCGCTTTGTCGCCCAGGCTGGAGTGCAATGGCGCAATCTCGGCTCACTGCAAGCTCCGCCTCCTGGGTTCACGCCATTCTCCTGCCTCAGCCTCCAGAGTAGCTGGGACTACAGACGCCGGCCACCACGCCTGGCTAATTTTTTTTTTTTTTTTTGTATTTTTAGTAGAGGCGGGGTTTCACCTTGTTAGCCAGGATGGTCTTGATCTCCTGACCTCATGATCCGCCCACCTCGGCCTCCCAAAGTGCCGGGATTACAAGCATGAGCCACCGCACCTGGCCCAAACCATTTTTAGTGGAAACTTGCAACCTGTCTCCAATGACCTATGTGACATTAGACTGTTATGTAATAACTTCAAGCCTCAGTTTTCTCAAGTGTAAAATTGGCTTGTTAGACTCGATTATCTGAAAGCTGTCTTCCCACTCCAAAATTCTATGACTCTCTACAATGTAGGAAACAGATTGAGGAGCTTGCCTGAGGCACACCCAGCTGCTAAAAGGATACTACCCAGCCTCAGAACTGTAAGTTCAGAGTTCTTTCAACTTTCTAAGGTGTTAGTTTATGACTAAAGTTCTATTTAAGGCACTGTTTTCGTTATTATTCAAAACATAACTGAAATCAATATTTGTCAGATACAAAGGGCAGCAACATGAGAAAAATGATTTTCTAAAAGGTCCCTAGATTCTTAGTACAAGCCCTGGGTAAGGCTATATTTAGAATACTCATGAGCTCCCTTTGCTATGATGACATCCCTCTTTCTCTTTTTTGTAGTGACCTTCATATTTATAATAGATAGGTTTCTAATATTTTCATTTTAGGTAGTACAGCAATATAAATTAACCCATTTGCTCCTGGAGAATGTGCCATGATCTCATCACTGAGAAGAGAGTAAATGAACAGCTCATCTGAAATGTTTGCTGAGGGGTTTGAGGGAGACAGTGCAGTCGAGCGTGTTAGGAGTGGCATTGAAGATTGCTGGCTGGGAATAGTTGGATAGAATTGGAGGATGGCTGGGTGGGAGTTGAAGGGGATAATTGGGAGCACAGTTGGGGATATAAATTTGAGTCTAGAAAATTTAGATGCCTGTATACACAAAGCCAGCTATAATTTGGAATTTATAACTGTATAGTAATATGTAGATGAAGCTCAGTTTAATTTAAGTTGACCCTTCAGAATACAGACTCGAAGGGTAACCAAGATTTCAGGGATGATGTTCATCCTGTACTTAGAGGATGATTGTAACCCCATTCCAACCATGCTCCTCTGCACCAGGTGAGCAGTCTGTGAACAAAAAGGCAGTGCTCACCTTTACCCCCTACCTCACTTTCTTGACTCATTCTAGGTGTTCAAGGCCCTGGTATTCCCTGTCCACACAGGCTTCCTTCCAAGCCCTGTATCGATGTCTTTCTCCGATTTGTCCTATGGAGGGTACCTGTACCTCTGGTGCATGTGTGCCCTGGTCCTAAGGGTGGCTGAAGTTTGGCTGTTTAAAGATACGAGCAGTGACTGAAGCTTAGATGAGAGGGCAGGATTGTTCACACATAGGTGGGCACATGAGCAATTTTGAGAGCTTCAAGAATTTTTAAACTTGAAGTTGGCCTTCTAAGTCATTTGAAGGTATATTGGCCAAAGCCGTACGAGAAAAGATTATTTAGGAGTTTGCCTGATTCGTGAATAACTTGTACCTATTTAGACATAAAAGCATGTGGGCCTCCATGGTTTTCTTGCCCTGTGAATGATAGGATACACCTGATATTCAAATTACATAATGGGGAGAGGGGTAGAATAAGATAGCAGAATAGAAGACTCCATGGATCATTCACTCCCACAAGGACAGCAATTTAACAAGTATCTATGCACACACACACACACACACACACACACACACAAAATACCTCATAAGAACCAAAAATCAGGTGAGCACTCACAGTACCTTGTTTTAACTTCATATTGCTGAAAGAGGCACTGAAGAGAGAGAAAAAACAATCTTGAATTGCTGACATCCCCCATCCCCCACTCTCTAGCAGTGAGGTGAGGTGTGGAGAGCATTTCTGTGCACTGAGGGAGGGAGGGTGCAGCAATTGTGAGGCATTGGACTTAGTGCTGTCCTGTTACAGCAAAGAGGAAAACCAGAGCAAACTCAGCTGACATCTGCCCACTGATGGAACATTTAAACCAGCCCTAGCCAGAGAGGAATCACCGATCCCAGCAGTCAGAAGTTGGGTTCTTGCAAGCCTCACCACCATGAGCTAAAGTGCTCTGGGGCCCCAAATAAGTTTGAAAGGCAGCCTAGGCCACAGAGACTGCAACCACTAGGTGAGTCCTGGGCCCAGATCCAGTGGCCTGGGTGGACACGTAAGCTACTAAGACAACAGCTGGGGTGGCTGAGGAAGTGCTGGCATCACCCCTCCCCTAACCCCAGGCTGCACAGCTCACCCACTCCAAAAGAGACCCTTTCCTTTGCTTGAGGGGAGGAGAGGGAAGAGTGCGGAGGACTTTTCTTGCATCTTAGATACCAGCACAGCTAGAGCAGAATAGGGCACCAGTCAGAGTCATGAGGCCCCTTTTCCAGGCCCTAGCTATTGGACAACATTTCTAGACACATTCTGGGCCAGCAGGGAACCCACTGTCTTGAAGAGAAGACCTTAGTCCTTTCAGTATTCATCACCTGCTAACTGAAGAACCTTTGGGCCCTGGATAACCGACAGCCATACCCAGGTACTATGTTGAGGGGCTTGGGTGAGCCTTAGACTTGCTGGCTTCAGGTGAGACTCAGTACATTACCAGTTGTGGGGGCTATAGGGTGAGACTCCTCCTGCTTGAGAAAAGCAGAGGGAAAAGTAAGGGGGACTTTGTCTTGCACCTTAAGTACCAGCTCAGCCACAGGTGCATAGAGAAGCAAGCAGGCTCTGACTCCCTGATTCCAGGACTTGACTATTGGATGGCATTTCTGGACCTGCTGTGGGTCAGAGGGAAGCCCAGTGCCCTGAAAAGTGAGTCCCAGGCCAGGCAGCATTCACCACGAGCTGACTGAAGAGGCTTGGGGCCTTAAGGGAACATGGGCAATAGTCTGGTAGTACTCCTTGTTGCCAGGGGTGGCAGTGGCCACCACAGTGGGGCAAGGCTCCTCTGCCTTTGGAAAGAGTAGGAAGGACTGCATCTTGTGGTTTGAGCTCAGCTGCAGTGCAACAGAACACTTGGTAGATTTCTAAGGTTTTTGACTCTGGTCCCTGGCTCCTAGATAGCCCCTCTGGACCTGTCTAGAGCTTGGGGGGAACTCGCCATTCTGAAGGGAAGGACACAGGCCTGGGTGACTTTGGCACCTGCTGATTGCAGAGCCCCAGGGCCTTGACAGAACCTAGGCAGTAGCCAGGGAGTGGTTATAGGTCTTGGGCAAAACTCAGTGCAGTCCTAATGGTGGTGGCCACAGGGGTGCTAGTGTCACTCTATTCCAAGCTTCGCATGGCTCAGAACAGAGAGAGAGCCTCTGGTTTTTTTTGTTTCTTTTTTGTTTTTTTTGTTTGTTTGTTTTTGTTTTTTTTTTTGGGAGAAACTAAGGGAAAAGAACAAGTCTCTGCCTGGTAATCCAGAGAATTCTACTGGATTTTGTTCAAGACCATGAAGGTGATACCTCAATGGGTCTGCAAGAACCACAGTGTTACTGCGCTTGAGGTGCCCCCTAAAGCAGATACAGCTTAGATCATAACACCCAAGTCCTTTAGAATATCAAGGACAGGGAAAAACAAGCCCAGACTGTGAAGATTACAATTAATACCTAACTCTTCAATGCCAAGACACAGATGAACATCTACAAGTATCAAGGCAACCCAGAAAAACATGACCTCACCAAATAAACTAAATGAATCACTATGCAACAATCCTGGAGAAACAAAGATACGTGACCTTTCAGACAGAGAATTCAAAATAGCTGTTTTGAGGAAACTCAAATTCAAGATAACAGAAGAGATTTAGAAATTATCAGATACATTTACCAAAGAGATTGAAATAATTAAAAAGAATCAAGCAGAAATTCTGGAGCTGAAAAATGCAACTGGCATATTGAAGAATATATTAGAGTCCTTTAATAGCAGAATTGATCAAGCAGAAGAAAGAATCAGTAGAATAATAATCTATTATTTGCAAATAGTGAGCTATTTGAAAATACACAGAGGAGACAAAAGGAAAAAATATAAAGCACACGTATAGGATCTAGAAAATAGCCTCAAAAGGGCAAATCTAAGAGTTATTGGTCCTAAAGAGGGAGTAGAGAAAGATATAGGGGTAGAAAGTGTATTCAAAACAAATAATAACAGAGAACTTCCCAAACCTAGATACCTAAGGTTTGGTGTCATACAACACTAAGCAGACTTAACCCAAAGAAGACTACTTCAAGGTATTTAATAATCAGATTCTCAAAGGTCAAGGATAAAGAAACAATCCTAAAAGCAGCATTAGAAAAGAAATAAATAGCATACAATGGAGGTCCAATACATCCAGCATCTGACTTTTTACAGGCTGACAGAGAGTGACAGGAAATATTTAAAGTGCTGAAGAAGGAAAAAACCTTTTACCCTAGAATAGTATGTCCAGTGAAAATATCCTTCAAACATGAAGGAGAAAGAAATACTTTTCCATGCAAAAGCTGAGGGATTTCATCAACATCAGACCTGTCCTACAAGAAGTGCTAAGGGGAGTACTTCAGTCAGCAAGAAAAGGATGTTAATGAGCAGTAAGTAATCACCTGAATGAAGGCACACAACTGATAATAGTAAATACACAGAAAGACACGGAATGTTATAACACTGTAACTGTGATGTGTAAACTACTCTTATCTCAAGTAGAAAGACTAAATGATGAACCAACCAAAAATAACTACAACAACTTTTCAAGACATAGACAGTACAATAAGACGTAAATAGAAACAACTGAAAATTAAAAAGCAGGGGGAGAAAGTTAAGGGGTAGAGCTTTTATTGGTTTTCTTTTTGATTGTTTATGCCAACAGTGTTATCAGCTTAAAACAATGAGTTTTTAGATAGAATTTGCAAGCCTCATGGTAATCACAAACCAAAAAAAAAAAAAAAAGATACACAAAAAATAAAAAGCAAGAAACTAAACCATATCATCAGAGAAAATCACTTTCACTAAAAGGAAGATGGAAAGGAAAAAAAAGGAAGAGAATACCACAAAACAACCAGAAGACAAATAACCAAATAGCAAGAGTAACTCCTTACTTATCAATAATTACACTGAATGTAAATGAACTAATCTCTCCAACTGAAAGACATACAGAGGCCAAATGGATAAAATAAGCCTGTTTGATTTGTTGCCTACAAGAAATGCGCTTCACGTATAAAGACAAAAGAGACTAAAAATAAAGGGATAGAAAAAGATATTCAATGTCAATGGAAATAAAAAAGCAGGAGTACCTATACTTATAAAAAATAAGTTTCAAGACAAAAACTGTAAGAAGACAGAGAGGGTCACTTATAGGATGATAAAGGGGTCAACTCAGCAAGAGGATATAACAATTTTAAACATGTATGCACCTAAAGTGGGAGAACCCAGATATTTAAAGAAAATATTATTAGAGCTAAAGAAAGAGATGGGCCCCAATGCAATAATAGCTGGAGACTACAACACCACAGTTTCAGCATTTGACAAATCTTCCAGACAGAAAATCAATAAGGAAACATCAGACTTACTCTGTATTATAGATCAAATGGATCTAATTAATATTTACAGAACATTTCATCCAATGACTAACAGAACATGTGGGATATAGCAAAAGTGGTAATAAGAGGAAAGTTTATAGTGTGCCTACATCAAAAAAGAAGAAAAAGTTCAGATAAATAACCGAGGGATGCATCTGAAAGAACTAGAAAAGCAAGAGGAAACCAAACCCACAATTAGTAGAAGAAATAATAAAGATCAGAGCAGAAATAAATTAATTTTAAATGAAAACAATATAAAACATCAATGGAACAAAAAGTTGGAATTTTGACAAGTTAAGCAAAACTGACAAACTTTTAGCTGGACTAAGAAAAAAGATTGAAATAAATCGGCGATGAAAAAGGAGACATGACTGACACCACAGAAATTCAAAGGATCATTGTGGCTACTATGAGCAGCTGTATGCCAATAAATTTGAAAATCTAGAAGAAATGGACAAATTCCTAGATATATACAATCTGCCAAGATTGAACCAGGAAGAAATCCAAAACCTGAACAGATCAATAACAAATCATGAGACTGCAGTCAGAATAAAATGTCTCCCAGTAAAGAAAAGCCCAGGACCCCAAAGCTTCCCTGCTTAATTCTACCAAACATAAAGAACTAATACCAATCCTACTCAAAGTATTCAAAAAAATAGAGGAGGAGGGAATACTTTCAAACTAATTCTACAAGGCCAGTATTACCCTGATGCTCAAACAAGACAAATCAAGAAAAGAAAAGTAGAGGTCAATATCTCTAATAAATTTTGATGCAAAAATCCTCAACAAAATGCTAGCAAACCAAATTCAACAACACATTAAAAAGATCATTCATCATGATGAAGTAGGATTTGTTCCTGGGTTGCAAGGATGGTTCAACATATGGAAATCAATCAACAGGATACATTGTAGCAATAGAATGTAGGACAAAAAACAAATGATCATTTTAATTAATGCTGAAAAAGCATTTGGTAAAATTCAACATCTCTTCATGTAAAAAACCCTCAGAAACCTGGGTATAAGAGGAACCTACCTCAACATAACCAAAGGCCACATACAACAGCCCCACAGCTAGTATCGTACTGAATGAGGAAAAACTGAAAGCCTTTCCTCTGAGATCTAGTACATAACGAGGAAGCCCATTTTCACCAGTGTTATTCAACATAGTACTGGAAGTCCTAGCTAGAGCAGTCAGACAAGAGAAAGAAATAGAGGGCATCTAAATTGAAAAGGAAGAAATCAAATTATCCTTGTTTGCAGGTGATATAATTTTATATTTGGAAAAAACGAAAGACTCCACCTAAAAACTGTTGGAACTGATAAATTCAGCAAAGTTGCAGGATACAAAATCAACATACAAAAAAAAAAAAAAATCAGTAGCATTTCTGTATGCCAACAGTGAATAATCTGAAAAAGAAACAAACAAGTAATCTCATTTACAATAGCCACAAACATAATTAAATACCTAGGAATTAACCAAACAAGTAAAAAAATCTCTGTAATAAAAACTATAAAATACTGCTGAAAGAAATTGAAGAGGACACCAAAAAAAAAAAAATTCCATGTTCATGGATTGGAAAAATCAATATTGTTAAAATATCCATACTAACCAAAGCAATTTACAGATTTAATGCAATCCCTATCAAAATAACAATGACATTATTCACACAAGTAAAAAAAATTCTAAAATTTATATGGAACCATAAAAGACCCAGAATCACCAAAGCTATCCTAAGCAAAAAACAAAACTGGAAGAATCACATTATCTGACCTCACATCATACTGCAGAGCTATAGTAGCCAAAACAGTATGGCGTTGGCATAAACACAGACACACAGACCAGTGGAACAGAGCAGAGAACCCAGAAATAAATCCACACATGTACAGTGAACTCATTGTCGACAACTGTTCCAAGAACATACACTGGAGAAAGTCTCTTTAATAAATGGTGCTGGGAAAACTAGATATCCACATACAGAAGAATGAAACTAGACTCCATCTCTTGCCATATACAAAAATCAAAGTGGATTAAAAACTTAAATCTAAGATATCAACCTATAAAACTACTACAAAAAAACACTGGGGAAAATCTCCAGGACACTACTCTGGGTAAAAATTTCTTGAGTAATACCGTACAAACACAGGCAACTAAAGCAAACATGGACAAATGGGATCACATCAAGTTAAAGCTTCTGCACAGCAAAAAAAACAATCAACACAAGAGAAAACCCAGAGAATGGAAAAAATATTTGCAAACTACCCCCACTTGTGACAAAGTATTAATAACCAGAATATATATGGCGCTCAAACAACTCTGTAAGAAAAAAAATCTAACAATCCAGTCAAAAAATGGGCAAAAGATTTTAATAGACATTTTTCAAAATAAGACAAATGGAAAACGGGCATATGACAAGGTGGTCAACATCACTGATTATCAGAGAAATGCAAGCCAAAGTTACAATGAGACGTCATCTCACCCCAGTTAAAATGGCTTATGTTCAAAAGACAATAAATATTGATGAGGATGTAGAAAAAGGGAATCCTTGTATACTGTTGGTGGGAATATTAATTAGTACAACCATTATAGAGAACAGTTTGGAGGTTCCTCAAAAAACTAAAATAAAGCTACCATATGATCCAGCAGTCCCACTGCTGGGTTTATATCCAAAGGAAAGGAAATCAGTATATCAAAGATACATCTGCACTCCTATGTTTATTGCAGCACTGTTCACAATAGCTAAGATTTGGAAGCAACATAAGTGTCCATCAACAGATGAATGAATAAGGAAAATTTGTTACATATACACAATGGAGTACTATTCAGCTATAAAAAAGAATGAGATTCAGTCATTTGCAACAACATGGATGGAACCAGAGATCATTATGTTAAGTGAAATAAGCCAGACACAGAAAGACAAACATCACATGTTCTCAATTATTTGTGGGATCTAAAAATCAAAGCAATTAAACTCATGGACATAGAGAGTACAGGGATGTTTGCAAGAGGCTGGGAAGGTTAGCTGGGGAATGGGGGTGAGGTGAGGTGGGATGTATAAAAAAAAGTTGGAAAGAATGAATAAGACCTACTATTTGATAGCACAACAGGGCGACTAGTAAATAATCTAATTGTTTTCTGTTTCTTCATGGTTCTATCTTGTTGCTTGTATGTGTTCAAAAATGTGTCCATTTCTTCTAGGTTTTTCAATTTTTTTTGGTGTATAGATTTTCATAATAGTTTCTGATGATTCTTTGTATTTCTGTGGTCTCATTTGTTATGTCTTTTTCGTTTCTGATTTTATTTATTTGAGTTTTCTTTCTTTTTCTTAGTCTAGCAAAAGTTTTGTTAATTTCATTTATCTTTTAAAAAATCAACTTTTCATTTTGTTGACCTGTATTTTTTTAGTCCTAATTTCATTTATTTTTGCTCTGATTGTTGTTATTTCGCTTTTTTCTAATTTTGGATTTCTTTGCTTTTTGTTTTCCAAGTTCCTTGAGGTACATCATTACGTTATCCATTTGAAGTCTGTCTGCCTTTTGATATAGGTGTTTACTGCTATAAACCTCCCTCTTAGTACCACTTTTTCTGTATCCCGTAGAATTTGGTATGTGGTATTTCCATTTGCATTTGTTTCACCACAAATGCATTTGCATTTTTTCACACAAATTTTAAAATTTCCTTCTTAATTTCTTCATTTACCTATTTGTTGTTCATGATCATGTTGTTAAATTTCTATGTGTTTCTATGCATTTGTGTCGTTTCCAATGTTCCTCTTGTTATTGATTTCTAGTTTTATTCCATTGTTCCCAGAAAAGATACTTACTGTGATTTCTACTTTCTTGATTTTTTTTCCAAAACATTTTCTTTCTATAGATTTAGGGGGCAAGGGTCATTTTGTGACATGGGCATATTGCATAGTGATGAAGTCTGGGCTTTTAGAATAGCTGTCGCCCAAATATTACACATTGCATCCTTTAAGTAATTTCTCATCCCTCATCCCCCACCTGTCTTCCCATGCTTGAATTTGTTGAGGCTTGTTGTATGGCCTAAGATATGGTCTATTTTGAAGAATGTTTCATGTGCTGATGAAAAGTATGTGTATTCTGCTGTAGGTGGGTAAAATGTTCTGTAAATGTCAGTTAGGCCTATTTGGTTTAGTGTGTGGTTTAACTCCAATATTTCTTTGTTCACTTTCTGTGTGTAAATGATCTGCCCATTACTGAGAGTGGGATGTTAACATCCCCTACTATTATGGTATTACAGTTTCTCTCTCTGTTTAGATATTAATATGTGCTTTACATACTTGAGTGCTTTCGTTTTGGATGCAGAAATATTTGCAGCTGTTATATCCTCTTACTGAATTGACCTCGTTCATTATATAGTGACTTTGTCTCTTTTCACATTTGATTTGTAGTCTATTTTATCTAAGTATAGCTACTCCTGCTATTTTTTGGTTTCCATTTACATGGAATATGTTTTCTATCGTTTCCCTTTCAGTATTTGTGTATCTTAATAGGTAAAATGTGTTTATTGTAGGTAATACATAGTTGGGTCTTGTTTCTTTATCCATTCCGCCACTTTGTGTCTTTTAATTGGAGAATTGAGTCCATTAATGTTTAGTGTTATTATTGATAAGTGAAGACTTAGTAATGCAATTTTATTGCTTGTTTTCTCATTGTTTTGTAACTCCTCTCTTCCTTTCTTACTGTCTTCATTTGTGGTTATGTGATTATTCTCTGGAAGTATGTTTTAATTCATTGCTTTTCATTTTTAGTGAATCTACCATAGGATTTTGCATTGCGGTTACCATGAGGCTTACAAAAACATAGATAAAACAAGTTATTTTAAAAAGATGATAACTTTACTTAGATCACAAAGAAAATAATAGAAATAAACAGTGAGAAAAATAAACTACACTTTAACTCCATCCCACCCCTATATTTTAACTTAATTTACATATTTTTATATTACCTGTCTCTTAACACATTGCTGTTGCTATTGCTATTTTTGATAGGTTTGTCTTTTTGTCTTCATACTAGAATATGAGTGGGTTACACACCACAATTACAGTATTGCATTAGTCTGGGTTTGTCCATGTACTTATACCAGTGGGTTTTATGCCTTCAAATGTTTTCCTTTTGCATGTTAGTGGGGTTTTTTTTCTCTCCAATTGCAGAAATCCCTTTAGTATTTCTTGTAAAATGGGTCTGGTGGTAATGAATTATCTCAGCTTTTGTTTGTCTGGAAAAGACTTTCCATCACCTTCGTATTTGAAGTATAGCTTTGCTGGATATGCTATTCTCAGATGACAGTGTTTTTTGTTTGTTTGTTTATATTACTTTGAAAATGTCATCCAAGTCCTTTGTGGCCTGTTTGGTTTCTGTTGTGAAGCCGGTTGCTAGATGCATTGGAGTTTCTTTATGTTATTTGCTTCTTTTTATCTTGCTGTTTTTGAGATCTTCTATTTGTCCTTGACCTTTGGAGTTTGTTTATTATATGCCTTAGGGTAGTTTTACTTGGGTCATATCTGTTTGATGTTCTCTGACCTTTCTGTACCATCTCTTTTTCAAGTTTTGGAAAGTTTCTTGTTTTTATTTCTTTGAGTAAACTTTCTACCTTTGGCTCCTGCTCAACTTTCTCTCGAATACCAATAATTTTTAGATTTGGGCTTTTGAGGTAATGTTCTATATTTTGTAGGTGATCTTTGTTTCTTTTCATTCTTTTTTAAAAAATTTTCTTCTATATATATTTTCAAATAGCCTATCTTTAAGCTCACTGATTCTTTCTTCTCCTTGAGTAATTCTGTTGTTGAGAGACCTTAATGAATTGTTCATTTCAGTCAGTGTATCTCTCAGTTCCAAGATTTCTGTTTGATTTTTTAAAAATTATTTTAATCTCATTGTTAAACGTCTCTGATAAACTTCTGAATTGCCTTTCTGTGTTATCTTGGAGATCACCGAATTTCTTTAAAAGTGCTATTTTGAATTTTTGGTCAGAAAGCTGATGTTTCATTGTCTTGTTAGGGTCAGTCACTTGTTCTTTGCTTTGTCCTTTTGGGGAAGTCATGGTTCTCTGTTTGCTGTTGTTCCTTTTGGATGTACATCTGTGTCTTTGTGTTGAATAGTTATTCATTCTAATCTTCTTTGTCTGGCTTATACTGGTTTTTGTTGGATGTGTTTACTTAGAGTTTTTCTTTAATTTTCCTGCAGATTTTCTTTCTCCCACCACCCCCACAATGTTACTGCCTCGTTTTCAACACTAGATGGTGGTTAAGGCCAGGTTTGCCTCAGTCCTGGAAAAGAAACACAGTTCCACCCATCTTGAATGTGGGAGGTCTCAGATATTCTGGCAGCATGGGAAGGCTAAGTAGCGGTTCATGCCCGAGGTACTCATAGAACAAATCCCCTATATTGTGGTGCTGCGCAACAGCCATTCTGATTTGGCCAATCTACAGAGCAGAGTTTTCAGGGCTCCCTGCTTTGTCTCTGGCTGTCCTCAGGGACATTTCTCCTTTCGGATACTCCCAGTGCTTCTGTGGGTTGGGGCAGGGACAAGTCTCCTGCCAGGGAACCCAAGATGGTGGGCAGGGTGGTTTTCTACCTTGATTTCACTTTTTCCAGTGTAGAAACTGTGAGTTGTGGGGAATTATTCCACACATTTGGTGCTGGATAAACTGCGGTGAGAGACATCTTGGACATGAAAGTCTGATTCTCTTACTGTCAACTTGGAGTTTATTCACTTCTCTGTGACCTCAGGAACTGTCTCCTTGCATTTGAGTTCTGGAATATTGTTGGTGATAATCCTGGTGCTATATATTTGTTTTTTGGTTTTCTGTCAGGGGGTGTGGAGAAGTGAAGCCAGCTTGTTTCTGTGCTGCCATTGTTGAAACCAGAAGTTGTCTTGTACTTTTAAAGTACCTGTTTACATGTAAATAATTGATTTAAATAATAGCTGACATACTACTAGCTACTCATTAAATTTGATTCATGAAGACTTCTCCATCAATGCGTGTTTTACCAGCCTATATAGTTTCTATCCAAACTTGCAAGTAAAATAACCCAGATTTTCTGGATCCCCTTGGATAGCCCCTGTTTTTAATCCTGCCTCATTGGTGGGATACTGCAGAAGTGAGTACTTTGTGCAGCAGACTGGCTCCTCTGTCAACCTCCTGCTCTCCTTTTACCCCCCAAATTTTAGCATCACTATTAGGTCTGAGTACTGGGAAGTAAAACAAAAATTGTGGTGGGAGAAGGGGAATAAAGACAACATCTGGCCCTGATGATGGGCCAGGCTTTGTTCTAAATATTTTATGTATCTAGGGGCATGCTACAGAATTTGTGGGGCCCAGGTCAAAATTTTCTCTCTTGTTCTAAACTGATTAAGAATTTCAAGATAACAGCAGAGCATTAAACCAAGCAGGAGACCATATTAAGCATGAGGCCCTGTGGGACTGCAGAGATCGTCAACCCAGGAAGCTGGCTCTGTTGTGGATTAACCCATTAATCTGCATAACTACATTTTGAGGTATTATCATCCCCATTCCTGTTTTACAAATGGGAATGTTGAGGTACAGAAATGTATATGTGATTAGTCCAAGATCATAGGGTTATGACAGCACAGCTGAAATTTGAACCCAGGTATTTTTGGTTCCTTAAACAGCATGCTCAGCTGCCTCACTAGGGAGGAGAGTGTGGGGCCATACCTACAGCAAACTTTAGTAAACCCCCTCAGTTAAATCTCTGGACTGTTTCTCTACAGTTTCTTTTCTGAAGTGTCTACCTGCTCCTACACTCTTATCTCCTAAAATGAAAGCCTCTATCTACCATGAAAACAAATCCTAAAGTCAAGAATAAACTGACCTCCCCCCAACCCCCAGTAAGGTATTGGTTCCCTGGTCTATTGTAATTTAAACATATTACCTGGGGAATATCCTCCCATCATATACACACAAACCAAGAAACTTAATGTTTTAAGGCAATAAAAATGAATTTTGTCCTAGGAGCTATTGTACTGCTGAGAGAATCAGATTTTCTCCATATTGTTATGGTAACAAAATTATATTTCCTTTAAAATATTCCACTTATTTTGTCCAGTTATTCATGCTCATAGTTCTTTTCTTCCATTAGCCTAAATTTGCAAGGTTTCAATTCTAGATTGTTCCAGATTCCAAGAAATTGTGATAATCAAGAGTGTATTTTAATCCATTTTGATTCACTTGATGTTTCAATACACTCAACACACAATGAGAGGGTCACTGTGCAGAAATATCTTTGTGTATTTTGTGAAAACGTATTTCCTTGCCAATGACTTTTGCAAAGAAGTTAATCTTAATACCAAGAAATATTATTGGGGAAATGAAAAAAATGTGACATTCTATCCTTTGGGAGGGAACCTCAGTGACACTTTTTCAAGATAATTGAAGCAATACCAGGTGTTATTAGAGCAAACAATTGATTAATTTTGCAGCATTCATATCAGAAAACTAGCATTTTTGTTTGTTTACTTTTTTTGAGATGGAATCTCGCTCTATTGCCCAAGCTGGAGTGCCATGGTGCAATCATAGGTCACTGCAGCTTTGAACTCCTGGAGTAAGGCAGTCCTCCCATCTCAGCGTCCCAAGTAGCTGGGACCACTAGAGCCTGCCACCATGCCCAGCTAATTAAACAAATGTATATTTGTAGAGACAGGGTCTCCCTATGTTGCCCAGGCTGGTCTTGAACTCCTGGGCTCAAGCAGTCCTCCAGTTGGCCTCCCAAAGTGCTGAGATTACAGGCAGGAGCCATGATGCCTGGCCAGAAAACTACTATGTTAAATAAGTTTTCTTTATAATAAAGTTGGAATTTCATGTAAGTGACTCATTAGAATGACTCAACTACTTGAGACTCCTTTCCCATGACTAAATTACAAGATAAGAAGAGTATATCTTATATTTCTAAATCTTCCTTCCCCTGTCTCCCAGTTCCCATGCTGACGGGTATCTGCAAATTGGCTTGAAAGTTGAGGGAATGGAAGAAGGGTCAAGGATTGAAGGAGAAAGAAAATCTCCTTGGGAAAGTTTAAAATAAATTAAGTAGATCTGATTAGTAAAAGAAGACAGCTACATTTCAAGAAGATGTTAAATGCTCTGTACAAATCATTTTATGTTGATTAAACGGTACGCTGTAATTTCTTTTCTAAATTGAATGGGCTACAGTGAAAAATGGTATTTGGCCCACCCTGCACAATAACTTTTCTCTGAAGACCTTTACTGTGAATTGAAAATTTTAAATTGGATGAGGAAACAACAATGCATGATGTTGCTTAGCAACCACTATATGTCTGTTCATAACAGAGACTCCAAATGGATAAGTTTTGGGTCACTTTGACAGAACAAATAAACTGATTACCTGAGGCAACATTAAATGAATTTCTACAAGCTGAACCTGTGCCAATATCATTTGATTCATATATTTGTGCCAAGAAGAGAGGTTTTCATGATTGCAAAAGTTCATGACTTGAGTTACAGTTCTTGAATCAGTTGTACCCTGGGTGGTTAATAGAAGTGACTTTGGTGACAATGGTGACTGGAGGTACGGAACTGGGCAGGCTCCCAGCTGCAGATGGGTCAGTTTGGCCTTCACACTTGTCCAGTGGTTTTGGGAGGTATAGATTGCCTCTCAAGAGCAGAGGTGGGTGAGGGCTTTCGTTCTCATCCTCCATCACCTTATTACCAAGTGTTGACAACGAAAGCAAGTCTCAGAATGAATTCTGCCCACCTCTTCGCCAAAAAGCTTTGTTTAACAAGGAAGCAAAAAACCTGTCTTGGGAACCCAGGGAAGTTTCCACATTCTGTCCTTAGCCTCTTTGAAAATTAGAGCACACAGCAGAATTCTTAGCAATTTTGCAGAATCCAAAGACAATGTCATCATAGACCTGGTGTTAGACTGCTGGCGAGACTTTTCTGCCCTGGCCATGCCTGAGCACAGATGCCTGGAAAATATTTCTAGCCAATTCAAACACCTTGAACACCATTCATTTTACTAACAAAAAATGATTTCTAGCAAAACAAACTCTCTGATTCAGAGTGAAATAGTTGAATAGCTCTTGGTTGAATAGTTCTAGGTTGTCGGCTTCTGAAAAGATCTTTCAAATACTAAAGAATTGCTCCAAGAGGGTAGATTCTTGATTGAGGCATGTACAATATTAACTCCCTACCCCCAGATTGTGGATTAAAATGGATTTACACATGCTTGGGTATTTTATTGAGTCTAAGATGCCATCACCTGTTTGCATAGTTTGCAAACATTTTCTCTCATTCTATATAGGTTGTTTCTTTACTCCGTTCATAGTTTCTTTTGCAGTGCAGAAGCTCTTTAGGTTAATTAGAACCCATTTGTCAATTTTTGTTTTTGTTATAATTTCTTTCAGCATCTTTGTTGTGAAATCTTTGCCAAGTCCTGTATTCAGAATGGTATTTCCTAGGTTATCTTCCTGGGTTTTTGTAGTTTTAGGTTTTACATTCAAGTCTTTAATCCATCTTGAGTTTATTTTTGTATGTGGTGTAAGAAAGAGGTCCAGTTTCAGAGTTCCAAGATGGCCATATAGCAACAGCTCTGGTTTGCGGCTCCCAGCAAAATCAACACAGAAGAAGGGTGATTTCTGAATTTCCAACTGAGTACCTGGTTCATCTCATTGGGACTGATTGGACAGGGGGTGCAGCCCACGGAGGGTGAACTGAAGCAGGACCAGGGTGTCGCCTCACCCAGGAAGTGCAAGGGATCGGGGTATTACCCTTTCCTAGCCAACAGAAGCTGTGACAGTCTGTACCTGGAGGAATGGTACACTCCTGCCCAAATACTATGCTTTTCCCACAGTTTTCACAACCAGCAGACCAGGAAATTCCCTCCCGTGCCTGGCTCAGCGGGTCCTAAGCCCACGGAGCCTTGCTCACTGCTAGCACAGCTGTCTGACATCAACCTGCAATGCTACAGCTTGGTGGCGGGGAGGGGCATCCGCCATTGCTGAGTCTTGAGTAGGCAGTTTTGTGCTCACAGGGTAAACAAAGGCCAGGAAGCTCGAACTGGGTGGAGCCCACTGCAGCTCAGCAAGACCTACTGCCTTGCTGTAGACTCCATCTCTGTGGCCAGGGCATATCAGAACAAAAGGCAGCAGACAGCTTCGGCAGACCTAAACATCCCTGTCTGATAGCTCTGAAGAGAGCAGTGGTTCTCCCAGCATGGCATTTGAGCTCTGAGAATGGACAGACTGCCCCCTCAAGTGGGTCCCTGACCCCCATGTAGCCTGACTGGGAGACACCTCCCAGTAGGGGCTGACAGACACCTCATTCAGGAGGGTGGTGCCCCTCTGGGATGAAGCTTCCAGAGGAAGGATCAGGCAGAAATATTTGCTCTTCTGTAGCCTCTGCTGGAGATACCCAGGCAAATAGGGTCTGGAGTGGACATCCAGAAAACTCCAACAGACCTGCAGCTGAGGGGCTCGACTGTTAGAAGGAAAACTAACAAACAAAGGAATAGCATCAGCATCAACAAAAAGCACATCCACACCAAAACCACATCTGTAGATCACCAACATCAAAGACCAAAGGTAGATAAAACCACAAAGATGGGGAGAAAACAGCAGAAAAGCTGAAAATTCCAAAAACCAGAGTGCCTTTTCTCTTCCAAAGGATCACAGCTACTGGTCAGCAAAGGAACAAAACTGGATGGAGAATGAGTTTGATGAGTTGACAGAAATAGGCTTAAGAAGGTTGATAATAACAAACTTCTCCAAGCTAAAGGAGCATATTCCAACCTATCACAAGGAAGCTAAAAACCTTGAAAAAAGATTAGATGAATGGCTAACTAGAATAAACAATGTAGAGAAGACCTTAAATGACCTGATGGAGCTGAAAACCACAGCATAAGAACTTCGTGATGCGTGCACAAAGTTCAATAGCTGACTTGATCAAGTGGAAGAAAGGATATCAGTGATTGAAGATCAAATTAATGAAATAAAGTGAGAAGACAAGATTAGAGAAAAAAGAGTGAAAAGAAATGAACAAAGCCTCCAAGAAATAGGGGACTATGTGGAAAGACCAAATCTACGTTTGATTGGTCTTCCTGAAAGTGATGGGGAGAATGGATCCAAGTTGGAAAACACTCTTCAGGATATTATTTAGGAGAACTTCCCCAACCAAGCAAGAAAGGCCAACATTCAAATTTAGGAAACACAGAGAACACCACAAAGATGCTGCTCAAGAAGAGCAACCCCAAGGCACATAATTGTCAGATTCACCAAGATTGAAATGAAGGAAAAAATGTTAAGGACAGAGAACACCACAAAGATGCTGCTCAAGAAGAGCAACCCCAAGGCACATAATTGTCAGATTCACCAAGATTGAAATGAAGGAAAAAATGTTAAGGGCAGCCAGAGAGAAAGGTCAGGTTACCCACAAAGGGAAGCCCATCACACTAACAGCAGATCTCTCTGAAGAAACCCTATAAGCCAGAAGAGAGTGGGGGCCAATATTCAACGTTCTTAAAGGAAAGAATTTTCAACCCAGAATTTCATATCCAACTAAGCTTCATAAATGAAGGATAAATAAAATCCTTTACAGACAAGCAAATGCTGAGAGATTTCATCAGCACCAGGCTTGCCTTACAAGAGCTCCTGAAGGAAGCACTAAACATGGAAAGGAACAACCAGTACCAGCCACTGCAAAAACATACCAAATTGTAAAGACCATTGACACTATGAAGAAACTGCATCAATTAATGGGCAAAATAACCAGCTAACATTATAATGACAAGATCAAATTCACAAATAACAATATTAACCTTAAATGTAAATGAGCTAATTGCCTCCAATTAAAAGACAGACTGGCAAATTGGATAAAGAGTCAAGACCCATCGGTGTGCTGTATTCAGGAGACCCATCTCATGTGCAGAGACACACATAGGCTCAAAATAAAGGGATGGAGGAAGATCTACCAAGCAAATGGAAAGCAAATAAAGCAGGAGTTGCAATCCTTGTCTCTGATAAAACAGACTTTAAACTAACAAAGATCAAAAGAGACAAAGAAGGCCATTACATGTGGTAAAGGGATCAATTCAACAACAGGAACTAACTATCCTAAATATATATGCACCCAGATAATAAAGCAATTCCTTAGAGACCTACAAGAGATTTAGACTTCCACACAATAATAATGGGAGACTTTAACACCGCACTGTCAATATTAGACAGGTCAACAAGACAGAAGGTTAACAAGGATATCCAGGACTTGAACTCAGCTCTGGACCAAGCCGACCTAAGAGACATCTACAGAACTCTCCACCCCAAATCAACAGAATATACATTCTCCTCAGCATCACATTACACTTATTCTAAAATTGACCACATAGTTGGAAGTAAAACACTCCTCAGCAAATGTAAAATAACAGAAATCACAACAGTCTCTCAGACCACAGTGCAATCAAATTAGAATTCAGGATTAAGAAACTCACTCAAAACCACACAACTACATGAAAACTGAACAACCTGCTCTTGAATGACTACTGGGTACATAACGAAATGAAGGCAGAAATAAAGATGTTCTTTGAAACCAGTGAGAACAAAGACACAATGTACCAGAATCTCTGGGACACATTTAAAGCAGTATGTAGGGGGAAATTTATAGCACTAAATGCCCACAAGAGGAAGCAGGAAAGATCTAAAATTTGACACCCTAACATCACAATTAAAAGAACTAGAGAAGCAAGAGCAAACACATTCAAAAACTAGCAGAAGGCAAGAAATAACTAAGATCAGAGCAGAACTGAAGGAGATAGAGACACAAAAAACCCTTCAAAAATCAATGAATCCAGGAGTTTGTTTTTTCAAAAAATCAACAAAATAGACCTCTAGCAAGACTAATAAGAAATAAGAGAAGAATCAAATAGATTCAATAAAAATGATAAAGGGGATATCACCACTGATCCCACAGAAATACAAACTGCCATCAGAGAATACTATAAACACCTCTACGCAGATAAACTAGAAAATCTAGAAGAAATGGATAAATTCCTGGACGCATACACTCTCCCAAGACTAAACCAGGAAGAAGTTGAATCCCTGAATAGACTAATAACAGGCTCTGAAATTGAGGCAATAATTAATAGCCTACCAACCAAAAAAAGTCCAGGACCAGACGGATTCACAGCCAAATTCTACCAGAGGTACAAAGAGGAGCTGGTATCATTCCTTCTGAAATTATTCCAATCAATAGAAAAAGAGAGAATCCTGCCTAACTCATTTTATGAAGCCAACATCATCCTGATACCAAAGCCTGGCAGAGACACAACAAAGAAAGAGGACTTTAGACCAATATCCCTGATGAACATCGATGCAAAAATCCTCAATAAAATACTGGCAAACTGAATCCAGCAGCACATCAAAAAACTTATCCACCACGATCAAGTTGACTTCATCCCTGGGATGCAAGGCTGGTTCAACATACACAAAGCAATAAATGTAATCCATCACATAAGCAGAACTAAAGACGAAAACCACATGATTGTCTCAATAGATGCAGAAAAGGCCTTCTACAAAATTCAACATCGCTTCATACTAAAAACTCTCAATAAAGTAGGTATTGATGGAACATATCTCAAAATAATAAGAGCTATTTATGAAAAACCCACAGCCATTATCACACTGAATGGGCAAAAACTGGAAGCATTCCCTTTGAAAACCGGCACAAGACAAGGATGCCATCTCTCACCACTCCTATTCAACATAGTGTTGGAAGTTCTGGCCAGGGCAATCAGGCAAGAGAAAGAAAGAAAGGGTATTCAATTACGAAAAGAGGAAGCCAAATTGTCCCTGTTTGCAGATAACATGATTGCATATTTAGAAAACCCCATCATCTCAGCCCCAAATCCCCTTAAGCTAATAAGCAACTTCAGCAAAGTCTCAGGATATAAAATCAATGTGCAGAAATCACAAGCATTCCTATAAAGCAATAACAGACAAACAGCCAAATCACTAGTGAACTCCCATTCACAATTACTACAAAGAGAATAAAATACCTAGGAATCCAACTTACAAGCGATGCGAAGGATCTTTTGAAGGAGAACTACAAACCACTGCTCAATGAAATAAAAGAGGACACAAACAAATGGAAGAACATTCCATGCTCACGGATAGGAAGAATCAATGTCATGAAAATGGCCATAGTGCCCAAAGTAATTTATAGATTCAATGCCATCGCCATCAAGCTACCAATGACTTTCTTCACAGAATTGGAAAAAACTACTTTAAAGTTCATATGGAACCAAAAAAGAGCCCACATAGCCAAGACAATCCTATGCAAAAAGAACAAAGCTGGGGGCATCATGCTACCTGACTTCAAACTATACTACAAGGCTACAGTAACCAAAACAGCAATGGTACTGGTACCAAAACAGAGATATAGACCAATGGAACACAACAGAGGCCTCAGAAATAACACCACACATCTACAACCATCTGATCTTTGACACACCTGGCAAAAACAAGCAATGGGGAAAGGATTCCCTATTTAATAAATGGTGCTGGGAAAACTGGCTAGCCATATGTAGAAAGCAGAAACTGGGTCCCTTCCTTACACCTTATATGAAAATTACATCAAGATGGATTAAAGACTTAAATGTAAGACTTTAAAACCATAAAAACCCTAGAAGAAAACCTAGGCAATACCATACAGGACATAGGCATGGGCAAAGACTTCATGACTAAAACACCAAAAGC
The DNA here is from genome assembly GCF_003255815.1 of Theropithecus gelada. NCBI lineage: Eukaryota > Metazoa > Chordata > Mammalia > Primates > Cercopithecidae > Theropithecus > Theropithecus gelada. The sequence goes on along the minus strand of NC_037673.1, from coordinate 9,753,155 downwards.
AAGGGCAACAAAAGCCAAAATTGACAAATGGGATCTAATTAAACAGCTTCTGCACAGCAAAAGAAATTACCATCAGAGTGAACAGGCAACCTACAGAATGGGAGAAATTTTTGCAATCTACCCATCTGACAAAGGGCTAATGTCCAGAATCTACAAAGAACTCAAACAAATTTACAAGAAAAAACAACCCCATCAAAAAATGGGCAAAGGATATGAATAGACATTTCTCAAAAGAAGACATTTATGTAGCCAACAGACATACGAAAAAATGCTCATCATCTCTGCTCATCAGAGAAATGCAAATCAAAACCACAATGAGATACTATCTCACGTCAGTTAGAATGGTGATCATTAAAAAACCAGGAAACAACAGATGCTGGAGAGGATGTGGAGAAATAGGAATAGTTTTACACTGTTGTGGGAGTGTAAATTAGTTCAACCAATGTGGAAGACAGTGTGGCGATTCCTCAAGGATCTAGAACTAGAAATACCATTTGACCTAGTGATCCTATTACTGGGTATATACCCAAAGGATTATAAATCAACACATGCACATGTATGTTTATTGCATCACTATTCACAATAGCAAAGACTTGGAACCAACCCAAGTGCCGATTAATGACAGACTGGATAAAGAAAATGTGGCACATGTACACCATGGAATACTATGCAGCCATAAAGAAGAATGAGTTCATGTCCTTTGCAGGGACATGGATGAGGCTAGAAACCATCATTCTCAGCAAACTATCACAAGTACAGAAAACCAAACACAGCATGTTCTCATTAATAAGTGGGAGTTGAACAATGAGAACCTGGACACAGGGCGGGGAACATCACACACTGCAGCCTGTTGGGGTGTATGGGGCTGGGGGCGGGATAGCATTAGGAGAAATACCTAATGTAAATGACGAGTTGATGGGTGCAGTAAACCAACATGGCACATATACCTATGTAACTTGCACATTGTGCACATGTACCCTAGGACTTAAAGTATAATTTTAAAAAATTATAATATTAATCCATGGGAAAGTTTGCACTAGGAAAACACACTTGTACACATGTCAATACACATATCTGTTTTAGAAATTAAAGTATACATTTGTTATTTTTGGATGCAAAAGAAAGAGGTCCAGTTTCAATCTTCTGCATATACCTAGCCATTTATCCCAGTACCATTTATTTTTTTTTATTATTTTTTTTTTGAGACGGAGTCTCGCTCTGTCGCCCAGGCTGGAGTGCAATGGCGCGATCCCAGTACCATTTATTAAATGGGAAATTCTTTCTCCGCTGCTTGTTTTTGTCAGGTTTGTCGAAGATCAGATGGTCATAAGTGTGCAGCATTATTTCTGTGTTCTCTGTTCCCTTCCTTTGGTCTATGTGTCTATTTTTGTACAAGTACCATGCTGTTTGGTTACCAGTATCCTGTAGTATACTTTGAAGTTGGGTAACATACCTCCAACTTTCTTCTTTTTGCTTAGGATCGCCTTTGCTATTTGGGCTCTTTTTATGTTCTATATGAATTTTAACATATTAATAGTTTTTTCTAGTTCTGTGAAGAATGTCATTCATCATTTGGTAAAAATAGCGTTGAATCTGTAAATTGCTTTGGGCACAATAGTCATTTTAGTGATACTGATTCTTCCTGTCCATAAGTATGTAATGTTTTTCCATTTGCTTGTGTTATTGCTGATTTCTTTGAGCAGTGTCTTGTAATTCTTGTTGTAGAGAATTACACCTGCCTGGTTAGGTGTATTCCTCGATATTTTATTTTTTGTGGCAATAGTGAATTCAGTTGCATTTGTGATTTGGCTGTTTGTTTGGATCTTGGTGTATAGGAATGCTACTGATTTTTATACATTAAGTTTGTGTCCTGAAACTTTGCTGAAGTTGTTTATCAGATTAAGGAGATTATGGACTGAAACTGTGAGGTTTTCTAGAGATAGAATCATGTTTTCTGCAAACAGGGATACTTTGGCATACTCTCTTTCTCTCGATGCCTTTTTTTCTTTCTGTTGCCTGATTGCCCTGGCCAGCACTTCCAATACTATATGGAATAGGAGTGGTATGAGAGGGTATCCTTGTCTTGTTCTGGTTGTCAAGGAGAATGTTTCCTGCCCATTCAGTATGTTGGCTGTGGCTTACTCATAGATGACTCTTCTTATATTGAAGTGTGTTCTTTTGATGCCTAGTTTATTAAGGGCTTATAACATGAATGGATGTTAAATTTTACTGAAAGTCTTTGCTGAGATAATTACAGTTTTTATTTTTAGTTCTGTTTATGTGATGAATCATATTTATTGATTTGCATATGTTGAATCAACCATGTATCCCAGGGAAAAAGGCTACTTGATCATTGTTGATTACCTTTTTGATGTGCCACTGGATTTCGTTTGCTAGTATTTTGTTGAAGATTTTTGCATCTATGTTCATCAAGGAAATTGGCCTGAAGCTTTCTTTTTTTGTTGTGTTTCTGCCATTCTGGCCTCATAGAATGAGTTATGGAGGAGTTCCCCCTCCTCAATTTTTTTTGAATAGTTTCAGTAGGAAAGGTACTAGCTCTTCCTTATACATCTGGTAGAAGTCTACTGTGAATCCAACTGGTTCTGGGCTTTTCTTGGTTAGTAGGCTTTTATTACTGATTCAATTTCAGAACTCGTTATTGGTCTGTTCAGGGATTCAATTTTTTCCTGGGTCAGCCTTGGGAAGTTGTATGTGTCCAGGAATTTATCTATTTCTTCTAGATTTTCTAGTTTGTCTGCATAGAGGTATTCATAGTAGTCTCTGATTTTTTTTTTTTTTTAAATTTCTGTGAGGTCAGTGGTAATGTCCCCATTGTCATTTCTAATTGCATTTATTTGAATCTTTTAAAAATTTTTTAGTCTAGCTTGTGGTCTCTCTTATTTTTTTCAAAGAACCTACTCTTAAATTCATTAATCTCTCTTTAATACTTTTTTCTTGCATCTTAATCTCCTTCAGTTCAGCTCTGATTTTTGTTATTTCTTGTTTTCTGTTAGTTTTGGGGGTGAGTTTGCTCTTGCATCTCTAGTTCTCCTAGTTCTGATGTTAGATTGTTAATTTGAGATGTTTCTAACTTTTTGATGTGGGCATTTAGTGCTATAAACTTTCGTCTTGACACTGCTTTAGTTATGTCCCAGAGATTCTGGTATGTTTTATCTTTGTCCTCATTAGTTTCAAAGAATTTCTTGATTTCTTCCTTAATTTTATTATTTACTTAAATGTCATTCAGGGGCAGGTTGTTAAATTCCCATATCATTGTATGCTTTGGAGTAATTTTCTTACTATTGATTTCTATTTTTGTACTGTGGTCTGAGAGTGTGGTTGGGTAAGATTTCATTTTCTAATTACTGAGTATTGTTTTATGTGTGATGGTGTGGTCGAGTTTGGAGTGTGTGCCATGTGGTGTTGAGAAGAATGTATATTCTGTTGTTTTTTGGTGGAAAGTTCTATAGATGTCTGTTAGGTCCTTTTGGTCAAGTGTTGAGTTCAGGTCCCAAATACTCAAATAATTTGTTGTTAACTTCTGTCTCAATGATCCATCTTACACTGTCAGTGAGGTGTTGAAGTTGCCTACTATTATTGTGTGTAATATAAATCTCTTCATAGATTTCTAAAAGCTTGCTTTATGAATCTGGGTGTTCCTGTATTGGTTGTGTGTATATTTAAAATAGTTAGATCTTCTTGTTGAATTGAACACATTACCACTATATAATCCCCTTTTTATCTTTTTTGATCTTTGTTGGTTTAAAGTCTGTTTTGTCTGAAATTAGGATTGCAACCCCTGCTTTCTTCTGTTTTCCTTTTTCTTGATATGTTTTCTCCATCCCTTTATTTTGAGGCTATGGATGTCATTGCATGTGAGATGGGTCTCTTGAAGACAGTATACCATTAGGCCCTGCTTTTTTATCCAGCTGGCCACTCTGTGCCTTTTGGTTGGGGCATTTAGCCTATTTACATTCAAGATTAGTATTGATTTGTGTGGATTTGATCAAGTCATTGTGGTGTTAGCTGGTTATTATACAGAATTGTTTGTGTGGTGGCTTTTTAGTGTCACTGGTCTATGTACTTAAGTGTGTTTTTGTAGGGGCTGGTAATGGTCTTTCCTTTTACACATTTATTGCTCCTTTAAGGATTTCTTGTAAGGCAGGTCTGGTGGTAACAAATTCCCTCAGCATTTTCTTGCCTGAAAAGAATCTTATTTCTCCTTCACTTACGAAGCTTAGTTTGACTGGACATGAAATTCTTGGTTAAACATATTTTCTTTAAGAATACTGAATATAGGCCCCCAGTCTCTTCTGGCTTGCAGCCTTTCTGCTGAAATGTCCACTGTTAGCTTGATGGGATTCCCTCTGTAGGTTACCTGCCCCTTCTCTCTAGTTACCTTTAATGATTCTTCTTTCATTTCAGCCTTGCAGAATCTGATTATATGTCTTGGGAATACTCTTCTTGTGTTAACCTCACAGGGGTTCTCTGCATTGCCTGAATTTGAATGTTGGCCTCTCTAGTGAAGTTTTAATAAATGCTATCCTGAAATATGTTTTCCAAATTGCCTGTCTTCTCCCCATCTCTTTTGAGGATGCCAACGAATCATCAATTTGGTTTCTTTACATAATTCTGTGTTTCTCAAAGGTGTTGCTCATTCCTTTTTCTTTATTTTTGTCTCATTGAGTTATCTGAGACAGCCAATCTTCAAACTCTGAGATTCTTTCCCCAGTTTAGTCTGTTCTGTTGTTAATACATGTGATTGTATTATGCAATTCTTATAGTATATTTTCAGCTCTATTAGATTAGTTTGCATCTTTTTTATAATAGTTATTTTGTCTATCAGCTCCTGTATTATTTTATTGTGATTCTTAGCTTCCTCGGATTGAGTCTTGACATTCTCCTGAATCTCAAATATCTTCATTCTTATCCATATTCTGAATTCTATTTCCGTCATTTTAGCTGCTTCAGCTGGGTTAAGAACCCTTGATGGGTGATATGGTTTAGATTTGTGTCCCCACCCAAATCTCATGTTGAATTGGAAGAGGGGCCTGGTGGGAGGTGTTCTAGTGATAGTGAGTTCTCACGAGAAATGATGTTTAAAAGTGTTTGTCACTTCCCCCTCCTCTCTCTCTCGCTCTCGCTCTGCCACAGTAAAGATATGCTTGTTTCCCCTTCCCCTTCCGCCATGATTATAAGTTTCCTGAGGCCTTCCAGACATGCTTCCTGTTAAGACTGCAGAACTGTGATTCAATTAAACCTCTTTTCTTCATAAATTACCCAGTCTCAGGTAGTTGTTTATTGCAGTGTGTAAGTGGACCAATACCCTGGGGAACTAGTGTGGTCATTGGAGGAAAGAAGCCGCTCTGGCTTTTTGAGTTGCCAGAGTTCTTGCTCTGGTTCTTTCTTAATTGTGTGACCTGGTGTTCCTTCAATCTTTGAAGTTGCTATCCTTCAAAGATAGATTGGATAGATTTTTTATTTTTTTTTTATTTATTTTTGCTTTTTTCTTCTTTGATGTCCTGGGGGTTTGATGATGCTGTAAGGTGGGTTTGGTTGACTGGCTTCAATTCTAGTCTGCTGCAGGCTTTTGGAGGAGCCCCCTCCAATTACTGTCTCCATGCCCACATTTCTTTTGTTGGGTGTTTTGGTCCATGAGACTCCCTCAATCAGGGGCCGCAGTTGGCAAATAAGCCTTATCCTTGCTAGATTGGCCCTAATCTGCTATTTGTTTGCTTCCTGGGGAAACAAGTTTGTACCTTCCTGCAGAGCTCAGGCAGAAGTAGGGCCCCTGGGTTGGAAGCGCTAGTGGGTGTGGCCCTTCTGCTACAGGAGGCAGGGGTGGGGGGAGTTGCCCATCCTGCCATCCTGGTGTTCCCAGGGCAATAGGAGGGTGTGCCCCTTGGCAAATTGAGGCAGAAGTAGGACTGTTGGGCTGGAAGCTCTAGCAGGCATGGCTCACCTGACTACTACCTGTGGTAGAGGTGGATGGAGGCAGCTGCCCTGCTGTCTGGGTGCTTCCTGGTACAATAGGAGGCTGTACCTGCTGGCTGAGTTCACACAGAAGTGGGACCACTGGGCCAGAAGCTCTAGCAGGTGTCGCCCACCTGGCTACCCATGGAGGGAGTGGGCGAGGTAGCACGCTCTGCCATTGAGTTTTTCCTGGGATAACAGGAAGCTGTGGCCTCTAACTGAGTTCACACAGAAGCAAGATCACTGGGCTGGAAGCTCTGGCATTTCCCACCTGGCTATCAGTGGTAGGGGTTTGTGGGGCCACATGCCCTGCCCTCTGGGTGTTTGAGGGAGTTTCTTTTCCCCTTTCTGCCATGTGAGGAAACCGAGAATGTGCCATCTTTGAAGCAAAAAACGAGCCCTCACTAGACACTGGATCTGGCAGTGGACCTTTATCTCGGACTTCTCAGTCTTCAGAAGCGTGAGAAATAAATTTGTTTTTATAAATTACCTCATGTGAGATACTTTCCTATAGCAGCCATAATGGACTGTGACAAGGGTAATCTCTCAATTATCCATACTTTATGGCTCATTAGCATTCTGGTCTCCTCACTACCATTTCCAAGGCTGAGGCATTCAAATCATAAAGACATGAAGCTTTGCTAATGTTTAACGAAGTAATTGAGAGGTTTGCCTATGTAGTTTGTGTTACAGGTTGGGTTTCCTGGGAAGCAGACTCTGGGAAGAAATGGAGCGTGTGGGATGTTTGCTAGGGTATATCCTGGGCACTGACATCTGTAGGAGGGACAGAAGGAATCAGGATGGAGCAGAGGGAGAAGTTCATCAGTGACACAGGCTCTGTGACAGCCTGAGTCAACCCCATGCAGAGCATGGGAGCTAGAATGGCCCTTCAGAGCTCTCTAGAGCTGGACCCAGGTGGCCAGGCCTTTATATACCTGCACGGATAAGTCACTGCATATGGGCTGTCTTGAGAAGGACACGCATTCATCCAGGTGGTCCTCTGCAGTTGCAGCATCCCTGAAGGACTGATCACTGGGGGCTCTCTGTCCACAGCACAGGACAACATGTCCTTCGCTGGGGACTCTGGGCAGTGCCTAGCAGTGCCCACCACAGTGTGTCAATAAATATTCATATTTTAAAGATACATTTTCAAACTTCTTTTACTATTAGGGGTGCATAATCAAAAGAGTTGGGCAGCAACTATTATAGAATGCTGCGATTCTTTCTGCGAGAGAATAATGCCAACATCTCAATTAATAATGATTCACAGTTCTGATTTGTTGCTGTGAGTTTTTTTGGTCTTTAAGGTCATTTTCCCCCCAAAAGGAATGACTTACATTTATTTTGGAGTTTTATTATGAATTAGTATACAGTTTATTCAAATCATAAATTAAAAAGTCTTGTTTTCCTTAAGCTCATATAAGTCCTACTTACAAATCTTTTTGTTCTTTTTATAAATCCAGTGAATTTCAGCAATCCTGTTCAAGGGCGCTTTTATTAGTGTTCCAGCTGAACAGACAAAACTACCTTAAATAATCAGCCCCGTTTACAACTTGGTTAATTAAATTCCTTTAAACATTTTTACTGCATTTATAAATATAATATATTTGATTTCCCCTCTGTAGGTAACGTAATAAATTAATCTTATGAATATAGTAAATCTCAAGTTATCTTAAGCATCCAATGCTGTTTACAAACCCAGACAAGACTCTTAAATCTTTCAGCTTAAAATCTCAAGTAGAAAATAAAGGGTACATTTTAATGGAATCATAAAGCGAATCTGTTGGTTTTTATAGACAAAATTATTAAACACTATAAATACCAAACATATGTAGATTATTATTTACTGTAACATACAGGCATTGATATTCTAACCTTCTGTGGTGAGCTTTCCTGTTTGATTGTCAGAAACTCTCGGGTTCTTTTAGGTGGAAGACAATGGCACAACCAGGTTATAGGCAAAGCCGGCGGCCGACCAAACTCTCCCCTCTATCTGGATGTTTAATGAGCACTTATTATCAAGCCTGTGAGCTCAATGAAGTCCCTATTCTGTTTTCTTTAAAAAAGTAACTGAGAATATTGACAAAGTTGTATATATTTGTCATGTATAACATGATGTTTTAAAATATGTATACATTGTGTAGTGGCTGAATTGAACTAATTAACATATGCGTTATCTCCGATACTGGTAATTTTTTGTATGTTCTCTGTCTTGTGGGTAGTCTGACCGATTGCGTGGCAGGTTCACCCAAGGTAGATATGATGGTATCTGTAGTCCAGACTGCTTCCGACTCAGTGAGGGACCTGGGACTCTTAAGACACTAGATGTTGAGTGGCATCATTTCCTGGGATGTTTGTGCTGTTCATGAAGTATGGGGATTGTTACTGAAATATTGTACTCTGCCACACAACTTGAATACCATTAATTCCACCAACAGAAATCACCAACCTTCCCTAGGTCAATTAGAAAAGCCTTTGGTGTTGATGAATATTTGCTTGGCTGACGCTCTTGCTGTAGCCCTCTCTGGTGTGTGGACTTGCTGGTGATCTGCTGACTGGCTGGCAAGTCTCCATCGGGCCACTGGCTGTGCCTAGGTTATAAGTTAAACTAACGTGTTATGGCATCACACTGTGTGTGCTCAAGTATTTTAGGGTAGGTGTTAAGATGTGTGTAATCTGCCTTAAAATACTTAAAATACTTGTGTGTTAAAATACTACCTTAAAAATCATTGAAACCTTGGAAGGTTCCAAGGGTAAAATGATACTCACTGAAAAAGAAGTTGTATCATTCCAGGTACACTGGGCTCACATCCTAGGCAGAAAGATGGTGCTTCTCTTGAAGATAATTTGTTGTGGGATTCATGCCTTGGATGCTCGGGTCTTCCTGTGTGTGAAATAGACATGCCGGCTTTTTAATGATTGTCTATGAAGAAACTACTGGGGCTCCTAAACTACATCCTTCAGTGAGGTGGTCTTGCAGCCCATGTCCATAGGGTTCTCTTTTTTTTTTTGAGACGGAGTCTCACTGTATTGTCCAGGCTGGAGTGCAGTTGCATAATCTCATCACACTGCAACCTCCGCCTCCCAGGTTCAAGCCATTCTCCTGCCTCAGCCTCCTGAGTAGCTGAGATTACAAGTGCCCATCTCCATGCCCGGCTACTTTTTTGTATTTTTAGTAGAGACGGGGTTTCACCATGTTAGCCAGGCTGGTCTCAAACTCCTGACCTCATGACCCACCCGCCTCGGCCTCCCAAAGTGCTGAGCCACCACGCCTTGCCCATAGGGTTCAATGTTTTAGTTAACTGTGAGTGGAGTGGAATCTTCAACCTCACTGAGATCCCACTAACTCCCTTTCTTACCTGGTTAGATTTTTCATTTCTTTAGTTCTCTTAAGTCATTTTAATGGTTTCCATTTTCCTTAGCAGAATTAGCACATAATTCTTTCCATTCATTCGAGTCTGCAGTGAGTCCTATCCCACTATCTGAGAGCAAATATTTTAAAATTATCTTTTGTTTTGGCTGTTTTATTCTTTAATGTTGATTATGAAATTGATTCATGTATTATAGAAAGATGTATGTAGTGTACACAGGTGTTATGAAGCATAATAGATAAACACAGGGAGCACTGAGATATCTTATAAAATCAAGGAAAGATGGACCATGGGCCTTGGGAGAGCTGGACATGGTGCAGTTCTGGAGACCTTGGTGTTATTACAGTGATTCAACTCTACCCTCTCTCGTCCCTGTGTGTCTCAACGAAGACTGAATTCTCAGGAGGGAAAGTCTGCTTGAGCTACCTCAGTCTCATACCTACTCTTGTGGTTAGGGTATGGCAAATCGTATGGTTGGAAGCCCCTCTGAAACCACCTGTGCAAAGATTATGACAGCAAGATGGGTCTAGCATGAATGACCCTCCTCTAGCTTCCAGTCTCACAGCTGGCTGGCCTTGCTCCTACCTGGGTATAGGCCAAGCTACCCACGGGAGAAACGTAGTTTATAATTTAACTTTAAAGCAAGGACGATAATGGTCCCTCCCTAAAACTGATCCCCTCTTTGTTTGAGGACTAGAACTATCTTTGTAATACAAATGAAAGGCCACATGATTAGGATTATGGGAGGGACCTGGGAGGGACCTGGATTCTGCCAAGATGTAGGTGTAGATAAAAAATAACCAGCTGTTATTCTCTTGCTTGTCTTTCTGTAATCCCTTGCTGCTCAGGAATCACGTGGCCAGAGGTCACAAAATTGGTGACATTTCCAATTGTTCCTAAAGATAACATTACTATTGTGAAACCTAAGATTGGTCTTTTGAGATATTTTTTAGACTTTTGCATTCTGGCAACTAAATGACTCCACCCAGACCTGTGGCTCATCACTCAACCATTCCTATGGCCCCCACCCAGAGACAGATTCAGCACACAAGGACCATTTGTCACACCCCTAAGATTTCATCCCCAACCAATCAGCAACACCCATTCCCTAGCCCCCTGCCCAACAAATTATCCATATAAACCATAGCCTGTGAGTTCTCAGGGAGGCTGATTTGAGTAATAATAAACTCCTGTCCTTCTGCTTGGCCAGACTTGTGTTAAACTCTTTCTTTGCTGCAATCATGTTGTCTCAGTGAATGGGTTTATTTGTGCAGCAGGCAAGAAGAGCCCATTGTGCGATTACACCAGTGGGACAGGCACAGTTCCCTCAAAGAAGGAGGTGAAGAGGTGAGATAGTCAAAACAGACCGACATCCCTCACACTTCCCAAGCCAGGAAGTGCTGGGGGACTTAGCTGAGGCTCCCTGCTACTTGTTCCCATGTGGGTTTCCCCTTGCATTTGGCAGTTGTGGGCCAGAGAGTCCTGTTCTGTGGCTGGTCTTGCTTTCCATGTGGAAAATCCTTGAATATCATTTAAAAGTCATTTTCAACCTTTCCAATTTTCCAGCTTCCATATGGATTTCCTTTGGTCACCTGGTGCTAATTTTGAGAGGGAATTAAATTCAGTGCTTGAATTATGTTTTGAACTGTCTGAGATATTTCTGGGGCAGGCTGACGGGATTTGTGGATGGAACTTGGAGGAGGGAGATAAGAAAGCAGGTGAAAGAAGGCCAACATGGCAACTTTCACGAAGGAAGGCAAACACGTGGAGGGACAAATCTGGGGGAAGACAGAGGAAACAGGTCAATTTTAAACTTCAGGAGCCTGGAGGGGCCCAGTAGACTGGCATACATGTGGGTTGGATTATGTGACCTCTTTTATACTTTACCGTGATTTTCTGCTCATCCCCATACTCCTGAAGGTTTGTTATTCAACATCCATCTCATCTTTCCCCACTATCTTTTGTGTACATCTTGACAAAAATAATAGTAAATATTGTAATAACTACTGTTTTGGGGAACTTATGCACTGAATACGCTTAGCACTTGATACATGTGTTTTATTTAATTTTCAGACCCCCCCTGCAAGGTAGGCCTTTGTATCCCTATTTTACAAGATGAGGAAACTGTTTGACTTTCGTGAGCCAAAGAGATCTTGGGGGTATCACCTCTGCTCATTTTGATGCTGAGGTGGTTTTGTTTTGTTTGTTTTTAATCAGCTTCCACATGCTCTGTGGTGGTAGTAGGTTGGGAGGCAGGACAGTAAAGGGACTGGGGGAGAAGTGACAGCCTGATCTGGATCCTGGCTTCATCATTGATCGATGTAGACTAGGAAGTCTCTTAACCACTCTCTTCCTCTATCTCTCCATCTTTAAAATGTGAATAATTATAGAACTTACCTAATGGGGCCATTGTGATAATTAAAGGAATTAACATGTCAAACACTTAGAACAGCACCTAGTAAACAATGAGCATGAAAAAACACTAGTCATGTGAGGTTTGGGGTTAGGGAGGAAGGATGATGGAGTGAGACTGGTCAATGGTGCAAGGTTGCAGTTAGATAGGAATGAGTTCTGGTGTTCTGTGGCATAGTAGAGTGATGATAGTAAACAATGCTATGGTGTATATTTCAAAGTAGCCAGAAGAGAGGATTCTCAATGGTCTCACCACAAAGAAGTGATGGATGTCTGAGGTGATGGATATGCTAAATACCTTGTATATATGCTAAATACACATTGTATATATGCATTGAAACATCACACACTGTACCTCATAATACGTAATACAACTATTATGTGTCAATTAAAAAAATAAAAAATACACTAAAATGCTAGTCATTGTATTTGTCCATGTGTAATATATAGAAAAGAGCTTTCTAATTAACTAGTCAAGTCAATTCACTATCTGTGGGAATTTGAGGCAGGCCATTTTGTTGCTCTCTGGAATTCTATTGACTTGACTGTAACTAGGAGGCAGATGAAATGTTCTCGAAGGGCCCTCATTCATTCCTGCGAATGACTGGGAGGCCCTTGGAGAACCATGCCATTTCCCCTGTGAGTAAGGTGTTGGAAAAAAGTCACAAGGGGTGACTATGAAGACAAGCCCACCTGACTCATGGACATAAAGATGGGAACAATAGCCACTGGGAACTACTAGAGGGGGAGGGGAGGAGGAGGGCAAGGTTTGAAAATCTACAGGGTACTATGTTCAGCATCAGTGGTACCGCAAGCCTCAGCATCAAGCCATATACTGATGTAACAAACCTGCACATATATCCCCTGAATTAAAAATAAAAGTTGAAATTATAAAAAAATTTGAAGAAAAGAAAACACACATACACATGATCACACTGTTTTGAGGTCAACTTATACAACTGGAAGCTTTTAAACTACTATAAGCTTTCTATAATAAACTAAGTTTGCAAAAGTTAAAAAAAAAAAAAAAGATAAGGTCACCTGGACAGACCTTCTGCTCAGAATATCTCATCTGTAGAGGCCAAACAGGAATAGCCCCCTACAACACAGGGCACACAGGAGGTATCCAGGGCTCCTTAAAGTAGTGTGTTGAAAACCATGCAGGGTACTGGAGGATGTGGCCGTGGTGATTCAGGCAAGAAAGCAAACCTTTGTGCCCTGGACCTCTGGCTATCAGATGAGGGCCACGGACTCTTTCTCCAAATAATGTTTTTAGATGCATAAAATAAAATACATAGAATTGCTAAAGAAACTAATTATAATATACTGGTTAAAATGTAATATATATATATATATATATATATACACACACACACACACACACACACACCTCAAATTGGGGATTTAGTGGTTGTGATATATGGGCTTTATTACCACATTAAACAGCAAGCTCTCGTGGCAGCTCTAACAGCGACCGAAATTTTGAAATAGTGATGAGAGTAAATATTTTGAGATACCTGCACAACCTTAATGTGATATGAAAATATCTATGATTTCTTTTGGCCATAAAGTCTCTGAGACTAGGTTTGCTGCCTGCATTCATATTTGAAGGAAATACTAAATTTAAGTTAGAGGTTAGTGAAAATAAAGATGTTGTTTTTTTCCCCTATCCAAGTTTATGGTCTTCATGAATGCATGCCACTCAAATAATGTCTAGGATTCTATGTCCCAAAGCCAGATGCATGAAAATATATAGGTGGTGAGGTATGCCAGAGGCAGGAAAAGAAGAACGACCAAACGGCCCACAGTCTTCTTGATCTGTCAGTAGAAAGTTTTTTTTTTTTTTTTCCTTAGAGCACGTGGAAATTAGAAAATGCCTCTTAAAAGTGCAAAACATTTATTGTGGAAGCACCTTTCATGATACAAGGGACTAGGGAAGCAGCAGAACATTGCATTCTTATGCCTACAAGATCGGTGAGAATTGGCATGGTTCAATTTCGGCCTGGATTTCTTTCGGAGATTCTTGCAGTCAAGGGTGTGAATTTCCTGGGATACTGCAGTGGGGTTAAAGACGTGAAAGTGCTGGCTTATCTCCCACAATGCAATGGACCAGCAGGATGATTTAATGTGGCTTTCAATGGTGCAGTTAAGATTTATGTAGATAATCATCCCAGTGGTGGGAATGATGAGTTTTCACATTTATTATTTGCATATGGAAAGGCCCTTCATGAATTCTATGGGTTCTCACAACTCAACCGTATGCTTAAGAAGAAGGCAAGTCGTTTTTAGATTTAATTAGAGAGTATTAGAAAGGTAAATTTATAGGGCATAAAACATCAATAGTAGACTATGTATGAAGACTGAAGAAAAAGAAGAGGACATTTATTTTCTAACATAGGTAGATACGATGTAGGCACAGTTATCTGTGAAGTTTTAATGGGAGCAGTGAGCACGTTCTAGGATGTTTGCATGGGACAATCATTTCTGTAATAATTTTATGTCTATCACAATATAGGATCAGTAGAAGCCAGTAAGTAGGACCCAGACTCTTGAGAGGCTGGGGATCAATGCAAAGACCTGTGAGCTTCTATTTGCATATATTCTGCATTATTTTTCAATTTTGTGGAAGTTTTCACTAAATTTCCTGGTATTCAAAAAGGATCTTTGAACAAATTAGGAACCATTGCTCTAGAGGATATGCAATTACTTTGGTGGAAATGTGATTCCGAATTTATTCTCAGCAAATCTGAAAAAACATCTGTCTACGCAGCTCCTTACCTAACACGTTCAGAGGGATGGCGTTTCCGGAACAGTGTACTTACTTTCATACACAAAACTTTACTTTCTCAACTTTTTTAATTTCTTTACTAATAAATCCTCTTTGTAAAGTTTGTAATTCTATTTCAGTATTATTGTACATTTGTAGATAAGCTTGAGTTTGTAGCTCGAAACTGGCTATGAAAACCTCAGGCTGCAACAGTTTCTTGGGGAACCACTGCATTTAAATTCGAGTTCAAATTAAATAAAACAAAGGAAGAAATTCAATGACAACTTTTTGCTCATCTTCAGAAGATGGAAAATGATGGGGGAATTTGTTGGAGAGAAATAGTCAACCTAAATCTTATTTTTTTAGTGGGGTGATTCATTTATATCTAGATACATATTTTTTCTTCTTTGAACTGGTGGAATTTAGAGGTCTGATGGAATTCTACTGCTATGCTAAAGGGGCGAATAAAGAATTTCTTTTAATGAGTGGTCTCATTTGTCATGGGAACGGCTGGCTTGTGATTACAGTGGAGAAAGCAGAGAGTGGCCAGAAGATGGAGAGTGGATTGCCAGAAACACTTTGAAGACGTAGAGTAGTTCCCAAGTTCCCAACTTCTCAAACTTGGAAGCTGACCTGACCCAAAGTGTCAGTAGTGCTGGGGTAGGGAAACCCTGCTGTAGATCAGATTCTATAGTCTGAGTACAGAGGAGCTGAGTGTGCTGTTGCTTCTTCAGATTTGCTGAGAATAAATTTGAAATGGCGTTTCCAGCGAAGTAATTGCATATACTCTAAAGCTATGGTTCCTAATTTCTTCAAGGATCCTTTTTGAATACTAAGAAATTTAGTGAAAACTCCCACAAAATTGAAAAAAAAAATACAGAATATATGCAGATAGAAGCTCACAGGTCTTTGCATTAATCCCCAGACTTTCAGGAATCTGGGTCCTATTTAGTCGCTTCTCCTGATCCTATGTTGTAATAGACATAAAATTATTACAGAAACGATTGGTAGGTGCAGGCAAGAATTCAGGATGTTCAAAAGTCATGTTCTCTTCAAGCTTGGAGATCAATCTGATCTCCAGTATTAGATCAATTAAGGATAAAGGACAGTTAATTGTTAATCTTCAAAATACTAACTTGTACCCAGAAAGTTGCTTACACTGTACAAACACAGAGATCTTAAACCTGAGACCGTAATATTGAAATATGCTTGCAGCTAAATGTATCCCTGCCCTACACACTTCTGCTGTTCTGCTGATAATTCTTACAGGAATTCTGCAGGAGAGGATTATGCCTTCTTAATGGCCATTTAGATTCAGCCCCAGGGTTGCAAGAGGCAGCCATAAATGTGAGCTTTAGGACAAGCTGTTGAACTCAGGGAGGATCTTGCCTCCTGGAGGGAGGAGTTGACTGTGTGGGAGTGCCCAGCAGGGAAGCTCAGGTAGGGTGAGAAAAGGGCTTTCAGAATCAGGTTCCTTGAGGAATCATTTAGCAGGCTAGCTGCTCTGCTGGCCTCTGCCACTCCTAAATAGAACAAGCAAGGGTAGCCTGCTCCTGCATGAAAGCTGCTTGACTGAGTCTGGCTGGGAAAGCTGGCGGCAGTGAGGGTGGTCTTTATAGAGAAGCTGCTGCCCCTCAACCTCCCTAGCAGAGGACGATCCTTCTCTACGTAGCTGATTTGTATGACCATTTTATTTTTCGTATTCACTTAGCTATTTTAATACAGAAACCCAAGTGGGAAAGTGCAGTTGTCCCTGTTTCTGGTGAATCTACAGCAGGGTTTCTCTACACCAGCACTACTGACATTTTGGGTGAGATCATTTTTGGTTGTGGGCAGCTGTCCTGTGTGTTGTAGGAGGTTTAGTAATATCACTGGCTCACTCACCGGATGCCAGGAGCAACCCCCAACCCCCAACTAGAAATGTCTCCATCTAGATATCAGACATCTTGTAGGTGGTAAAGTCATTCCTGATTGAAAACTCCTGCTATATGCAGTCTGCCATCTCTTTAGCCCACATGGATGTCACCAACTATTACCACCGAGCACCAGCAGGTTTTCCTAATTGCAGACTAAATCCCAAAGATCATTCATATGCCGGGCATAAACCTAGACTCATAGTTGTGTAGTCTTCATTCAGTAAAATGCAGGTATGGGAGTGCTTTGGTGTTCTCTAAAACCACCGTCAACTTGCTTCTTGGAATCTTTTTCTCCAGACGTGGGGTGAGGGGAATCATGATGTTGCCAGCTCATAAAATATCTGTTGTTTATGGTAGGTTAACCCAAGTCTAGTGATTTTCATATTAATCTGGTTGGTAAAAGTCTCAGGCTCCTTTGGATAAAGATTTAATCCCGTTCAAGTTCTATTATCCACATAAAAGAGAGGGATACAGATATTTCTCTCTCTGTGTGTCTGTGTCTCACTGTCTCTCTCCATCTCTATCTCCATCTCCATATCTTCTCATTGTCCCACATAACAGCCAGGTCATAGTGGCATGAAGGGGAGGAGAGGCTGGGTTGGAGATGCATGGAGCAAAAGAATCCTTGGTAGTTAAACATGTGGTATTTAGTAGTTAATGCCAGCACACTTTCTCTTTTTATGTTTTTATTCTTTGGTTTGTTGATTTTAAAAAATTGTGGTAAAAGTACACATAACATAAAATTTAACATCTTAATCATGTTTAAGTGTCCAGTTCTGTAGTACCTCACAGAAGTGGAATCTTACAGTACTTGCCTTTTTGTGACTAGGTTATTTCACTTGGCCATAATGTCTTCCAGGTTCATCCATATTGTAGTACATGTTCAAATTTTCTTCTTCTCCTTCTTCTTTCTTCTGTTTTTCTTCTTCTTCTTCTTCTTTCTTTTTTCTGAAATGGAGTTTCACTCTTGCTGGAGTGCAATGGCACAATCTCAGCTCACTGCAACCTCCACCTCCCCGGTTCCAGTGATTATCCTGCCTCAGCCTCCGGAGTAGCTGGGATTACAGGTGCCCACCATCATGCCCAGCTAATTTTTGTATTTTCAGTAGAGTTTCGCCATGTTGACCAGGCTGGTCTTGAACTCTTCACCTCAGGTGATCCACCCGCCTTGGCCTCCCAAAGTGCTGGGATTACAGGCATGAGCCACTGTGCCTGGCCTCTTCTTTTTGAAGTCTGAATAATATTCCATTGTCTGTTTATGACACATTTTGTTTATTCATCTGTCAGTGGACACTTGGGTTGCTTCTACCTTTTGACGATCATGAATAGTGCTGCTACACACATGGATGTGCAAATCTCTCTCCAAGACTCTGCTTTCAGTTGTTTTGGTTATATACTTAGAAGTGGAATTGTGGGATCATATGGTAGTTCTATTTTTAACATTTTGAAAAGCCATCATACTATTTTCCATAGTGGCCAAATCATTTTAGATTCCTACCAACAGCACACAAGGGCTCCGATTTTTCCATGTCCTCACCAACATTGGTTATTTTCTGTATTTTTGATGACAACCATCCTGATGGGTGGTGAGTTGTTATTTCTTTGTGGTTTTGATTTGCTCTTTCTAATGATTATTGATGTTGAGAATCTTTTCATGTGCTTTTGACCATTTGTCTATTTTCTTTGGATAAATGTCTGTTCAAGCCTGGGCGGTTTGTATTGTTGTTGATAAAATTTCCTCTTTTGGTTGAAATTTCAAAGTGACCATTGCTTTCAGACAGTGTGCGACTCATCAGGAAGAGATTCATTGCTTCTAATGATGTGAAAATGTCAAGAGATTAGGCAAAACGTCATTGTAACACCTTATGAAGCTGACATAATACCTTTATAACCAGGCAGATAAAAGTCTTGGTTCTTCTTATAGAGCCTCTTCCATCCTTCACAGCCAGTCTTCTCTTTCTCCCATTCTCCAGACAACTCTGTGTCCTCAGAAGCAGCCTGCGGCAAGCTCTGGTTTCGGGTTCTGCATGTGCAGACCTGATTTTTTTGAGATTTACAGTCTTGAGAATGGAGGAGCTGTGCTGCCACTAGGCCATTTGCTTATCACCTGTCTGTTCTTCAAGGTACTGGAGCAGAAGGACTCACTAGGTGCACTCTTCATGGAGGCATTTTCAATGAGGAACAAACATAGGTTAATTAAAAGCAGATTTTACCAAACAAAGGTAATTGTTTCTTTGATTGTAATCACTGATTTTGTGGTGAGAGTGAAATGAAGGAAGAGATCTTAATTTAGGTAGCAGCTTGACATTATGCTACTTGATTATGTTCCTCAAAAACAATGAATTTGGAAGTACAAACTTGGAAGTACAAAAAAGTCCCCAAAAGATGCATTCATTCTTGAAGAATAAGAAACATTTCCTGTTTCAACAGTATGGAGGGCTGGTGCAAATGCTCTGGGAGAACTTTGTGCTTCTACTCACCAGTTCTCCTAATATAATCACCTATGTGCTTTCCCTGTTTGCAGCAGACTCTTTGGGAAACAAAGTTCATCTTCTTAACCTTGCATTTCCTAGGACTCACAAATACTTGACCCTCAATATTTATTGAAAGGAGTGAGAGAAGGAAGGATAGCTAGATTGGTTCAGTTAAAATCAAGGCTGTAAGCATGTGCCAGATCTATACAAAATTGAGACACAGGCCAAATTCCATTTCTATCCTCTTTGTGATGCCGCCCTTCCCTCAGAAGAAGGAGTCGGCTTTCCTCAGTGATCCCGCTGAGGGCACACTGCATGCTCGCTCTTCTGTCTTCCTCACCTCTCTTTCCTACCCTTGCTGACTCATGAATTCATAGAGGTAGTGAAAGTATATAGAGTAACATGAAATAATGTCTAGCCCACCAAACATGGTTTCTCATCTTTAGGTAATGTCTGCTCTGGGAAAGTCAGCATTCCCAATGCCCAGCTTTCTCTGTGATTCAGGGGCCACCTCTCATCCTTCAAAGACATCTGGACTCCTTAAAGTCTGGAGATAAAGAGCAAAGTCATGAGAGGGATGAAGTGTCTCTTCTTCTGACAACTGGAGGCCCCTCTTTTAGGGGTTCAATTTTTTTTTTCCCTAAAGGGATCCAAACATTCTCAAATAACCAATACTGGAAAATAGTTTTCTTAAAGGGGAAATTTGCCTACCATCCATAGGATAACAGAAAGACATCACTGTTCACACAAGAGAAATACACATATGGCCTGCATTTTCAACAGAGGTGATATTTCTCCCCAAAAGGGAAAATTGATTTTTGGGGGAAAGTCATGGAAAAAAATCTTAGCTATTATAAAGGCTTGTGGCTCTCTGAAAGACTGTAGTATGTACACAGATATAGAGCATATCTGTGCCATTCAGATTTTGTGGGAAGGGGGTGAAAAGACTGAAAAGGCTCCATGCTGGGGAGGGGCGATGATGGAAACAAGGTTGAGAAACATTAATATACATTAAGGGAGGTCATTGTATTCACCAGCTTGCAAGGCCCAGTTACCATTAGGCTTCTCTAGGAAGTCTCCTTTCTCAATCTGTGGTGATGTCTTCTGACCCTGTCTGAAACCCTTGAATGGAGGTCAGGGGAGCCCTCCAGGTGATGCACCAGGCCTGTGGGTGGTTTTGGGCTCCAGAGCAGCTCACCTGCTGCAGGATACCTCTTGACCTGCCCTGTGGGAGTGTTCCTCAGGAACTTGAGAACAAGTAGAGAGGCAGAAGGTGGTGGAGCCTGAGCAGGATCCAAAGGCAGGAGCAGGATCACACTGAGAGAGGGAGCCTGGGACCAGGGAGCAGGGAGTTGGACATGAACATGTAAAGACAAAGAGGGCCTTCCTACAAAAACCAGTGGGTGCTTCCATTTTTTTTTTTTTTTAATGTTGATGTGTTGGTTGATTTCAGTGTGGAGAGGAACAATCATTCATCTAGTTACTTACTTAACCAACATTTATTAAGTGCCTACTGTATTCCAGGCTTTATTCCAGGTACTCGATACATGGTGACAAGCCAGGAGGATTCAGTCTTTGCTCTCTGGAACGTGCATCCTAAATGAGAAGCCAGGCAGCCAGCATGTAAGCTATTAAATAATAACATAGCAGGTTGTAATAAAGTTCTGAACTAAGATTGGATGGAGCGACAGAGAGTGACCCACTGCTCCTTCCGATTAGCTGATCTGGATGGGCGGGGAGTAGAGAGCATCTGAGCTGATAGTGGAAGGATGAGAATGGCTCTTGTAGAAGTGCATTCTTGGCTGGGAAGCACACCTGCAAAGGCCCTGTGGTGGCTGGAAAAATGACCTCTCCCTAAATTATGGAGAACAGACCATAGAGGGAGAGGAGTGAAGGAAGGAGGTCATTGCAGTAGTGGAGGCCAGAGATGGCGGTGGTGGTGGCCATGGCAGGACATGTGTGGATTCAGGTTAAGCTGGGGAGGTAGAGCCAGTAAGACTTAAGGATTAATTGGATGTGCCTTGTCAGGGAAAGCAAAACATTAAAAATGACTGCCAGGCTTTTGACTAGAGAAGCTGAGTCAGGGAAAGAATCATTGCTGAGATGGGGAAGACCAGTGGAGAAGTAAATCTAGGGGAAAACATCTGAGAATCCTGTTGATACCCAAGTGGAGATGTCAATCGAGAAGTTGAATACATAGATCAGGAGTTCAATGGAGAGATCAAAAATGGGGATACCAATGTAGGAAAGCTCATCTTGATGATGATACTTGGAGCCAAGGACATGAGAGGGAAAAATCGTCCCATTCTACTTGCTTTAAGAACCACTCATTGCATACTTGGTGTGTTCCACCTTTGCCATTACCTAGCTTTCCCATAGGGAATGACTTGTGTGTGTACCACAGTAGACTATGAGAGACTTGAATTTAGGTTTAGATTTCTTCTCTGTATCTTTCATAGCACAGGTATGAGCTCAATAACATGTGAAAGCTCTTTTACATTTTACTTTTATTCAGAGATAAACCTGACTACTTCTTTGTGCTGCTTTTGTGTGAAGCCTGGATGAGTTTTTCACTCTAACTTTGCATTAGGATCAAGTCATCCTGGCTTCCTTCCCACTTCAATGCGAACCTCCACCTCTTCCCTCAAGAGCTATCAGGGAAAAATGGGACTTAGTGTGCTCTGTAACTTTTCTTTTTCTTTATAAATACATTTTATTGTATATATTTAAGGTATACAATATGATATTATGAAATACATAGAGACGGTAAAATGTTACTATAGTGGACCAAATTAACAAATCTCTCATCTCAAATAGTTACCCATACCCCACTGTAAGAGCAGCTGTAATATACACATTTAGCAAACATTCTGAATACAATATACTTTTATTAACTGTAGTCCTTATGTTGTAGTTAGATCTTTGGACTGTTTATGGTACATATTTACTACTCTGTATCCTTTGACCTATATTTTCCCATTTCTCACTGGACCACAGGTAGATTTTCCCTACTTCTTTATTCCATGGCATTCTTGTATGAAGAGTTGCTGGGATATAGCACATCTCACACACATATTTGCTAATTTGTATCCTTTGACCTATATTTCCCCGTTTCTCATGCCCTCCACACCCGCTAGCCCCAATTCTGGTACCTACTGGTACCATTCTGTCTATGTTTGACCTTTTAAAAGAGTATTCCACATAAGAGTGAGATTATGTAGTATTTCACTTAGCATAATATCAGGCCTCCAGTTTTTTTTTTTTTTATCTGAAGCCAAACCAAAATAAAACTGGAACGAAATAATAAAAAAGGCATATGAGACTCAAAGCCTATTTTAAAAAAGCAAACATAGAATGATTTCCCCTTTTCCCTTTGTTTCTCATATCCAAGAAACTACCTTTTTGTTTTTTGTTAGAAGAGAAATGAACTCTTCTGTCTTTTCTGTTTGCTTTGCAATATTTACTTAGCAACTTGGCCATGGTATGAAATTACAACCTGTCTCAGTTAACTGATTCTCAGAACTGTTTTTGTCAAGGATGTAGAAGTGGTCCTCTTCTCCTAAAACCTCTGGCAGGGAAGATGAAAGAGGGGGGATGGGCAGGCTGCAGGCACTTAAGGATGAGAAAGTGTTTTTACTAGAAAATGCTCCTGAAGGCACAGATGGGCTTTCATCATGAAGGGTACAGATCTTATCCAGAATATCTCAGTCATAAATTAAATATTTAGCAGACATCAGTGCTGTTTTCACAGTGGTGTATACTATTCTTAACCATTTTATGTTGGATTTCCAGAAAAGGCAAAACACCTAGCAGATTCTTAATGAAGTCATGTAGCTTAAGTCAGTAACCAGTTCAATGGTCACTGTGTCCAGCAGCAAAGTTTTGGCCTTCTCTGATTAGGAGTCAAAAACAAAAGAGAAAGCCTGGTGCCTAATACCGTCCTTACGGAATTCTATACTCCTAGGATGACTAGCCTAATGGGCTAGTGATTGAGTATCTACAATTGCCAGACTCCCATACATTTTGTAGCATCAGCAATTTGATACACTTCTCTGCCTCCTGATTCCGGTAACTAGGAGTCCGTGCTAACCATGGATGTAAAAAGAGGAGGGCTGACATGCAGAACCAAGGGACTAGAAAGCTCATCTACCCTCATCAGGGCCATGTGGTTGAGATACTGACCCAACACAGGCAAATCTGCCTGACCAAGGAGAAAGAATGCTGTCTGGAATTAAAGAAAGCATGGTACAAGCTCTGTAGCTGTGAGTGACAGCAACTGGAATATCAACTGGACCCGCTTCTAGTGGCAGCCAGGACCATCCTTGATACACCTGGCCACTCTGAAAATTTGCAAAGATGCTAGCACTATTCTGAGATTATAAGAAATCCAGTAGAAATCTCACTGGACCACAGGTAGGCTTTCCCTACTACTTTATTCCATCGCATTCTTGTATGAAGAGTTGGTGGGATATAGCATATCTCACACACATGATTTTAATGGACTCCAAATAAACCTCTCTTATAATTACTCTTCCCTTTAAATTGTTAATACAATATCTAGTTATATGTGTGTATGTTTAAAAAATTCGTTAAGAATACATATTTAATTCTGAAAAACATCCTAAAAAAATAAAAAATGGATTTGACTCACTTTACAAATCTCTTTTAATACATATGAAAATATACTAAAAAATAGGATGAGAAACTATAAGACTAAATACACACACACACACACAACAAGGCGTCATGCAGTATAATAGCAAACAAATGATCCCCTTAAAGGAAATTGCTAAAATTCACCAAGAGTAATGGAGTCTTCATAGTTTTGAAATAAATTACAGCTCTTGGCATGATGCTAATTTGCTTAAATGTGCAAATCCCGCCCCCCACAACGGTAACTCCAAGGGAGAAAGTTGGCTTTGTTCATGAGATAAATCTATTGTATATTTCATATTTGCTGTATCCTTTCTTAAATATTTGATTTTGAAATAATCTATTTAATACTATCTCACTGTAGGAATGACTAGACCATAGTTAAAGGCTGCAGGTCTTTGCTGCAAAGTGTGGGAACTCACAAAGACTGAAACTACTGCCAGGCTGCTGGAGCCGTTGGTTCTTCTCTGTGCCCCAGACTGCAAGTAAATCATGATGTGTAATGCATATATACTAATAAAGCACTGCACATGGAGGCTCCAAGATAGACATTAATAAATGTGACTCACTTGAACTTGCTTCTCAGCTGAGTCCTACCAATAAAGATCTATTCTTCATTTGAGTACAAACTCAGCCTGAGAGCCCATTGTCACCCTTCAGATAAGCTGGCCAGGTGCTTCAGCCAGCCCAAGACCTCCACAGTTTGGAGGAGAGAAGGTTCTGATCAGAGGATGTTTATCTCGGGAGAGAAGAGCTTTTCTGAGCTCTGATGTAGGGGAAGCTGCTGGAGATGGTGATCTAGAGGCTGGGTTCCAATGGCTCTGCCATGAGTTAGCTGCTTGGTTTTGGGTGAGCTACTTAATTTCTTGGACTTCATGTTCTTGGATCAAACAAAGATATTTGGGTTAAATAATCTCTAAAAATGAACCCTAAATAATTCTGAAATCCTTTCCTCAAAACTTTACCTGGTACTCACTTCCTACTCGGCCCATTTCCAAATAGCTTTTAAAAATGGCCCTAATTAAGAGGGGTATGTGGAAAGGAAGACAAGAGGTGCCTAGCCACCTCTTTAGCCAGTTGCCCTCATCACCGCCTATAGGATAGCAGGGGCCATCAGCACACCTCCTGGGCATGGAGCTGTCCTTGGCAGCCAGAGCACCAGCATCCCACAAGCCTAGGGCATCTTTCAGTTCTGTTTCTTCGTTGCCTTAAGATAAAAGGTGAGACCTCCAGTCCTCAGCATGATTGGGCCTTTTCTGGATTCTTATTGATGCCACATGTATTTGTAGAAATTTGTGTAATGATTTTATCATGTGATATATTTAAAACTGTATTAGGATCTATTTTACCTGAATAAGAATTATTAAGGAATTATTTTTTAAAACACTCTCATACTATATTTAATAACCTATGTGTTCCTCTGTAGCATTTTTGGAGTAGTAATCCAATCCATTGTGACAGACACTGGGTTGGTGATATGGTTTGGCTGCTCCCTCACCCAAATCTCATCTTGAATTATGGTTCCCATCCCCATGATGTCGACGGAGGGACCAGGTAGAGATAATTGAATCATGGGGGCAGTTTCTCGCATCCTGTTCTCAGGGTAGTGAGTGAGTTATCACAAGATCTGATGTTTTTTTTTAAGGAGTTGCCCCCTTTGTTGGGCACTCATTCTCTCTCCTGCTGCCCTGTGAAGAGGTGCCTTCTGCCATGATTGTAAGTTTCCTGAGGCCTCCCCAGCAATGTGGAGCTGTGAGTCAATTAAACCTCTTTCCATTATAGATTACTCAGTCTCGGGTATTTCTTCATAGCAACATGAGAACAGACTAATACAGTTGGGAGTTAGAAAGCAGCTATTTATTTAGCAGGTCTCCAAATGAAGTCCATTTTTAAGAAAAAGGAAAGAAGAAAATTGCCGTCTATTGTGATTGCATTTTCTCTAAGGTTTTTAACGATCATTCTGTGGGATTGAGCACTGTAAAAACTTCTTAACTTCAGATATGCTGCAGTTAAACCAATAGACTAAAACCTAGTTTGAATTATAGCTGTGAAACTGCATTATTCTAGAAATAATTCCAGCAAAAATGCCATAAAAATGATGATTTTTTTGATTTAGGCTTTTCCTCCTAATTTCCTCTCATATGTTTCTGATGACATCTTATGGCAGTTCAATGCAGAATTGCAACTGATAAGATGTCAAACATTTATTCATATACCAAAGTTGATAGTGATTAAAATGTTTTACATTTTTTGTCTGTTTTGTCAATAGTTTTGGGTTTCTTCCTGGCATGGCCTTCAGTCTGTGTTCTTGCTTTTTTCCTGTTTATCACTTTAATTGATCAATCGGGTATTAGTTCCATCTGATTGTCAATTAAAATTGCCCAAAGAAAGTTAACTTGTATCTGTCACATGTTCTATTTATTCTCTATGAATTCCATAGAGAGCCAGGAATGAAGTTTAATTGGAGAGGAGAAGAATGAGTTTCAAACATGGGATCTGAAGCCACCCAGAAAGGTGAGAGATTGAGAAGAGAAAAAAGCATGTGGAAAAAAGAGCGTATGCCCACTTTAAATGGGATAAAAGTGAGGAGGATTGGGCAAAACATCAGATTATTTAATTATAGAGACTCTATTGAAAATTATACAGACTCTGTCAAAATCTTGATTCTTACAATAACAGCCGTTATTAAGTGCAGTATGCAAACACTGCTGCGTGTTATGACAGCTGGGGAGAGACTCTGCCCTACAGGTGCTCATGGTAAAAGTTCATCTTCTTAATATTTACCTGAGCTGAAATTTTGTGCCAGGCCTGGGAAATCAATTCCTGAGAAGTAGACCTCCATGCATTCATTTGGAGATGATAGTTTAATTGTTTCCTTTCCATTTATGTAGAGCTGTGATGCTTCCTGGAGGATGCCTGTGAGCACTGGGTATGGCCCAAAGACACAGACTGGGTTTGAGGCATATCCATGGGTGGAGATGCTACTGAGGTCATCACACTGCTAAAAACCTCATGGATCGTGCTGATGCTGGTCTTCCTCCAGTTCTCAAAATCTACCCAGTCCAGGGAGCTAATAATTTTGTCCTCTCCCATTTGATCCTTTCCGGTTTCTCCTTTCCATTCTACCCACTTTTCTCTTCTGTTTGTAGTGGAAGCTTGATCATTCACAATGAGAATGAGTTATCTTGACAATAACTTTTCAAAAACCACATGAGTCTGAAAGTGTGTATTAATGATCATTGTGAGCATGTAAAGGATATAGACAAATATACATGTATGAACACATATGTCTATAATCCTTTTAAAAAATTGTATTTCCATAGTTTGGGGAACAGGTGGTGTTTGGTTACATGAGTAAGTTCTTTTGTGGTGATTTGTGAGATTTTTGTATACCCATCACCTGGGCGGTATACACTGTACCCTATTGGTAGTCTTTTATCCCTCACCCCCTTCTCACCCTTTCCCCCTGAGTCCCCAAAGTCCATTGTGTCATTCTTATGCCTTTGCATCCTCATAGCTTAGCTCCCACTTATGAGTGAGAACATACGATATTTAGTTTTTCGTTCCTGAGTTACTTCACTTAGAATAATAGTCTCCAATCTCATCTAGGTCGCTGCAAATGCCATTAATTAATCCATTTTGATGACTGAGTAGTATAATCCTTTTTCAAAATGGAAATTTGAAGATATCCACCCTCCACTATTTATGGCCCATGTCAAATTTTAAATACATCTGGAATTTTAGTTGAATGTGTAATCCCTTATGATGGTTAATTTTATGTGTCAATTTGACCTAATGGATGCATTATTTCTGGGTGTGTCTGTGAGGGGGTGTCCAGAAGAGCCTAGCGTTTAAATAGGTAGACTGAGCACAGATTATCTGCTGTCACCATTGAGAGACTGAATAGAGCAAAAAGAAGGAAGGGCACATTTGCTCTGTTTGGGCTGGGCGTGCTTCTCCCGCTCTCATACATTAGTGCTCCTGCTTCTGAGGCCTTCTGACTCACGCTGGAACTTATGCTGTGGCCTCTCCTGGTTCTCAGGCCTTCAGGCTTTGGACTGAATTACTCCACTGGCTTTCTTCAGCCTCCAGCTTGCAGATGCCAGATTGTGAGCCTGCTCAGCCTCCATAATCATGTGAGCTGATGCCCATAAGGCATTTCTTTCTCTCCATCTATATCTATTGAATTGGTTCTGTATCTCTGAAGGACCCGAATACACCCTTTTTCTAAAGGTTCATGAAATGTTTTGTCTTTTTTTTTGCTGAACTTTTTTGAGATGTGTGTGTTTGTCCTATTCCCCTGGCTTTATCTTCGTCCTCTCTGTCCAACTAGACTGTAAGCTCTTTGGGGAACTGTACAGTTTTCTCTGTCCCCTCCACACTACCCCAGCATAACATTTTTCTTGAAAGAGACACTGAATGCACATTTGTTGAATTGACCTCTTACATTTGAGTCCCCTTCGTTTATTTCAGGCTGCTTCTAATAACACAAACCAAAAACTTTCTTAAAATGAAAGGGAATGAGTTGTTCTGTTTTTAAAATGAGATTCCGGGATGAGTTGCCATACATAAATTATTTATGCCCCAGAGGAAAATGTGGCAATGATCTGATTAATAGCAGCGTTGTGAGATACCAGCCCCCAGATAACCCGGGAGCCGCGGTTAATGTGTCAGGACTGGCTTTTCTGCCGCAAGGCCATCCTGAGCAGGTCACATTCTGCTGGTGACCTAACAGCTGCCTGACTCCACAGATTTTGGGCCTTCATGTGATGAGGGCCATTGTGTGGACAGAAACGTCTAGGCAGGAAACTAAACCAACGCCATGGCTAGGAACTTCTGCCTTCTTACCCTTTGGTTAAACAAATGCCTTTTAAGAGAATTGGTGCCCATTGTTTCTTGTCCTAGTGTATCTCAACATGCCTAGAACACTACGAAGTAAACCAAAATCAAACACACACACAGACACACACACACACACACACACACACACACACCCACACCCAAAATAATAAAAAGTCTTATCACACACATTCAAAGTTAGCTACCATCCCAAGCACTAAAGGGCATCATCCTTTATTTTTTAAAAACATAAGGTTTGCCTCGACACAGGTTATGCTCTTTCTTCCTCTCTCTGTCTGTATTAGGACATTTTTGGCTACAAGTGACAGAAACTCAGCTGGAATTTATTTAATGTATGCCTCCTGTTTCAGCAAAGCCCGGGGTGCCGGAGGTGAGCCTGGGTCCTGGGGGTGCATGAGGACTTGCCTCCTTTGCAGGCAGGCTCTCCACGGGGTGGCCAAGATGGCTGCCAGCTCACCTAGGCTCTCCTCTTCCCAGTGATGAAGCTTCCCAAAGGATTGCTAACTCCACTGGACACTGTCTCCTTTCTGCTCACTTCAGCCAAGTCCCTGTAGGGGAAGGGAAGTTCTTTCCATTGCTCAGGTGGGTGTCTGTCCCTGAAGTAATCACTCTGACCATGGGTATGTGTTGCTCAGATTGATCAAACCTGAGTCATGTCCTCTCCCCTAGGGCTGGGGAAGAGGTCAGCCTTAAACACATCCCTTGGAAGATGTTTCCTCTAAGGGATTCTGTTACAGGAAGTAATGGGGGAAAGGGAAAGTGTGGGAAGATAAAACCATAATTACAGTTGTCCACCTCAGCAGTCTTACAGAACTCAAAGCAAGACAGCCTCGGGTATCTGAATCATTGAGTTTGTGTATGCCATCTGCTAGACTTACCTGATGCATGCCTTTCAGAATTTTCTCTGATGAAAAACATGATCAAAAGGGTGCCCCTCATTAGCTTCTAAGGGACTCTTCTACACATCTAGACACAGGAGACATTTTTTCACGATGTAGTTGAGGTTCAATATTTATAGTATTCACGCCTGAAGTCAATGAAATCTATTGAGGAATTCTAATGCGCACAGGACAATCTGTCCTTGTTGTGGCCAGGGTTTAGGGCTAATGACTGATATATAGATATGTCACCACACAAGAGGAGGCACTGGAGGGTTTGCAGTGTCATGGCACCTGGTAATTGAATGTTATTTTGTGTGTGAAACGTTCTATTAAGAAACAGATACTCTTCTACTGTATTGCACGGAGAAGCAAAAATTGATTGTCAACAAATTTGTGTTTTGGATGTTATTTCTCAGAATAAATTGCACAGGGAAAATGGTCTTTATGAGGGTGCTGATATATTTTTAATAGGAACTCTCCATCCCTGATAGAGCAGATTACAAATGTTTCCAAGGGAAACTGTTCCAGTAGCTTTATCATATAAGCGGTTTCTGCCGGTTTTAGTAAAATGAGTTTCTTCAGTGCCAGAAAAATCTGATAGCATTTATTAAACAAGAGACACACAACACCCTTTCCATTACTGAGTTTACAGGCTATATGCTGTGCCATCATTTTTAATTATGTGGAAAAATTATGCTCCAGGAAAACAACTAGGAGAAAATTGTAAAGATATAGGGGAAAATCACTCTCTTGAAATTTCTATATTTTTAATTCTTCAGTTAGAGTTTTGAACTAGATACAGTTTGTATTGCCACAGTGATCTTTCATCTCGTTCTCCCCATGTCATTGGATGGGAGTTTAGACTCGTTAGAGATTGGTTTTGACCCAGTAGCTGCAAGGGGCTTACAAGGTCTGGTTGGTGTGAGCTGGGGTCAGCAGGAGGAAGTCAGATGTCCCCTGGGGTGAAAGCAGGGAGCAGTTTAGTTGCTGTGACCATCTCCACCTCGGCGTGGCTTTATCCGGTGTGTGCCACGCCACCTGTAAGCAGAAACATCAGGAAGACAACGTCTTGTCAGGGCGTCGCTATCTCATCTGACTCCTGGGGCTTGTCCTCAATGGAATGAGAGAGAAAAGTCTGGTGTAATGAAGGGTTGGAGAAACCCACCTGCAAAATGCACAAAGTGGGCAGGACTCTACAGACCGCAAACTGACTGCTGTGGATGCTGCTGAAGGGAAACTAGGTGCTTCAAACTCAAATGGCCAGTGAAGCCTTGAAGGCTTTCCCCTGTTTCCACCTACAGAGCAGGGGGTCACCTCACAGACACAGGCCGACAGTAGCCCTGCCATGTGGCCTATGCCAGGCTCACTCATGATTTCATTCTGCACTAGTCAAACAGGGTCTCCATCGAACACTTTGGAAAGGTGCCCAAAGGGATGTGTTGAAGTCAACTAGATCCGAATGCTGGAGTGAGATCTATAGATATTTAGATCCAAACATATAAATAATTCATGAGGCAGTCTAATGTAACAATATGATGTGTAATATATTAATATGTATACAGATAATATATAGTTATGTATATATGTAATATGTATTATGCATACAGATTGATGTTATACATTGCATTAATACACATATAGTATGATGTAATATTAATACATCTATACCATATACATTATACATCTGTATCATATACATCTCTATATTGATACACCTATGTTACACATGATGTATAGGATTGCATGCACTTATTTATTGAGATACACAATGCAACTAGGTGTGCTGTCCGGTTCCCTTCCTCCTCAGGCCTGGCCGTGGGTATGACCCACATTGGATTGCACTTGGCCCAGGTTCTGCTCACCCTCCTCTGTGCTCCACATCCTCTGGGCTGAGATCTGCTCCCTGTGTGTTCTTAAGGCCCTCTTGACTAATTGCAGAGCTTTACAGTCTCTGCTTATGTGATTCATCATTAAGAATAGTCTTTAGTATTAGATTTTCTCCAGAAACTCTTTCTTTTTTTACTTTTCTTCCCTGTGCCTGCAAAGTACCTAGAATGGTTGGAACCAGCCCCTGAGGATGCTGGACCCAGAAATGCTGGCCTCTTATGCTTGCACTTGTTAATTTAAACTCACCTCTGCTTCATCTATTTTTTTTTTTTTTTTTTTTTTGAGATAGAGTCTTGCTCTGTTGCCCAGGCTGGAGTGCAGTGGCCCAATCTTGGCTCACTGCAACCTTCACCTCCCGAGTTTGAGCAATTCTCCCTGCTTCAGCCTCCTGAGTAACTGGGATTACAGGCACTCGCCACCATGCCTGGCTAACTTTTGTATTTTTTATTAGGGATGGGGTTTTGCCATGTTGGCCAGGCTGGTCTTGAACTCCTGATCTCAGGTGATCCGCCTACCTCAGCCTCCCAAAGTGCTGGGATTACAGTGCTTCATCTTCTGTGTTGAATTTGGTGCTACCCTCAAATATTCCCTGGAGATAAGCTCAATTTTCCAGAATAAGTCATGTTACTAACATAGGACCTATCCTGTTGTATATGTCTTATTCTTGATAAACTTTGAGATGTCTATATCCCTGACTTTCTAAAAATAACCATAACGGGTTTGGGCATGGATTGCTTCTGAATATTCTATTACAAGGGCAAATGTGGCCCTGGTTCAGGGAGAAGGTTTTATTCCCTTGGCTCTTTTCTTCTCTCGTCTGTGGGTTCCTGCAGTCATCCTCTGCTGGGAGCGAACTGTGGGATCAGGCACAACCACCCGGAGGCAGGAGCGAGGGCTCTCAAGCCCACCTGTTTGCTGCAGCTGCTGCAACCCCCTTGCTCTTGGTGTTCAAGGAGTTTGCCTCTGGTAATCATTCTTCTAGTCTGTGTCCATGAGTTCAATTGCTTTAATTTTTAGATCCCAAAAGTAAGTGAAAACATAGAATGTTTGTCTTTCTGTGCCTGGCTTATTTCACTTAACATAATGATCTCCAGTTCCATCCATGTTGTTGAAAATGACTGGATTTCATCCTTTTTCAGGGCTGAATACTACTCCATTGTGTATATGTAACAAATTTTCTTTATTCATCTGTTGATGGACACTTATGTTGCTTCCAAATCTTAGCTATTGTGAACAGTGCTGCGATAAACATAGGAGTGCAGATATCTCTTTGATGTACTGATTTCCTTTCTTTTGGGTACATACCCAGCAGTGAGATTGCTGGATCATACGGTAGCTCAATTTTTAGTTTTTGGAAGAACCTCCATACTGTTCTCCTTAGTGGTTGTACTAATTTACATTCCCATCAGTAGAACATAAGAATTCCCTTTTTCCTACATCCTTGCCAGCATTTGTTACTGTGTGTCTTTTGGATATAAGCCATTTTAACTGGGCTGAAATGATATCTCATTGTAGTTTTGATTTGCATTTCTCTGATCAATGATATTGAGCATCTTTTCATATGCCTGTTTGCCATTTGCATGTCTTCTTTTAAAAAATGTCGATTCAAATCTTTCACTCATCTTTTGATCAGACTATTACATTTTTTCCTGTAGAGTTGTTTGAGCTCTGTATATTTTGGTTACTACCCTTGTTAGAGGGGTAGTTGGCAAATATTTTCTCCCATTCTGTGCATTGTCTCTTCACTTTGTTGATTGTATCCTTTAATTGATGTGATAAAATTTGTCCATTTCTACTTTGGCTGCCTGTGCTTGTAGGGTATTGCTTAAGATATTTTTGCTGAGACCAGTGTCTGGGAGATTTTCCTCAATGTTTTTTTGTAATAGTTTCATAGTTGAGGTCTTAGATTTAAGTCTTCAATCCATTTTGATTTGATTTTTTGTATATAGTGAAAGATTGGGGTCTAGTTTCCTTCTTTTGTGTATGGATATCTAGTTTTCCAAGCACCATTTATCGAAGAGACTGTCATTTCCCCAGTGGATGTTCTTGTTACTTTTGTAAAAAATGAACTCATTGTAGGTGTGTAGATTTGTTTCTGGGTTTCTATTTGGTTCCATGGATTTATATGTTTACTTTTATGCCAGTACCATACTGTTTTGATTACTATAGCTCTGTAGCACAATTTGAAGCTAGGTAATGTGATTCTTCCAGTTTTATTCTGTTTGCTTAGAACAGCTTTGGCTACTCTGGGTCTTTTTGTGGTTCCATAAATTTTGCAATTGTGTTTTCTATTTCTGTATTTTGATAGGGATTGCATTGACTCTGTAGATGGCTTTGTGTAGTATAGACATTTTAACAATATTGTTCTTTTAATTCATGTACACAGAATATCTTCCTATATTTTGGTGTCCTCTTCAATTTCCTTCAGAAGTGCTTTATAGTTTTCATTGTAGATATCTTTCACTTTTTTGGTTAATTGCTGGATATTTAATTTTATGTGTGGCTATTGTAAATGAGATTATTAGTTTTATTTCTTTTTCAGATTGTTCACTGTTGGCATTTAGAAATGCTGCTGATTTTTGTATGTTGATTTTATATCCTGCAACTTTATTGAATTTGTTATCAGTTCTAGTTTTCTTGTGGAGTCTTTAGGTTATTTCAAATATAAGATCATGTCAGCAAACAAGGGCAATTTGACTTCCCCCTTTCCAATTTGGATGCCCTTTATATCTTTCTCTTGTCTGAGTGTCCTAGCTAGGACTTCCGGTACTATGTTGAATAACAGTGGTGTAAATGGGCATTCTTATTGTGTTCCAGATCTTAGAGGAAAGGCTTTCGGTTTTCCCCATTCGGTATGATATTAGCTGTGGGTCTGTTGTATATATGCCTTTTATTATGTTGAGGTATGTTCTTTTTCCAGTTTTTTGAGGGTTTTTAAAAATCATAACAGACACCAAATTTTATCAAATGCTTTTTCAGCATCCGTTGAAATGGTCATATGGTTTTTATCCTTCATTTTTTTGATATGATGTATCATGTTGATTGATTTGCATATGCTGAACCATCCTTGTTTCCCAGGTATAAATTTCACTTGGTCATGTTGAATGATCTTTCTAATGCATTGTTGAATTGGGTTTGCTAGCATTCTGTTGAGGATGTTTCCATCAATATTCATCAGAGATATTGGCCTGCAGTTTTCTTTTTTTTTTTTTTTTTTGATGTGTCTTTGGTTTTAGTATCAGGGTAATAATACTGGCCTTATTGAATGAGGAGAAATGAGTTTCTCCTCTATTTTTTGAAATAGTTTGAGTAAGATTAGTATTAGTTCTTTTTAATGTTTTGTAGAATTCATCAGTGAAGCCATCAGGTTCTGGGCTTTTCTTTACTGGAAGACTTTTTACTATGATCTCCTCACTTGTAATTGATCTGTTCAGGTTTTGGATTTCTTCCTAGCTCAGTCTTAATAGGTTGTATATATCTAGGAATTTGTCCATTTCTTCTAGATTTTCCAAATTATTGGCATATAGTTGCTCATAGTAGCCACTAATGATATTGTAGAACAGATATTTCTGCAATATCTGTTGTAATGTCTCCTTTTTCATTTCCGACTTTATTTAATTGTATCTTCTCTCTTTTCTTCTTAGTCTGGTTAAAGGCTTGTCAATTATGTTTAACTTTTCAAAAAAACAACTTTTTGTTTAATTGATCTTTTGTATTTTTTAAATTTCAGTTTCATTTATTTCTGCTCTGAACTTTGTGATTTATTTTCTTCTACTAATTTTGGGTTTAGTTTTCTCTTGTTTTTCTAATTTTTAAGATGTATCATTCAGTTATTTATTTGAAGTTTTTCCTCTTTTTTGATGTAGGTGCTTATACCTATACTTTCCCTCTGAATACTGCTTTTGCTGTATCCCATAGGTTCTTGTTTGTAATTTTTTAAAAGAAATTTTTCAAAAAAAGGAAAATTTTCAATTTCCCCTTTAATTTCTTCATTGACCCACTGGTCATTGGGGAGCAAATTGTTTAATTTCCATGTGTTTATATACTTCCCAAAACTCTTTTTATTAATTTCTAGTTTTTTGTCATTGTGGTGTAGTTTTTTGTCATTGTGGTGAGAGGAGATGCTTGATATTATTTCAATTTGTTTTAATGTTTTAAGACTTATTTTGTGACCAAATGATCCATCCTTGAGAATGATCCATGTGCTAAGAAAAAGAATGTGTATTCCTCAATTCTCAGATAAAATATTCTGTAAGTACCTATTATTAATAGATTCATTTGGTCTGTAATAGATCTATTTGCTAGCATTCTGTTGAGGATGTTTGCATCAGTATTTCATTAGAGATATCAACCTGTAGTTTTCTTTTCTTTTTTTTTTCTTCATGTGTCTTTGTCTGGTTTTGGTATCAGGGTAATAATGGATCTGTGTAACAGATCCATTTACAGATTAAGTCTGATGATTCTTTTTTGATTTTCTGTCTGTCTGGAAGATCTGTCCAGTGCTGAAAGTGGGATGTTGAATTCAGCTATTTTTGTATTTGGGCCTATCTCTCTCTTTAGCTCTAATAATATTTTCTTTATATAGCTGGGTGCTCCCATGTTAGGTGCATATATGTTTAAAATTGTTCTTTTTTTTTTTTTTTCCTGAATTGACCCTTTCATCATTATATGGTGACTTCCTTTGTCTCTTTGTATAGTTTTTCCCTTGCATTAATTTCTTAGGGCTGCTGTGGTAAAGCACCACAACCTGGGTGGCTTAAAACAATAGAAATTAATTTTCCTGTTGTCTGAGAAGCCAGAGTCAAAAATTAAGGTGCTGGCTGAGCCACAGTCCCTCTAGGGCAATTATGGGGTGATTCTTCTTTCCACTTTCAGCTTCTGGTGACTCCTGGCATTCCTTGGCCTGTGGCTGCATCTCTCCAGTCTCTGCCTTCACTTGGCCTTCTCAGGGTCAGTGTATTCTCCTCTTCTGGCTTTGACAAGGAGGACATGCAGTATTGGATTTAGGGCCCACATGGTTAATCCAGGATGATCTCACCTCAACATCCTTAACTTAATGACATCTGCAAAACATTTTTCCAAAGAAAGTCAGATTTATGGGTTCCTATTTTGTGTTTTGGGGAAACCACTATTCAACCTATTATACCTCCTCTTCCTTCAAACGTGTTTCCTGGGAAGACAGATTTTATCTCCTTTGTAAGTATTTTCTTCTAATCAGAAACCAAATCTTTTCATTCATGCATCCTTTAGGGCATGGTTCTTGAAGCATGCTCCAGCACCAGCTGCATCAGCTTCACCTGGGAATTTGTTAGAAATGCAAATTCCTGGGCCCCATTCTAGATGTGCCAAGTTAGGAACAGGGGCTGTGGACCTGCCACCTGCATTTCAACGCACCCTCCAGGTGATTCCGATGCGTCCCAAGTCTTGGAACCTCTGCTGTAGGAGGCAGATGCCTTTGCTGGGAGACTTGAACTCTGGTCTGCAGTACTGTGGTTCGGTGCTCTGCCTTGGCTTACGCAGATATGGAGTTCACAATTCACGGGCTCCAAAGACTCGGTCCTGCCCTCCTCTTACCCCTATTCCTAGTGTGAAAGCCCCATGAGCTCTGAGAGCCACCCGGCTCAGAATGGCTGTCTGAGAGAAGTTCTTAGTGAAGCTGCTGAAGGAGTGTATTAGCAACACATTGAGGCATGCTAGTAGTTGGTTTGTGTTCCCCCTCCCCAGAGATCACATATTGAAGTCCTTACCCCCGGTATCTCAAGCTGTGACTTTATTTGAAGACAAGATTGTTGTAGATGTAATTAGTTGGGTTTAAATTAGGTAATACTGGAGTAGTGTGAGCTCCTAGTGTAGTGTGACTGTGTCCCTCTGGAAAAATGGAAATTCGAACACAGACAGACATAAACCCAGGGAGAACACCAGGTAAAGATGAAGATGGAGATCAAATGCCAAAGACTACCAGAAACCCACCAGAAGAAGGGAGAGAGGCATAGGGCGGAGTTTTTCCTCACAGCCCTCAACAGGAGCCAGTTCCACTGGGATCTCGATCTCAAACCTCTGGCCTCCAGAGCTGTGAGACAGTACATTTGTGTTGTTGCAGCCCTAGTCTGTGGTATGTTGTGAGGACAGCCCTAGCAAACTAGGACAAGGAGCACTTAGGGTTAACTTCCTTTTGTGAGCTGGTCCAAGTTCGGAACAATTCACTTCAAGAGAACTTTTTGAGCACAACCCATTTGTCAGTTGGGAACTGCCTTCCCGTAAAACAGAAGCTCTATGTCATGTTGACAATTATTTGGGACGTGTAGTTCTCCGTTTCTGAGAGTGTTCAGGATGGTATTTTTTACTGAGTTTTAAGTGATTGTAGTATCTTAAAACAAGTTGTCAAAGAATAATATTTTAGATTTTATAGCACATGCGACCTTCTTTTCCTTCTTCTTTGTCTCTATTTTCATTTAGAATTGCCCTTTATAAATGTTTTCTCCCTCAGGATTTTTCATTTGTTGGAAGTACAAATCAATACAATTAGATACAAAAGCATTAGCTGAAAATAAAACAAAAGCAAATTAATGTATATATTGAAGGGACATTTTGTGCAATTTTTATCTTCCAATTAGC
Source organism: Theropithecus gelada (assembly GCF_003255815.1). Classification (NCBI taxonomy): domain Eukaryota; kingdom Metazoa; phylum Chordata; class Mammalia; order Primates; family Cercopithecidae; genus Theropithecus; species Theropithecus gelada. Next base: position 9,715,346 of record NC_037673.1, on the reverse strand, counting down.
CCAATTAGTCAGTGACTTTTGGAATTGGTCTTCCAGAAGTAATTCTGGGCTAAAAGTCCAGTGTTCAGCTTTAAGGAGTTGTCCTATGGGAGCTGGTCTTCCTGCACAAATGGATAAGGAAGGTATGTTCTTGCTAATAATTCCAAGTGTTTATGCTGCTCTTCTACTTGTTCATTAATTTTTGTCAATTACATTGAAAGCTTTAACATTTTACGTAAATTTTCATTGGTTGTGTGAGCCGCAAAAGGTTATAGCTCTCCAACAGAACATTTTATCCTATAATACCTTCCAATATAAACTGTAAACACACACCCCCCCACACGTTTCTTACTTGAGATTCATAAATGGGCAAGGTGAGGGAGAGTCTACAGAAAAGTTACTGTTCCTGCAATGGGCACTTGTTCACATGTGCCACGCTCCCCAGATTCTCCTCCTAAGAATAAGCCATGGATTTCACAACCAGGAGACGTGAAACTCAGAAGGGATGAGTATGGTCCTCTATGGCCTGGTTGCTGGAGTGTACCTTAAGTGAGTGGAAAAATGCAATCAAGCATCTGCATGGAAAATAACTGGTTTGAACTGGTAACTGGGGTGTCCAGCCCTCATCAGCTTGCAGGTACAAATAGAAATTGTATTTTCTTTAATTTGCAAAGTGACGTGACTTCAAACGTCCCCCTGCAGGTGCCTGTTCCCCTCCAATGGATCCTTGGGTATTTGAGGGATTTCTGGGGATTTGAGCTCTATGTGCTTCACTCTCTCACATCTTTGGCTCCAGCATCATCCTCCTGGCACCCCCCACATCCCCTGCTCCTCTCATGTGGCATCTTCTATGGTAGATCCAGTCTCTCTCTTTTGGGAAGGCTTAAGGGCCACTACTTGGGCCACGTGGGAGGGACATTACTGACCCCCTTTGCCTCTCTATCCCCAAAATCACACAGACCTTTCCACTGAGAGCTCATAGCATGACTAAAATCAGGCTTAGAGTTGGTAAAATTTCTACCAAAGGTCTATGGATAACAAAAGGGAAGTACAATTCCAAGAATAGTTTTCAACTGTTGTGAGGTCAGTTATGAGATCTGGCAGTCACTCCCTCACCATTTGAAATTCAACCACTATAAGATCAGAGAGAAGACAATGGCTCCCCACTATATAATTTCAGGGTTTACCTCTGGAGTCTGCATTCCTTGTTCTCATATCTCCCTCTTCCCAGGGGTATGGATTTCATAAAGACACACTCATTTCAGGGGAAAGTGCTCACCTCTCACCCCAGGGGCTCTCAGAGTGACCACATCAGAAGAGGCTAGTTCAACATTAGGATGTGCTCTAAGGGCCAGGACTAGTCCACACCCATCACACCAGTGCACATGTGAACCACCCAGTGCAGTTTTTGTTTTCCCATGCCAAGCTTATTTCCTTTTGTAGTCCAAACTCCAGCATTAGGGGACAATCCATGTCTTGGCATCTTTCTTGATATTCCAGGTCTTACGTTGGAGGATCTAGTGAGTTACTGTGAAACGCTGACATTTATCTTCAATAAGCAATAGTTCTTTCTAAAATCACACTAAATCAGGAGCCATTTCTTTCTGCTCCTCCTCTTCCACAGCCTCCTATAAAGAGTCAACAAAGACACAGTTCAGACTAATCATATAACCTGAACTTGCATCAGGGAGTCTCATAGTTTTCCTTTAGAACAGTGGGCAGGCATTAGCTTTACATCTTAGGAACCAAAAAGGTGTGTTCAGAGACTTTCCCTCAAACAAATGAGCCATCCCCAAGACTCCCCTTCTTGAGACAGTTCTGCTGCTCCAGAAATCTTAGGGTGACTTCTCATACTGATATCAAGAGCTAAATTTCACAAGCTGTGTTGATCTTGACAACCCTGTCAGGCAGATGAAAGGTCAATTTTTACTTCCACGTAGCTAAATTGAAGAAGGGATCATTTGAAGTTGTAATTAGCAGAACTGCCTGTCAGGAATTTCAGGGACCAGGTCCCAGCCTTGGATGGTGCCATTCTCCATGATATATCCTAGACATTTTTATATTCAGAAAGTCATAAATCCTGAAAAGGGTAAGTGGTGTGCTGATTCTCTGGTGAATACCATTTTTTATTTCTTTGCAAAGCCGTTTCTTTCTCCCAGTCTTATGTGGGTAGTGCGTACTCCCTCATCTAAAGACCTGAATTCCCTTCAGGAGCTCTCAGAGTCACCATGTTGATGATGGTAGGGGGTTTAAGAGACTTCTTAAGAGTTGAGAGAGTAGTGGCCCTTTCCTGCAGTGGCTCATGCAGTGATGGAGAAGGCAGATTCACAAGCAAATGACCATGACACAGTATATAAATACTGCAATAGTGCCACTTGTAACATATAGAGGGAACATGAAATATGGTGGAATTCTGCCTGAGTATGATTCATTGAAAACTTAAGAGAAGGAGTGCTTTTTCAATATCAGGAAGACAAGTAGCTATTTTTAGGTCAGATTAGGAGAGAAAGATTCTCCAGACATGAAGAATATGAACAAAAGCCTGGAAATGTCTGAGAAGAAACAAGCTGTCTGCTGTGAATAGCATGGAAGATCAGAGAGAGAATGGAGTGGAGGCCGAAAGATAAACTGAACCAGTTTGTGCAGGGTCTGGCATGGCATGTTAAAAAGTTTTCCACGTATTCTACAGGCAGTGCAAATCCTCAGGTACTTATAAGCAGGGAAAGCAGAGACGGCCAATAAAATATGTGTGTCCTCTTCCAGAGTGTGAGGATGCCACTGAGGAGGGGTTGCAGGAAGAGCCAAGGATATGGTCCTAAAAAAATATGAGTGGAATTGGCATTGAGTTTCCTTATTAGGAAGCTGGACAGGCCGGGCGCGGTGGCTCAAGCCTGTAATCCCAGCACTTTGGGAGGCCGAGACGGGCGGATCACGAGGTCAGGAGATCGAGACCATCCTGGCTGACACGGTGAAACCCTGTCTCTACTAAAAAATACAAAAAACTAGCCGGGCGAGGTGGCGGGCGCCTGTAGTCCCAGCTACTTGGGAGGCTGAGGCAGGAGAATGGCGTGAACCCGGGAGGCGGAGCTTGCAGTGAGCTGAGATCCGGCCACTGCACTCCAGCCTGGGTGGCAGAGCGAGACTCCGTCTCAAAAAAAAAAAAAAAAAAAAAAAGGCTGGACAAGCTGTATCAGGCTGGATGCAATGGGAAATGGCTGGGTTTGTAACCACCCATCGTGTTCTTCCTGCCCACTGCACAAACAAGATCAATTCACAGTGATATGATTTGATTCTGTGCCCCCACCCAAATCTCATCTTGAATTGTAATCCCTATGTATTGAGGGAGGAAAGGAGGTAATTGGATTATGGGGGCATTGTCTCTCATGCTGTCCTTGTGATAGTGAGTGAGTTCACATGAAAGCTGATTTTATAAGCCAGTTTTCCCTGCTCTTGCTCACTCTCTTCTCTCTCCTGCTGCCTTGTGAAGAAGGTGCCTACTTCCCCTGTGCCTTCCACCATGAATGTAAGTATTGTGAGGCCTTCACAGCCATGCAGAACTGTGAGTCAATTAAATCTCTTTCCTTTATAAATGACCCAGTCTCAGGCAGTTCTTTATAGTGGTGTGAAAATGGGCTAATACACATGAGACAATTTCATTGCAGTAAAGAAAGAGTTTCACTGATGCGAGGTCAACCATGCCAAATGGGGGACAGAGTTGTTACTTAAATCAATCTCCTTGAGAATTTGTGGGCTAGGGTTTTAAAAACATAGTTTAGGGGAAGGGGTTGGAGTGGCTATGTGATGGGTGCTTGCTGCTGATTGGTTGGGGATATAATCATAGGGGTGTGGCCAATGGTCCTCCTGTGCCCTGAGTTGCTTCTGGGTGGGGCCAAAGGAGCAGTTGGCATGTCTAGGTGGAGCCATTGGTCATCAGACATGCAAAAAACCTGAAAAGATATCTCAAAAGGCCAAAGTTAGGTTCTACGATAGTGATGTTATACGCAAGAGTAATTGGGGAAGTTGCCTATCTTGTGATCTCTAGAATAATGGCTAGCAGTCATTTATGTCTATGCCTTGTCAGAATTCAGGCCCCTCTATCCTCCTAGCCCAGTGGTCTCTCATTAACTTTACAAAGGTGGTTAAGTTTTGGGGAAGGGCTATTATTTAAACTATAAACTAAATATCCCCTCAAGTTAGTTTGATTTAAGCCTGGGAATTATTAAGGGCATCTTGAAGGCTAAAGGCAAGATGAGAGTTAGCTAGATCAGATCTCCCCCACTGCCATAATTTTTCTCATTGTTACAATTTTTGCAAAATCGGTTTCAGGTTCTTGCTGTTGGTATGAGGGCCATCAGTGTGTAAGTGGCAAATACATTTATGTATTGATAGAAGTGGGCTAGCACAAATTCAAGAGACAGTGATATTTACCAAGGCAACTGGAGGAATAATATCAATGGCAGAGATCACAGAAGAGGCTTGATTCATTGTGATGTGAACGAATAAAGATGGAGCGTTTCAACAGGGAGGAAGGGATCTCATGTAGAAGAGGTCCAGAAAGATAGCAAAAAATCATCCACTGGATTTGGTAGTTAAAGAGCCATAAAAAACATCCCTTCTACTTTGACAAACCTGACAAAAACAAGCAATGGGGAAAGGATTCTGTATTTAATAAATGGTGTTGGGAAAACTGGTTAGCCATATGCAGAAGTTGAAACTGGATCTTTTCCTTACACCTTGTACAAAAATTAACTCAAGATGGATTAAAGACTTAAACATGAGACCTAAAACCATAAAAACCCTAGAAGAAAACTTAGGCAATACCATTCAGGACATAGGCATGGGCAAAGACTTCATGACTAAAACACAAAAAGCAATGGCAACAAAAGCCAAAATTGACAGATGGGATCTAATTAAACTAAAGAGCTTCTGCACAGCAAAAGAAACTATCATAAGAGTGAACAGGCAGCCTACACAGTAGGATAAAATTTTTGCAATCTATCCATCTGACAAAGGGCTAATATCCAGAATCTACAAAAACTCAAACAAATTTACAAGAAAAAAAGCAACCCCATCAAAAAGTGGGCAAAGAATATGAACAGCCACTTCTCAAAAGAAGACATTTATTCAGCCAACAAACATGAAAAAAAGCTAATCACTGGTCATTAGAGAAATAAAAATCAAAACCACAATAAGATACCATGTCATGCCAGTTAAAATGGCAATCATTAAAAAGTCAGGAAATAACATGCTGGAGAGGATGTGGAGAAATAGGAACGCTTTTACACTGTTGGTGGGAGTGTAAATTAGTTCAACTATTGTGGAAGACAGTGTGGCAATTTCTCAAGGATCTAGAACTAGAAATACCATTTTTCCCAGCAATCCCATTACTGGATATATACCCAAATGATTATAAATCATTCTATAAGGACACATGCACATGTATGTTTATTGCTACACTGTTCACAATAGCACAGACTTGGAACCGACCCAAATGCCCATCAACGATAGACTGAATTAAGAAAATGTGGTACATATATACCATGGAATACTATGCAGCCATAAAAAAAGGATGAGTTCATGTCCTATGCAGGGACGTGGATGAAGTTGGAAACCATCATTCTTAGCAAACTGACACAAGAACAGAAAACCAAACACAGCATGTTCTCGCTCATAAGTGGGAGTTGAACAATGAGAGCACATTGACACAGGGAGGGGAACAGCACACACTGGGGCCTGTCAGGGGGTGTGGGGCTAGGGGAAGGATAGCTTTAGGAGAAATATCTAATGTAGACGATGGGTTGATGGGTGCAGCAAACCAGCAGGGTATGTGTATACCTATGTGACGAACCTGCACGTTCTGCGCATGTACCCCAGAACTTGAAGTATAATAATAAAAAAAAGTGTTATCACCATCACCACCACAATACTCTAGCCTTCTCCCATAAATATGTAGCATTTATCACTAAAAAAAAGAAAAAAGAAAAGAGATTGCAGGGGGTTGGGAATAAAGGGGTAAGTGAATATTGAGGATCTAAGTGAAGACAATGGTTTCATGGATATTCAATAGTATGAATGAATATATATGCATGATTCTTTATCAACCTATGCTTTACCAGTTACTCTGACCTAATTATGTGATTTGAGGTCTACAAGCATCCCTGCTCCCTCCTTTAACAGAGCTCCCCTCCCTCCATCTTTGGTAATAGGGAGCTCCATGCTCATTACCTTCGCTGTGGGTAGTAACTTTTATTGTTTGATGGTGGTGGTAGCTAGGGGCAAACAAACAAACCCAAACCTCTTAAAATTGTGAAAAACTCAGAGAGAGAAAAATCCACATGTAAGTTCTGAAGCCACCCACTGTATTAGCTTTCTAGGGTTGTCGTAACAAAGTAACATAGACTCGGTGAGTTAACCAACAGAAATGCATTGTCTCACAGTTCTGGAGGCTGGAAGTCTGTCTTATATGGAGGAGTTACAGGTAGTTAGGCATGAGCAGGGCAGGAGTGGGCCCTTCCTCCACCCACTAGAATGTCCGGTGATGGTCAGCGGTTATTGCATTGCCTTTCTAAAAATGATAGTTTGGCAGCGCCAGGGAGAGGCCACTTCCAAATGGTCCACACCCATTAACATCAAAATGTTAATTGAACGCAAACCCCAGGGAGAAGCAACTTCCTGGGCATACGTGTTAAGAGACAAAAGTGATGAAGTATGATCTTCTGGGGGCAACTCCACCAGAAAAGGGAAGAAAGGCTCAGGTGGGCATGCATATAAGTCCTTAAACACACTGTGCTGTGCTCAGTTCCAAAGGGTAAAACAAGCACTGGGCACGTGGAAAGCCCATCCTAAAGGGAAGAATCATGGGAAAGAGGTGAGGCCCAAAAGTCCTGGGATCAGGTGAAAGGCTCTCGTTTTGCAGTCTTTTTTTGTTCTCTTTTCTCTCTTGGATCTTCCAGGTGCCCACTTGGGTCTCTTTCAAACGAATTTTCCTTTCTTTTCCTGTTCTAAAGCCTTTTAAATAAACTAGCACTCCTGCTCTGAAACTTGCTTCGGTCTCTTTTTCTGCTTTATGCCCCTCAGTTGAATTCCTTCTTCTGAGGAGGCAAGGACTGAAGTTGCTGTGGATCCCTACAGATTCAGCACCAGTAACTTGGGGGAACTCAGATCTCTTCCGCAGGGAACAGGGGTGTCAGCAGGGTTGGTTCCTCCCGAGGCTGTGAAGGAAGACTCTGTTCCAGGCCTCCGTCCTTGGCTTGTCCATGGTCATCTCCTCCCTGTGCCTTCCCATGGTCTTCCCTCTATTTGTACCTGTCTCTGTGTCCGAATTTCCCTTTTATAAGGACACCATTTGTAGTGGATGAGGACCTCATCTAAAATGACCTCATTTTAACTTAATCACCTTGTTAAAGACCCTATCTTCAAATACAGTCATATACTGAGGAACTGAGGGAAGAGGACTTCAACATATGCATTTTGGAGAGACACTTCAGCCCACAACACTCACCCTATGCATTGATCTATAAATGGGTATTAGGGGAGTTTGAGGCTAATCATGATGTCAGTGATTAGGAAGGGAGAGTCAGTGGCTCTCAGGAAATTATGGTGTATTAACATGTCTAAAGCTGTACTTAGTCTATTCTAAACCACCTCATCTGAAAAAAGACCTCGTCAGTAGAGAGCAGATTATAAACAAGGGGCTCAGAGATCGAGACTTAGCGAGCAGAGCATTTCTGGTGCAGGAACTTCACTGCTCATAGAGAGGATGTCTAGTGGTAGGCACAGGTTTTGGTCTCTCTGAAAGGTTTGTTTCCCGAAGACTTGATATCACTATCCTTCAAATTATTCTACAAGCTTCCCTTGTCCTCACTTCATGCTCATCAAACAACCTTTTGTTTATAACTGTCAATGGTGGAGTTTTCAACAGGGAGAGAATGTGCTGATCAGAAGAAGTATCCTGCTGAGTCAAGAATTCTTTTGTTGGGATTTAGAACTGGCATTCTTATTTACACATCTGTCTGTTGAGGACGGATGGAGCCAGTCTCTTTGAGACCTCTGAATACTTCACCCAGCACTGCTCCTCTGGGAGACTGGCTTTTAAGTGGTCTTCTCAGGCAGGCTTCTGTAGCTCTCTCCTGCAAATACAACATTTGTCAATGGTTTTAGTAAAGGATCTTGTGGGAAGACTTTGAACCATTTGCTAAAATTAAGTTTTTGGATTATGGTTGGCTTTTTATTACCCATATTATGTCTGTCTCTTATTGCCGCAAGTAATTGAAATGCAAAGACAACTTGGCAGTGTTCCATAGCTTATCTATCATTCTGTTTTTCTGCAGTCTTTTGTGGTTTTATTACTTTATGGTAGCGTCTCATTAGACCAAGACCTCTCCTGAGAAATCATTTGTCATTGAAAATATCATTGTTATAGCCACAAAAAAGTGGATGTCTCTGGCATGCCTAGAACTGGTGAGGCCTTTCTTCATGTTCCACAGAAGTGTTTGTGCACAGCATCCTCTTGCCCTTAGCCATTCCAGTTCCTGTCACTCTCAGCTAGGCTTCCCTTTCTCATTTGCCTTGAAGGGGCTCTTGTGTCCTGAATGTACTGTTTTTATTGAAATAAGCACGACTGATATATCCACTATGAGTTATTAATATTCTATGACTTCTATACCAAAGAGTGGCTGTATTTTGACCCATGATTCAGGAGATATCTTCTGAAGAGTAGAAAACAGGAGTTGCAGCGGTGAAATATTTATATTTCCTTTACCTAAGACTTCAAGGACAAACAAGAAGGTGGAAGCATCCTGAAAGGAGAAGTCTGAAGAACTCTGGGTGTGAACCACTTAAAGAGAATAAAGAGGCTAGTATGATAAAATGACTAATTGAAGAAGTATGGATACAAGATTGTTTTTGTGCAATGTATTAGCAAATTTTTGCACTTTTTTGTAATAAAAAGTATTATATATTCTTGTGTTAGTGAGGCTTGTCCAGACAAACAGAGCCCATAGGATATGAATGTATGCCTCTTACTCGGGGGAAGTCAGTCTTTTGTTCTATTCAGACCTTCAACTGATTGGATGAAATGCAATCTCATCCATAATGTGGATAAGACAACCACACTATGGAGAACATTCTGTTTTACTCGAAGTCTCAATTTAAGTGTAAATCTCATTGAAAAACCACGTCCCCAGAAACATACAGAATAATGCTTGAACAATATGTAGGCACCATAGCCTAGTCAAGTTTTCACATAAAATTAACCATCACACTAATAATCTCCAAAAGTATAAAAGCATTTTGATTGAAATTATATTGGCAGTAGCTTTTTCACTTTCAACAAGGTGGCTGACTTGTGGGCAGATGGCAAAGAAGAGACAGCAGTGGGAACCCATGTTTAGGTGGGGTGGAACCAGGGGAAATTTTCTTCATTAGTCAATGGAAGGTTTTGAATCTTAGAACCTGTTTGAGGGCATGCATTCATGAGACCCACATTGTTGATTTCATGTATGTTCAGTTTCAGATAAGCCTTTAGAAAATTTTGGGTTCGATGCAAGGACACTTATTGGGAAGAACAACCAGTTGGGTGATGAGGTCATTCTATGCGGACTTGCAATTGATCAAAGGTCATTGTTCTAGGATCTGTAACCTTCAATGTTTTTATCAGTAGCTTGAATAAAGATATATAGATGTGATCATCGTGATTTTTTTTTTGATGTTATAAGTCTGGATTGACAGTGTATAAATTAGAATAAAATAAGAATCCAAGATGACATGAAAAGATCCAATACGGAGTTGAATCTATGTGGAAACTTACAGGAGCACATTTGTGATCCCATTCTTGGTTTCTCAAGCACTTTTGCAGTCTATAGGAAGATAGGGTTGTGGCCAAGTAATATAGCATGCATAAGAAATTCTTAGAAGTCTTAAGGTGACAGTTCCCCCAAAGCAAACTAGATGCTTTGAAAAGCTCGGGCTGTTTTTGCCTGCCAACATGGTGTTGACTAGGAGAGGGTGCTGTGTTAAACAGAGGTCACAAAGCAATCAGCCACCCTATCTGGTCATCGTGTGCTCAAATAGCATTGCCAAAAAGGGCTTTCATTTAAAAATGGCTGGAAGGCAGAGTGCTTGGTGAGATGTTTCCGTATGCCTTTTCTTGTTACTGTCACATTTTTCAGAAAACTAGCACTGATAACTTGTTTCCACAGTGCTAGTGCTGGTTCCCACTTTATAATACAAATCCATTTGTAATGGTAAATGTGTCTCTATTAGGATAGTTAGCTTAAACCAATTATTTAAGTGCTTTGTAAGACATTTATTTTGCCCAATGTTTCATCAGCATCAAGGATTTAAAAAACTTTGATCGGCCGGGCGCGGTGGCTCAAGCCTGTAATCCCAGCACTTTGGGAGGCCGAGGCGGGCGGATCACGAGGTCAGGAGATCGAGACCATCCTGGCTAACATGGTGAAACCCCGTCTCTACTAAAAATACAAAAAACTAGCCAGGCGTGGTGGCGGGCGCCTGTAGTCCCAGCTACTCGGAGGCTGAGGCAGGAGAATGGCCTGAACCTGGGAGGCGGAGCTTGCAGTGAGCCATGATCGCGCCACTGCACTCCAGCCTGGGTGACACAGCGCGAGACTCCGTCTCAAAAAAAAAAAAAAAAAAAAAAAAAAAAACTTTGATCTTCCCTTTTCTGAATTATTTTACAAGAGTGATGGGTTTACTAAAATTTACTGTGAAGGTAACCTGATTAAGCTATTTTAAAGAGGATTAGGCTATTCAAGGGAAGATGGATTCTAATCCCATGACTAATATTTTGGCCAATACAGCATAATTCTTTCTGATTATGAAAATTGGTTAGTAACCATTTCAATACGTGCCATCCATTTCTGGTTACAATAAACAGTATTAAAATGTTTCTGTTGGAACTTTGTTATAGATTAACTCTATATCTCTGAATTAATCACCGTGTGGTAGGGAAACCTGCCATGTTGCAGGAGGAACTAGGGGTAAAAGTACTCTTGTTGACATTTGCAGGGGACTCATTTTATCCATGTGTTTCCCATTATTTAATCAAGGTTGAGTACAGAAAAGAGAGTGGGATAGTAATGGTAATAATCATCTCAGAGGGATCTGGTCTTTGCCAGGATAGAATTAAGTTTCCAGGTTGAGGTTTCCAAATGTTTTTTTACCTAAAAGAAAACAAGCTTACTTGTGTTTATTATAATCATTGTGCTAAAATTTACAATAGATATAAGCTTTAGAAGAGTGGTTAATTAACATCACTTCTTAAGCTTAAGGGGATATCTTACAGATTTTGTGGCTGTATTTTTGTACCCAAAGGCTCTTGGTCTGATTAAAAAAGAAAAAAGAAGCTTGGGAATACTTTTATGCTGAAAGAAGTCAGAAATGTGGTTTGGTATTAAAATAGCAGATTTTCTGGGAGATGTTGAGAGTTTATAAAGACAAGAGACAAATTTGGGACTACATTAGTGAAACTAAGCTCATGCCATACCCTGATGATTTCCATTCTTTGTCCTCTAATTAGATCCTTCACCATTCCTTATTACTTCAAAGCAACATCAGATTGCTCAAGCTGGACACTTGGTCATCATCCCTGCGGCAGAGTTCATCTTCCTAAATACCTGTCCACTTCTCTCTGCCTCCATACCATCATCTGGGTCAGATCTACAATCATATAGTGGAAATAGCAATTGATTTTTCTTCCCCAAATTTTCTTAGCTCCCTCCTGATTATTCTTGACACTGCAATGGAGTTATGTTTTTAAAACATACATTTCATCATGTTGACCCTCTGCTTAAACCCCTAAATGACTCACCATTGCTTTTTAGATAAGCTTAAAACCCTTACTTTGACCCACTAGACCCCGATTCTTGGCCCCAGGTTACCCCTGCAGCTGCATCCTCCTCCTCTCTCATCCTCTGTGCTCCATGCCAATCGTTATTCGGTTCCTTGAAGAGAGGCTTCTCAATCCAGAGCTTGCAAGCATATTTCTAATGCTGGGACCTTCTTCTTCCCCCTCCACCTTCTCAACTTTATCTTGCTGACACCTACTCATGCTTCAGCCCTCACAGTGGCTGGAGTTGCCTGGGACTGCCTTTTCTGAGCCTGTTGTCAAGTTTTACTCTCCCAGCATGTGCTCACACCACCCAGTACTTTTCCCTCACTGCACCATTGTGATCAAGTAATTATCTGTTTCCCTAGCTGTTTGGTGTCCCTCTCACCTGCTAAATTGTAAGCTCCCAGTGGGGCAAGCGCCGTGCCTTCTCTATTCCAGAGCTTTTCCTGGAGCTCACTATATTGTAGGGACTTACTACTTATTTGTTGAATAGAAAAATAAGTGAAAATATGAGCATGGAGTCACTGTGCCAGGGAGACGTCTCATGAGCTTCAAGGTTTTTGGCATATATATATATATGCAAGTATGTATGAGTGGAAGATAATGTGAGTAAATACTAGCCAAATATGTCTCCCCTCCTCCATTATCCTCTTCTCCCTTTCGGTACATCTGTGCATTTTGCAATCATTCCTGAAGGAAAGGGCTGCTAAGAGCAAAAAGCTGAGAAAAGCAGGGCAGGTCTCCTTCTGGTTTGCAAATTGTAAAAGCTGAATGTAGTATAACAAGGAATATATCCAGTCTTCATCTTCACTTCCTGGTGCAGGTCTTCAAAACCTTGGCATTTCCTGAGTGATAGGAGTGTCTGTTGGCTAATATTTATATAATTTTTGTCAAAACACAGACAAATGGAACCATGCCTAGGTTTATTATTCTGCAATTTGAACTTTTGTGGCACTCAGGATAATAGACCTCCAAAGATGTCCATATGCTAATCCCTGGAATTTGTGACTATGTTATCTTAAATGACTAAAGCAACTTTGCAGATGTGATTAAGGGGCTTGAGATAGGGAGGGAGGGTATCCTGGATTATCTTTGTGGCCCCCATGTAATCACAGGGGCCTTATAAGAGGCAGGCAGAAAGGTCAGAGTCAAGAAGCAGATGTGCCAGTGGAAGCAGAGGGCAGAGTCAGAGGCAGAGTAGAAGATGCCGCACTCCTGGCCTTGAAGATAGAGAAAGCCAACCATGAGCCAAGGCCTGCATGCAGCCTCCAGAAGCTGGGAAGGCAAGGAGAACGTATTCTCCCTGAGAGCCTCCAGAAGGAATACCATCCTGCTGACATCTTGATTTTAGCCGACAGAGACCCATTTAAATTTTGACCTCCAAAACTGCAAAATACATTTGTTTCTTAAATCCACTAAATTTGTGGTAATTTATTACAGCAGCCATAGGAAACTAAAACAAACTTCTACTTAAGTAATAAACATTTTCCAGACCCATAAATATATTCTTTTAGCTTCATTGTAATGACTCTAATCATTTTCCACTATGGAGCTATCCCATAATTATCTACTAATTTCCTTTGTTGAGCACTGTTGTGATACCTTGGTTCTTGTCTTAGTTTAAAAGAATTTAAGAGATGCACAGCAAAGGAGATGCAGCATAGAGTAATTTATTGCTAGAGAAAAAGAATGTTTTGAAAGTTAGTCGCAGAATAGACAGTAACCGTAAGAAAGAGAATCAGGGCAGGCTGCTCGTAAGGATGGGACAGCAAAGACTGGCTCTAGGGAGACTCCCGTTAGGGGAGTCTTACACAATTATTCATAAGTAGGTGGGAAGAGGTGTTGCTATAAACATGTTCTGGGTGGTCCTCTGGGTGCACACGTGCAGTAGCTGCACATTCCTGTTCGTACATTGCATGTCTCATTAGCATCTTAAATCTCCAGCCAGGGGTGTGTTTTCTACTATTGTAATGAGCAAAAGGTCAGTTTGAGGACAGGTAAAATCAAAGTGCACATGCTCTCTAGAGGAGAAGGTCCCTACTGAAGACAGCTTTGCTTGAATAAGCTCAACTACAATGCGATTGTGTTGACTCTCGGGTCACCACGGTTGCTGCATCCAGAACCTTCTTTGATGACCTATCCGGCCTCATTTTAGATTGCTTCCAGATTATTTTTTTTTCTTCCTGCTGTATAAACACTACTGTGATTAATACCCTTGATATACGTCCTTTTGCACTTTTCTCGTATTTCCCTAGGATCAATTTCTAGCAGTGTAGTTCTAAAGAATGCAAATTTCAAAGGTTTGTGACATACGTTGACATTTGCATTTGAGACATAGAGATTTTCTGTGTGAATGTGTTGACTTCATCAGTCCTTCTCTGTGAAACATGATGAAATTAGGTCTGCTAAAAGAGAACATTCCTTCATATTTGAATCCGATCATTTAGTCTTCCTGCTGTTCTCTATCTACAAAGATGAGAAAAGAAAGATCTAAAATAGTGCAAAGAGGGGGCCTGCTTTGTGGATGTCAATCGGCAGGTTCTTTTCTGGGGAATTCCTGCTGAGCGGCAGAAACTGACATCTTGAAACAAAGCTGGGGTCAAAGAAGTTGAACCCATGCATCAGTTGCACTTGAATATACCAACTTATTCTCCAACATGTTTACCCACATGGATGTGAATTTGCCCATTTGTGACTGGGCACATGGTTTGGGATGCTGTGGACCCCCTGTGGGCACGCTGCCATGATAGCTGGTACTGCAGTTGGGAATATTCTGCATGAATTTCCAAGAGCATTTGTTATGCATGTTAATTACATGTCCACACTCTATTATTTGAAATTTATTTTCAAATAAGTTATTATTTGAGTCTATTAGAGTCAATCAGGGACTAAACGATTAATATGACATGGATATTGCATGGGGAAAATGGTAATAAGTCCAGAGTTTTAACAATTTGGGGTTTCAATTTGGAAAGCAATGTAGTACTTATTTGGCTATAGACACCTTTTTTTGCTTCTAAAATATTATGGTTAATTCAGAAGTGACCCGAATCTATGCATAAAGGAGGACAGGAGATAAGAGGGGAAAGAGAAACTCCAGAGTGTGGGGGAGTGTAGTAAGAGTATAACCGGATGAATCCTAAGTATGCTAAAATAGGTTACAGTTCCTCAGGTAATATGTATTGCCCATCATGCCTATTACCCTGGTTCTGTAAACAAGTTCTATATTTATTATTAATTACCAACATATGAATGACACTATCTGATGGGTGCATTTAGGTAAATAGCCACAGATGCATCTTCAAGGGACTGCTGACCACATACCAAAGGATCTCTAGATCTCCAAAAGGCCAAACATCTAGGAGAAAATAAAAATAAATCTGGATGTCTATTTTTCACAGTATAAAACATAAAGTCACTCTAAAATATCTGAGTGTTTGAATTTTTCACTTTTCTTCCAAATATCTTGGTTATTTGAACCAAGTCTAGGAAATATCCTCTTTCCCTAGTCTTCCCCCTTAGGCAGGGCAGGATAGGGCTGCATAACAAATAGCACACACTTGGTAGATCATAGCAGACGTTTGTTGCCCTCACAGTTCTGGAGGCTGGAAGTCAAAAATCAAGGCATCAGCAGGGTCAGGCCCACTGAAGGGTCTAGGGAGAATCTTTCCTTGCCTCCTCCAGCTTCTGGTGGCTCCAGGTGTTCCTTGGCTCATAGCTGCCTTATTCCAATGTCTGCCTTCGTCTTCACATAGCCTTCTCTTCCTCTCTTGGTCTTCTCTTCTGTTTTCTTTAAGGACACTGTTGTTGGATTAAGGGACCATCCGGGTGAACCAGGATAATCACATCTGGAGATCCTTAACTTAATTACATTCACAATGACCCTTCTTCCAGATAAGGTCACATCCACTGATTCTGAGGATTAGGACATGAATGTATCTTTTTGGGGGACTACCATTCAATCCACTACCCTTCCCCCAACCCCCACCTGCCATCACTGCTCCACTGCAGGCTGATGTGGCTGGAGCAGGCTGAAGCTGCTTGGTTCACTGCCAGAGAGACAGAATATATGAATGGATAAGGCCACACCAGATGTGAAAATAGAACTATAGCCCATAATCTGTAGAGACCTGCTGTATTAGTCCGTGTTCATGCTGATAAAAACATACTTGAGACTGGGCAATTTACAAAAGAAAGAAGACTTAACAATTCCACATGGCTGGGGAGGCCTCACAATCATGGTGGAAGGCAAGGAGGGGCAAGTCACTTCTTAAGTGGATGGTGGCAGGCAAAGAGAGAGAACTTGTGCAGGGAACCTCTTCTTTTTAAAAACATCAGAGCTTGTGAGACTTACTATCGTGAGAACAGGACGGGAAAGACTTGTCCCCATGATTCAGTTACCTCCCACTCGGTCCCTCCCACAACACATGGGAATTCAAGATGAGATTTGGGTGGGGACAGAGCCAAACCACATCACCTGCCCAGGAAACCATCTCATTATCTACAGCAGGGATCCCCAACCCCTGGGCCGCAGACCAGCACCAGCCTGTGGCCTGTTAGGACCTTGGATGTACAGCAGGAGGTGAGTGGTGGGCGAGTGAGCATTACTACCTGAGCTCCGCCTCCTGTCAGATCCGCAGTGGTATTGGAGTCTCATAGGAGCGTGAACCCTATTGGAAGCTGCACATGCAAGGGATCTAGGTTGTACTCTCCTTATGAGAACCTAATGCCTGATGATCTGAAGTGGAGTAGTTTCATCCTGAAACCATCCCCTCCCAGCCCATTGCCCACCTCTCGCTCCGGTCTTGTGGAAAAATTGTCTTTCACAAAACTGGGTCCTGGTGCCAGAAAGGTTGGGGACCACTGATCTATAGCAACCAGCCCAGGAAGTCAGATTGCTGCCTCTCGCCACCAAATGAACCAGACAATAGCACCTGTAGCAACCAGCCCCAAGTGGCCAGGACTTGATGCATCACCGACGACTCTAATTTTTTCCCCTACTTCCAACATAGGATCTGCCAGAGAAAGCCAGATTCACTCCCCTAACCAATCCCATGGGATTCCTGGCTTCTAGTGAAGCCCACCTGCAGCTTCCCCAGGCCAGCAGCCTCCGCTCAGGGCACACCTGCAGCCTCCTCCTTTGCCACTGTGAAGCTTCCCTGATCGTCTGCCTCCCTTCAGTCTCTGCAAAACACCGGTGACAGTGACTGCCTCCCTTGCTGTAACAAGTAAAGAGTAAACAGCCTGTGCCTGCTCTCTGTTGCTGGTCTTTGTTTATTTCAGCCTTTGCTATTCTTCTGGCTGCATCAGGCCAACATCCTCAGCTGGAGTTCTCCTTGAACTTCTCTTTTCCACACCTGCAATATCTGTCTGCTACCACACAGGAGCCAAATTCAAACTATTCATGCCACTAGAACTGGGTGGCAGTGGAGGGGAGACAAGGGGATGTAACGAGCAGAGGGCTCGGTGGCTCCAGAACCAGCAGAGTGGGGACAGCAACAGGACCTGTGGCCAGGTGTCAGAATGCACCTCAGAAATGATTCAAGCCCCACTCTTAAATCTGCATGTATTAAAAGCTCCTCATGGGTACAACGCAGACATTTTATAAATTGTGTTGTTTTCTAGATTTTCTCCTTGAATTCTCTGGCCTTTTCTTGGTCACTGAATGAGGTTGCCTTTGGGATATAGTAGTGTTTATTTTCTATTGCCCTATAAGTATGGAACGTTGACAGGGAGTTACCTTTAGCAGTAATAGATTTTTTAGGCATATGACTGTATGAAGCTGGTTATGAAAGGAGAAGCAAGGAGAGGCCCGAAGGGGTTAACTCCAAAGGGGCAAATCTGGAACGCGGGAGAGGAAAGCAAGAAATAGTGCGGGAAGCTGGAAGAAGCCATGTGGTTTGATATAAATAGCGTGGGGCTGAGGTCAGGTGACGTCAAACAGGGGCCCAATTTATAGGACCCTCGTCACTCCTGTCTGCTCCACAATTCATGCTCTGGTACTAGTCTGACATTTGCTCAATGAGACAATAATTCTGGGCCTCTGTTTTTTCAAGTGAAAAGGCCCAGCTTTCATTAAAACACTGTATAGTCCCTGGGACTGGCTGACTCTAACAGCCCCGAGGATGGATTGGAACAGTGGTTTCCAAGCTGGGCTCCCCTGGGAGCTTCTAGGTTTTTCACGAAGTTGCTTGGGGCAGCTTACAGGGACCCTGGATCGCCCTCAAGATCCGTTGCTCGTGTTGATGTGAATAACGCCACATTTATCAGTTTTTATGTTGGGCTTCTATCTATGCTTCACCTTGAAGAAATTTTCTTTTAGCTAAACCTTTTGAAAACACTGAAGCAGAGTGTGCTGGGCAGTATGACATGAGCCAGCAGTCTGGCTTTCCTGTCTTTGGCTGCATCACCAAGCTACATGTCAAATACGCATGTTTCAGGAAATATGCAACAATGGTCATGCTCACTCACCTCGCTCCAGGGTGTTGGCAACCCCCACTTATCAGGCTGTACATGAGTCACTGACTAGTTACAAACAGTGTGAAAATTAGCACAGACATAACGTAACTGATTTTGCAGCACCCCTGGAGAGAAGGCATAATTGCTTCTGATCACACAGATGAAAAGCTGGAAATGCAAACTATTTAAAGGTTACCTTGCATGATACTGGATGGGTCATGAGGACAGCCATGACCAGAACTGGAGCCGGCCACATCCAAGCCCAACATCCCCAGCCATCCATGACCTCTTTTTGCACAGCTGACTTTGAACTTGTCTGCTGCCTCTGAGTAGGGAGTAGCCACTGACTGCTAATTTTTGCTGCCCACAGAACTTACGCTCAGCTTCTCTACGGTGAAGATAGGACTTCAGCATTGAAATTCCTGCTTGGGAAGCAAGTGAAATAAAAAACAAGGTCTCTCTCTCTACTTAACATCCTCTGTGGACCCCGGGCCTGCAGCACATATACTGACCATGCAACTTGAAGGACCCGGGCCTTGCCTAGGTTCACTGTGGCCATTGGGTTATAACTCACAAGGGTTCCTGAAAGACTCCAGCTATCATCCAGTTAGAACAGGATAGGGGTGTATGGAAGGGAGGGGTTGCTTTCTAGTTGCTATAACAAATTGCCACAAACCTAGTAGTTTAAAGAACTCGGAACAGTGTCTCACTATCCTAAAATCAAGGTGTCAGTGGGGCCAGCTCCTTCTGGAGGCTCCAGTGAGGACCTGTTCTTCATCTTTCCCACTTTTAAGGCTGCTGGGTGCATCATTTCCATCACTTTCAAGGCCACGTTGCCTTTTCCTCTTCTGTGATAGTGCTTCTTCCTCAGCCCTTTCTTATAAGGACACCTGTGCTATGAAATTGAACTCACCTGGAGAATCCAGGATAATCTCCCCATCTCAAGATGCTGAGTTGTATCCGCAGTGTCCTATTGACAAAACGTATCCACAGGGCCAAGGGACTAGGACATGGACCTCATGAGGGGCCACTGTCCAGCCCACCTTATCAGGAGGTTCTTAGACTGGGTGGAGTGCAGAGTGAATCCAAGCTGCAGACTCAACTGAGGCTGGAAGGAGCGTCATCTCCTCTGGGAGAGTGGGCAAGGCGAATAGGTGTTCGAGAATCTTCTGTTCCCAGCTGGATACAGGATGAGGTTTTGGGCCTCTGACAGCACTGCAGGATTCTCAAACTGTCTGGATTTTGGAAACCTCTCATCCTCTAGAACTGGAACATGGAGAAGGGAGGGCACAAAAGCTCTGGGATGGGGAATTTTCAGGGGATAGAGTCAGAAAGATGCGGGAGTGCTGGGAGCTCTCTGTGTGAGGCCATGGCCTGAGCCTTGGAAATGACATAGGACAGAGAGCCAATGGCCCAGCTTGTCTTTCACCCTGGGCACCTGCTGGCCAGTCAGTTAGCATCAGTTTCCTGGGCTGCCACAGAAATGCAATTCAAAAACACCTAATGATTTTATTTTATTTCTGTTGTTCACTCTTTTAAAATGTATATTTATTATATATTTCTAACAATTATTGCAACACAAGTTCAGGGCGGAACATTTGGATAATTAAAAAACCCATAAGTCTGTCAGAATCCTGTGGTCCAGTCACCTGCTAGTCTAAGGTGATGCCCCTGTGTTATAGGCAAATGTGCACGTTCACACCTACACACATCTTGGACATTCTGGAAGCATATGAAATATTTTGCAGTTGTTACCCAGCTGCTTTATTAGGAAAACATTTAGATTTATTAGCCAGGGTAGTACACCTGCAAACACGCACACTTTGATGCTTCTTACACCTGCCTTCCCTTGATCTTAGGTCTCCATGGAGGTGGTAATGGCCACCTCCTTCCCCCATAATAGTCACGAACAGTGAACAGCATAGATAATGGAGAAGTTATGTCTCATCATGAGTTTCTTGGATGGTTTTTGGAGTTTATGAAGAGATCATAGTCTTGAGATCCAAGCTTTTGACTTGCAAGAGTTGGGCTTTTTGAAAGCAAAAATGGTGTTTGAGATTCAATAACTTTGACTATCAAAAGCTAAAGAAGTTCCTGTGTATAGATTCATAACATTTATGCTATGAAGATTGGATTTGGGGGAAAATAGAGCCAGATGCCTTGTCACCCCGCTGGATAAAGATTCAGTGATTTCAGTACAAAGTGCAGGGTAGGGGGATTGGAGGGAATGGGAACACACAGAGGGCTCAGTGGTTCAAGGAGCAGAGGACTAGGTTGGGAGGAGCCATGGATGGCAAGGACAGAAATCAGTCCTTGCCAGTGAGCTCTGCCCAGAGCTCTGGGAGCGAAGTGCTCGGTGGAGAGCCCTTGCAGACTCTCCTGTCTGTGCCGGAGTGGACCCCACATGAAGGCAGTGCCAAGGGCTGTGTCTTGTCCTTCTGCTCATCCTTGGATGTCATTTAATTGCACTGTAGGATGAGGTTCATCTAAGCCCTGTGATTTGCTTTTTCCCATCTGAGTTGTTTTGTGTGCTTAGCCTCCCTTTTCAATGGTCCCGGATGTCACAGGCACCCCTTCCCCCAAGCAGAAGGTGGAGCGTGGAGGGTGCTGGCTCTGGGGAAGGCAGAGCCCTCGCATTTGTCCTCAGGTAGGAATGTGTGGAGCCAGCCTCCCGTGCTGCCTCTCAGTGCGCCTTCACCTCTGCCACGTGACCCTTCCCACATATCACAGCCACTTCTAGAGCTGCCCACTCCATGTATTAGTACATACAAGGGCCACCTTGCCAGGCCTGCCTTCTCAGCGACTGTCAGATGTAGACACCCATCCCAGGCCACAGGGTTGGGAGGCTGGGGCGAGGGGACCTGCAGTGCCAGTGAGGGGCCTGGTATTCTGCAGTGTGTCCCTCTCACCTCCTCCTACTCCGCAGCCCAGGGATTTCCAGCTGCTGCAACCTCTTTCAGCCCCACACTGAACTCCCTTACCCTCCCCTGCTCTTTCTTCTATAATTTTGCTCAGGCACATCAAGGATATTTTCCTCTCTCTCCCTTTCATAATTCTCTTGCCGAACCAAAACCTGAATCACAAAACAAACAAGAACAAGACACCAGGTGACAACGGGTCCTGCTTGCCATCCCTTTCCCGAAATGAAACACGTGATAAAGTGAGCAAGCACCGTCCACCGTGGGCTCTCAGGAGCGCTGAGCACCAACTGCAGGATTCCGTGGGCCTCTCCCCTCTCAGGTTCCTTCACCCAGGCTCTCCTCAGTCACTATTCGGGAGTCCTAACAAGACACTCTGTTTCTGTGTTTTCTATGTGACTGTTCTGATGTTTTAGTCATGATTACCGGAACTGTATTCATGACTTTTTTTTAATTGCAAAATTCCTTTTTCTAAAAACATTTCCAATTAGACTCTAAGACGATGGCTTTGAGGGCTGGCTGGGGGAGCCAGAGCTATCTGTGGCTCTGCTGTCTGGGAGAATGCACCCCACATTCCAGCAACAGACCCAAGTAATTTGGAGATGAATCTGATTGAAAATTGGGTGGGTGGGTGGTGGTGGCCGACTGTACTTCCATGCTTTTAAACTAAATTAAACGTTAAGTTCTGGGGTACGTGTACCGTTTGCGCAGGTTTGTTACATAGGTAAACGTGTGGCATGGTGGATTGCTGCACCTGTCAACCCATCACCTAGGTATTAAGCCTGGCATGCATTATTCCTGATGCCCTCCCTTCTCACCCCGCCCTCCCCTGACAGGCCCCAGTGTGTGTTGTTCTTCTCCCTGTGTCCATATGTTCTCATTGTTCAGCTCCCACTTATAAGTGAGAATATGCAGTGTTTGGTTTTCTGTTCCTGCGTTAGTTTGCTGAGGATAATGACTTCCAGCTTCATCCATGTCTCTGCAAAGGACATGATCTCATTCCTTTTTAATGCCTGTGTAGTATTCCATGGTGTATATGTACCACATTTTCTTTATCTAGTCTATCGTTGATGGGCATTTGGGTTGATTCCATGTCTTTGCTATTGTGAATACTGCTGCAGCAAACATACATGTGCATGTGACTTTATAATAGAATGATTTATATTTCTTTGGGTATATACCCGGTAATGGCATTGCTGGGTCAAATGGTATTTCTGGTTCTAAATCTTTGAGGAATCACCACACTGTGTTCCACAATGGTTGAACTAATTTATATTCCCACCAACAGTATAAAAGTGTTCCTATTTCTCAGCAGCCTCACCGGCATCTGCTTTTTCTTGACTTTATAATAATTGCCATTCTGACTGGCATGAGACACTTCTCAAAAGAAGATACACATGCGGCCAACAAACATACAAAAAAATCTCAGCATTAGTGATCACCAGAGAAATACAATCCCATGCTTTCAGAAGCAGTAAACTTTAAAGAAGAATTTTCACAGAAAAATTAATCCACCATTTTATTAGTGAAAGAAAATATACCCTAAGCATGTCTGTCCCTAGAATGGGAGTAGATATCAACATAGACAAGTTTCTTTCTTTCTTTATTGTACGTTTCAAAATAACAAGCAGAGAATAATTGGAACGTTTCTAGCATAAGGAAAAGGCAAATATTTGAGGAGATGGATATACCAATGATACTGATTTGATCTTTAAAGATTATATGAATGTATTAAATTGTCACATGTACCTGAAAACATGAATGTTGATTATGTGTGAATAAAAAGCAAACAATGACGTGTAGCTTTAAATTAAAATAGTTGAACCTTTCACAGCAGATCTGAGGTCCTTCTCACTGACAGTTTAAATGTCACAGGAGGCTGGGTGCAGTGGCTCATGCCTGTAATCTCAGCACTTTGGGAGGCTGAGGCAGGTGGATCACTTGAGGTCAGGAGTTCAAGACCAGCCTGGCCAACATGGTGAAACCCCATCTCTACTAAAAATAAAAAAATTAGCTTGGTGTGGTGGCAGGTGCCTGTAATCCCAGCTACTTGGGAGACTGAGGCAGGAGAATTGCTTAAACCCGGGAGACAGAGGTTGCAGTGAGCCAAGATTGTGCCACTGCACTTCAGCCTAGGTGACAGTATGAGACTCCATCTCATAATAATAATAATAATAAATATCACAGGGAAGCAAGAAGCCTTTTCTCTTCCTCTTTGCCATTCTAGTGCTGGCACAAAATTACTGGAACAACTGGGTCTACTCTGGGTTTGGCTGTGGTTCATGTATTCTCTGGCAATTAGGTTTAACACAAGTCACTGAGAACAGCCTTGAGGGGCTGAGCGTGAGGGAGCTGATCTTAATTCTCAAGTATTGATAAAAATAAGGCCCCTCTGAACTGCCACTGCACTCCTCACTGGCTTCATCATCCTTATTTTAAAATACATTTTATTTCTCATCATCCACTCTGGTTTCCCCACGTCACCCATCATTATTAACGGAGCCCAGCATGGCCTCTGTTCTCACCCATGCCCAGCGTCTAGTATCCTCATGTCTCACCAGTTGTGGAGAAGGCCGAGATATTTCTGTCCAGCTCTGCCCCACCTCTGAGTAACTGTAGTGGGTTGGACAGAGGCCTCTAAGAAGTCATGTCTATGTCTTTAATCCTTGAAACCTGGTGAATGTGACCTATTTAAAGAAAGAGTCTTTGCCAGTACAAATAAGAATCTTGACATGATTTATCTGGGCTATCTGGTGGGTCCTTATATCTGGGTGGATGCTTATAAGAGACACACCAAGGAGAAGCAGCCACAGAGGAGAAGGTGGTGAGAAGATGGAGGCAGAGATTGTGTCTTCAAGCCAAAGAATACGGAGGACACCAGTGGCCACCAGACACTGGAAGACCTAAAGAGCAGATTCTTCCCCAGAGCTTTGAGAGGGACAATGACCTTCCCAACACGTTGATTTTGGATGGCCTCTGTGAATTTGGATTCTGTCTGAGAGAAAATAAACTTCTGCTGCTTTAAGCCACAAGGTCTGTGGTAATTTGTTATGGGTGACCTAGCAAATGAATATAGTAACCCATGAAAATTGGTGGACATCACAGAGTATCATATGCAGTAATAAACTGCATAATAGAGTAATAGAGTATTACAGTAACAAACTACTGCATATGATACTCTAATGGTGGATACATGTCATTATACAAAACCCATAGACTGTACAACACCAAGAGTGAATCCTAATGTAAACTATAGACTTTGGGTGATAATGATGTGTTAAGTGTAGGTTTATTATTGTAACAAAAGTACCACTTTGGTGCCTGATGTTGATAGTGGAGGAGGCTGTGTATGGAGGGGTAGCAGGGATATATGGGAACTCTCTGTACTTTCTGTTCAATTTTGCAATGAACACAAAACTGCTCTAAAAATTAGTCTAATAAAATGGATGACTTGCCTCTTTTTTCTTCCTTTGAGAAAGTGTGGCTCTCTTCACACTAATGGATACAGCCTGAACCTTGTCATGCCCTGAGTGTCTCTTCATGGAGGTAAGAAGGCCTTTGTTCCTTGCCCTGACCAGCCATGACCTGGGGGAACATCTCCCTTCAGTCAAGGGCAGTTCCCATAGTGGGGACTCAGATATGAGCCTCCCACAGACAGTGCTCTGGTCAGTGGGAGAGTGAGTGCCACATCCTGAAGGGGTGTGGGTGTGTACTGGAGAACCCACAGCGCTTGCTTTGTCTGGTTCCGCATCTGAGACATAAAATGTTGCTGTAGGACTTCAGGCAAGTTGGCTGGCTCTTCACTTCAAACTCATGGTCTCAAACTTTTCATGAGTTTCCAACATTGCCCATCAAACCTGTTCCCTTCACAACTCCCAGAATATTTGCTCTCCATTCTTTGGGATAAGTATTTCATACTTCAATTTTTCTCCTGAAACCTCCCAGCACCCTATTCCTTTCTGTCCTTCTCACAACCAGGTCATTAGCTAAGTGTCAGTTAGCTGTGAAAATAGGAGGAGTTAGATGGACACATCTTCATTTAGCAGCATCAAACTTGGGAACCCATCTGGACTGGAAGTATAATACTTCTCCTTTCTCCCTCTTGGGGTCTGTGTTCTCTGGAAGCCACCACTCCTACTGTCTTTTCAAGGATTTAACTGCTTCTTGTTCCTCCCCCTTCCTCCTGCATCATCAGTTTTTCTCTGCTATATCATTTTTCATAGCTTACAAACAGGCAGTGGTTTCTCTCATCCTCTTAAATCTTCCTTGACCCTTTCTGGCTCCAGCAATTATCCTATCGTTTTGCTCCATTTCACAGCAAAAAAATTCTCAATTCTCAAAAGAATTCTGTGCACATATTGTCTCTGCTTACTATCTCAGGCCTTGGTAATCTGACTTTTACTCTGACCTTTGTTTTAGACTGTGCTCTTCAAGGTCACCAATGGCCTTCATATTGTGTTTTATTTCTCTTCTCACTATGACTAGGGTAGATGATGACTCTCTTCTTCTGGAAGGCATTCACTCTTCCAGATAATCACAATCCACATTGTCTTCAGATCTGGCCTTTGCTTTTTTCCATTGCTGGCTCCTCCTGTTCTCCCTAGCTGTAAATATTTGAAGGCCATAGGACTCATCTTTGGTCCTCTTTCTCTATCCCTGGGAGAGCTGGTATAGCCTCATCCTTCCCACATAAATCTTCAGCCCATATATTTTATGTGAACCCAAGACCCACACATTCAGCTGTCCACTTGACATATCTGTGTGCTTGCTCACAGGCATTTCAGAATTGTCATGGCCTCCTCCCAATTTTCTCCCTTTTTTCACTCTCAGTAAATGACATCCCCACTCACCCAGTTGTTGAAACCAGAGCCTGGAGCATCATCCTTTCCTCCTCCCGCTTCCCAGGCCACCATCCCATGCAAGCCATCAACACATTCTGCCATTTGCAGCTCCAAGTTAAAGTTACAGTCTATCCACTTTGCTCTATCTCTGCCATCACATTTTGTTCTTACCCTTTTCATATCTCACTGGTCCACAGAACAGCTTTGTATCTTTTGGCTCCTTCTCCATTCTGTTTTCTATAGCAGTCATCAATGGTCCATTATGCTTCCCCCTACATCTGAAGTGAAATCCCAACTCCTACTGTATCTTACAAGGGTTCCTCTGTGTGCTCTAACCCCTGCCTACCTTGCTAACATCATCTGGTGCCACTCCCTCTGATGTATGCTCCATCTGGTGTACACCAGTGCTAGCCACACCGGGGCTTTGACATTATAGGGGCGGCTAATATGGTTTGGATATTTTGTCCCCTCCAAATCTCATGTTGAACTATCACCTCCAGTGTTGGAGATGGGCCTAGTGGGAGGTGTTTTGGTCATGGGGGTAGATCATTCATGGACAGCTTGGTTACCTTCTCATAGTAATGGGTGTGTTCTTGCTCTGTTCATGTGAGACCTGATTGTTTAAAGGGCCTGGCACCACCTCCTCTCTTTCTTGCTCCTTCTCTTGCCATGTGACATGCCTGCTCCACCTTCATCCTCTGCTATGATTGTAAGCTTCCTGAGGTTTCACCAGAAGCCAAGCAGATGCAGATGCCATGCTTGTACAGTCTGCAGAACCGAGAGCCCAATAAACCTCTTTTCTTCATAAATCACTTAGTCTCAGGTATTCCTTTATAGCAACACAAAATTGATTAATAGAGGGGCATTGTACATACTTTTTACTCTCCCCTAGGATTTCTCCACTTTAACACTATTGACATTTGGGGCTAGATAATTCTTTGTTGTAAGGGACACTGTCCTATGCATTATAGAATTTGTGGCAGCATCCCTGGCTTCTACCAACCAGATGTCAGTAGCATACACTCATCCCGAGTAGTGGCAACCAAAAATGTTGCCAAACATTGCCAAATGTCTCCTGCATGGTAAAATCACCCTCGATTGAGAACCACTGCTCTACCTAAAATACTCCCCACCACTCATCCCCCAACCCAAGGGCAACATTAAAAAGACTTAACAGTTAGGGGCTGATACGGTTTGGATATTTTGTCTGGCTAGTGGTCTATTTTGTTAATCTTTTCAAAAAAACAGCTCCTAGATTCATTGATCTTTGAAGGGTTTTTTGTGTCTCTATCTCCTTCAGTTATGCTCTGATCTTAGTTATTTCTTGTCTTCAGCTAGCTTTTGAATTTGTGTGCTCTTCCTTCTCTAATTTTTTTTTTTTTTTTTTTTTTTTTTTTTTGAGACGGAGTCTTGCTCTGTTACCCAGGCCTTCTCTAATTTTTTTAACTGTGATGTTAGGGTGTTGATTTTAGATTTTTCCTGCTTTCTCCTGGGGGCATTTAGTGCTAAAAATTTCCCTCTAAACACTGCTCTAGTTGTGTCTCAGAGATTCTGGTACATTGTGTCTTTGTTCTCATTGGTTTCAAAGAACTTATTTATATCTGCCTTAATTTCGTTATTTACCCAATAGTCATCAAGGAGCAGGTTGCTCAATTTTCATGTAGTGCAGTTTTGAGTGAGTTTCTTAATCCTCAGTTCTAATTTGATTGCACTGTGGTCCGAGAGACTGTTTGTTATGATTTCCATTCTTCTGCATTTGCTGAGGAGTATTTTACTTCCAATTATGCGGTCAATTTTAGAATAAGTGTGATGTGGTGCCGAGAAGAATGTATATTCTATTGATTTTGGGTGGAGAGTTCTGTAGATGTCTATTAGGTCCGCTTGGTGCAGATCTAAATTAAATTCCTTGATATCCTTGTTAATTTTCTGTCTCAATGATCTAATATTGACAGTGGGTTGTTAAAATCTCCTATTATTACTGTGTGGGAGTCTAAGCCTCTTTGTAGTTCCTAAGAATTTGCGTTATGAATCTGGGTGCTGCTGTATTGGCTCCATATATATTTAGGATAATTAGTTTTTCTTGTTGCATTGATTTCTTTATGATTATGTAATGCCCCTCTTTGTCTTTTTTGATGTTGGTTGGTTTAAAGTCTGTTTTATCAGAGACTAGCATTGCAACCCCTGCTTTTTTTCCTTTCCATTTGCTTGGTTAATATTCCTCCATCCCTTTATTTTGAGCCTATGTGTCTTTCCATGTGAGATGGGTCTCCTGAATATAGCACACTGATGGGTCTTGACTCTTTATCCAATTTGCCAGTCTGGGTGTTTTAATTGGGCATTTAGCCCATTTACATTGAAGTTAATGTTGTTATGTGTGAATTTGATCCTGTCATTATGATGCTAGCTGGCTATTTTATCCGTTAGTTGATACAGTTTCTTCATAGTGTCGATGGTCTTTACATTTTGGCATGTTTTTTGCAGTGGCTGGTGCTGATTGTTCCTTTCCATGTTTAGTGCTTCCTTCAGGAGCTCTTGTAAGGCAGGCTTGGTGGTGACAAAATCTCTCAGCATTTGCTTGTCTTAAAGGATCTTATTTCTCCTTTGCTTATGAATCTTAGTTTGGCTGGATATGAAATTCTGGGTTGAAAATTCTTTAAGAATGTTGAATATTGGCCCTCACTCTCTTCTGGCTTGTAGGGTTTCTGCAGAGAGATCTGTTGTTAGTCTGATGGGCTTCCCTTTGTGGGTAACCCGACCTTTCTCTCTGGCTGCCCTTAACATTTTTTCCTTCCTTTCAACCTTGTTGAATCTGACAATTATGTGTCTTGGGGTTGCTCTTCTTGAACAGTATCTTTGTGGTTTTCTCTGTATTTCCTGAATTTGAATGTTGGCCTGCCTTGGTAGGTTGGGGAAGTTCCCCTGGATAATATCCTGAAGACTGTTTTCCAACTTGGTTCCATTCTCTCTGTCACTTTCAGTTACACCAGTCAAACGTAGGTTTGGTCTTTTCACATAGTCCCATATTTCTTGGAGGCTTTGTTTGTTCCTTTTCATTGATTTTTTCTCTAATCTTGTCTTCATGCTTTATTTCATTAAGTTGATCTTCAATCTCTGATACCCTTTCTTCCACTTGACTGATTTGGCTATCGATACTTGTGTATGCTTCATGAAGTTCTCATGCTGTGTTTTTCAGCTCCATCAGGTCATTTATGGTCTCCTCTAAACTGGTTATTCTAGTTAGCAATTCCTCTAACCTTTTTTCAAGGTTCTAAGCTTCCTTGCATTGGGTTAGAACATGCTGCTTTAGTTCAGAGTAGTTTCTTATTACCCACCTTCTAAAGTCTACTTCTGTCAGTTCGTCAAACTCATTCTCCGTCCAGTTTTGTTCCCTTGCTGGCGAGCTGTTGTGATCCTTTGGTGGAGAAGAGGCATTCTTGTTTTTGGAATTTTCACCCTTTTTGCACTGTTTTTTCCTCCTCTTCATGATTTATCTACCTTTGGTCTTTAATGTTGGTGGCCTTTGGATGGGGTTTTTGTGTGGACTTTTCTTTGGTTGATGTTGATGCTATTCCTTTCTGTCTGTTAGTTTTCCTTCTAACAATCAGGCCCTTCTGCTGGAGGTCTGCTGGAGTTTGCTAGAGGTCCACTCCAGGCTCTGTTTGCCTGGGTATCACCAGCAGAGGCTGCAGAACAACAAAAACTGCTGCTGGTTTCTTCCTCTGGAAGCTTCTTCACACAGGGGCCTGCCAGTTGCCTGCTAGAGCTCTCCTGTATGAAGTGTCTGTTGACTCCTCCTGGGAATTGTCTCCCAGTCAGGAGGCATGAGGGTCAGGGACCCACCTGAGGAGGCAGTCTGTCTGTCAGCAGAGCTTGAGTGTTGTGCTGGGAGATCTGCTGTTCTCATCAGAGCCGGCAGGCAGGGAAGTTTAAGTCTGCTGAAACTGCACCAACGGCTGCCCCTAAGAAGAAAAGAGAGAAGAATCAAATAGACACAATACAAAATGATAAAGGGGATATCACCAGTGATCCCACAGAAATATTAACTATCAGAGAATACTATAAGTACCTCTGTGCAAATGAACTAGAAAATCTCGAAGAAATGGATAAATTTCTGGACACATACACCCTCCTAACACTAAACCAGGAAGATGTTGAATCCCTGAATAGATCAATAACAAGTTCTGAAATTCAGGCATTAATTAATAGCCTACAAACCAATAAAAGCCCAGGACCAGATGGATTCACAGCTGAATTCTACCAGAGGTATGAAGAGGAGCTGGTACCATTCCTTCTGAAACTATTCCAAATAATAGAAAAAAATGGAATCCTCTCTAACTCTTTTTATGAGGCCAGCATCATCCTGATACCAAAACCTGGCAGAGACACAACAACAAAAGAAAATTTCAGGTCAATATCCCTGATGAACATTGATGCGAAAATCCTCAATAAAATACTGGCAAACGGAATCTGGCAGCACATCAAAAAGCTTATCCACCACAATAAGTCAGCTTCATCCCTGGGATGCAAGGCTGGTTCCACATACACAAATCAATAAAGGTAATCCATCACATAAACAGAACCAATGACAAAAAACACATGATTATCTCAATAGATGCCAAAAAGGTCTTTGATAAAATTCAACATCACTTCATGCTAAAAACTCTCAATAAACTAGATATTGATGGAACATATCTCAAAATAATAAGAGCTATTTATGATAAACCCACAGTCAATATCATACTAAATGGACAAAAGCTGGAAGCATTCCCTTTGAAAACCTGCACAAGACGAGAATGCCCTCTCTCATCCCTCCTATTCAACATAATATTGGAAGTTCTGGCCAGGGCAATCAGGCAAGAGAAAGAAATAAATGGTATTCAAATAAGAAGAGAGGAAGTCAAATTGTCTCTGTTTGCAGATGACATGATTGTATATGTAGAAAACCCCATTGTCTCAGCCCAAAATCTCCTTAGCTGATAAGCAACTTCAGCAAAGTCTCAGGATACAAAATCAATGTGCAAAAATCACAAGCATTCATATACACCAATAATAAACAGAAAGCCAAATCATGAGTGAACTCCCATTCACAATTGCTACAAGGAGAACAAAACACCTAGGAATCCAACTTACAAGGGATGTGAAGGACGTCTTCAAGGAGAACTACAAACCACTGCTCAATGAAATAAGAGAAGGGGGGGAAAAAAAAAGAAAGAGAAAAAAAAAATGGAAAAACACGCCATGCTCGTGGATAGGAAGAATCAGTATCATGAAAATGGCCATACTACCCGAAGTAATATATGGATTCATTACTATCCCCATCAAGCTGCTATTGACTTTCTTTACAGAATTAGAAAAAAACTACTTTAAATTTTATATGGAACCAAAAGAGCCCATATAGCCAATACAGTTCTAAGCAAAAAGAACAAAGCTGGAGGCATCATGCTACCTGACTTCAAATTATACAAGGCTACAGTAACCAAAACAGCATTCTACTGGTACCAAAACAGATACATAGACCAATGGAACAGAACAGAGGCCTCAGAAATAATGCCACACATCTACGACCATCTGATCTTTGACAAACCTGAAAAAAGCAATGGGGAAAGGATTCCCTATTTAATAAATTGTAGTGGGAAAATTGGCTAGCCATATACAGGAAACCTAAACTGGATCCCTTCCTTACACCTTATACAAAAATTAACTCAAGATGCACTAAAGACTTAAACATAAGACCTAAAACCATAGAAAAACCCTAGAAGAAAACCTAGGCAATACCATTCAGGACATAGGCATGGGCAAAGACTTCATGACTGTAACACCAAAAGCAATGGCAACAAAATCCAAAATTAACAAATGGTGTATCAGTGACAGACTGGATATAGAAAATGTGGCACATATACACCATGGAATACTATGCAGTCATTAAAAAGGATGAGTTTGTGTCCTTTGTAGGGACATGGATGCAGCTGGAAACTATCATTCTCAGCAAACTATCGCAAGAACAGAAAACCAAACACCGCATGTTCTCACGCATAGGTGAGGAACTGAACAATGAGATCACTTGGACTCGGGAAGGGGAACATCACACACTGGGGCCTATTGTGGGGAGGGGGGAGGGGGGAGGGATTGCATTGGGAGTTATACCTGATGTAAATGACGAGTTGATGGGTGCTGACGAGTTGATGGGTGCAGCACACCAACATGGCACATGTATACATATGTAACAAACCTGTACATTGTGCACATGTACCCTAGAACTTAAAGTATAATAATAAAAATTTTAAAAAACCCCAAATGGTATCTAATTAAACTAAAGAGCTTTTGCACAGCAAAAGAAACTATTGTAAGAGTGAACAGGCAACCTACATAGTGGGATAAAATTTTTGCCATCTGTCCATCTGACAAAGGGCTAATATCCAGAATCTACAAGGAACTCAAACAGATTTACAAGAAAAAAACAACCCCATCAGAAAGTGGGCTATATGAACAGACATTTCTCAAGAGAAGACATTTATGTGGCCAACAAACATGAAAAAAGCTCAACATCACTTGTCATTAGAGAAATGTAAATCAAAACCACAACGAGATACCATCTCATGGCAGTTAGAATGGCGAAAAAGTCAGGAAACAACTGATGCTGGAGAGGATGTGGAGAAATAGGAATGCTTTTACACTGTTGGTGGGAGTGTAAATTAGTTCAACCATTTTGTAAGGCAGTGTGGTGATTCCTCAAGGATCTAGAACCAGAAATATAATTTGACCCAGCAATCCCATTTCGGGGTATATACCCAAAGGATTAGAAATCATTCTACTCTGAAGACTCATGTGCACGTATGTTTATTGCAGCACTGTTCACAAGAGCAAACACTTGGAACCAACCCAAATGCCCATCAGTGATAGACTGGATAAAGAAAATGTGGCACATATACACCATGGAATACTATGCAGCCATAAAAAAAGGATGAGTTCATGTCCTTTGCAGGAACATGGATGAAGCTGGAAACCATTATCCTCAGCAAACTAACACAGGAACAGAAAACCAAACACTGCATGTTCTCACTCATAAGTGGGAGTTGAACAATGAGAACACATAGACACAGGGAGGGGGACATCACACACTGGGGCCTGTCAGGGTGTGGGTGGCTAGGAGAGGGATAGCATTAAGAGAAATACCTAATGTAGATGACGGGTTGATGGGTGCAGCAAACCACCATGGCACATGTATACCTATGTCACAAACCTGCATGTTCTGCACATGTATTCCACAACTTAAAGTATAATAATAATAAAAAAAATAATAAAGACTTAACAGTTGGTATAGTACAGGCTTTGACCAATCAGGAAATATGCTGGTGATAAGACTTGAGTGTGTCCCCATGCAAATGTCATCTTGAATTGTAGTTCCCATAATCCCCACGTGTCATGGGAGGGACCTGGTGGGAGGTAATTGAATCATGGGGGCAGTTCCCTCCATGCCGTTCTCAGAATAATAAGTTCTCACGAGACCCAGTGATTTCTATCAGGGGCTTTTCCCTCTTTGCTCTTCATGCTGCCATGTGAAGAAGGACGTGTTTACTTCCCCTTCTGCCATGATTGTAAGCTTCCTGAGGCCTCCCCAGCCCTGCCGAACTGTGAATCAAACCTCTTTTCTTTGCAAATTACCCAGTCTCAGGTATTTCTTCATGGCAGCATGAGAACGAAGTAATACAGGTGGCTTCAAGGATCCTCACTTTTATCTATAAAATGGAGATGATAATAATTCCTACCTCAGGTTGTTGTGAGAGTAAATGAGTTACCGTGCATGAAATATATATCCCAGGGCCTTCCACAAAGGGGACACTGTAGTAGCATCTGCTATTATTCTCACCGTTCTTATTATAATTGGCTCATTACCAGTCATGCCCAAACCTATCAGAGCAGCCTCCTGCATCTCAGCTTTTCTTTATCATTGTGCTCATGTTGTTTCTACAAAACACTCACAACAAGTTGCAATCATATCTGTTTTCGTTTGTGTATTTGCCCAGAACCTGTCTTTTCTCTGAGTGCCACCAGGGCAGTGTATCATGGTTGTCTCTCTGCTGGAACAAATGACTCCTGCACCTCAGCCACTTCACACACTAGAGGATTAGTTCTCTCTTCTTGTGACAGCTCTATGTGAGTGTCTGGTGCCCAGCCTTCCGGTAGTGATTCAGGGACATGTTTTGTGAGTCCTTCTTCCTCTGGGGCCTGGGACTTTTCTGCTGGATCTTCTGCCTCCTTTCGCATGGAGGGTATGATGGTTAATTTTAGGTGTTTGCTTGACTGGACCATAGGGTGTCCATGTAGCTGATTGAACATGATTTCTGGTGTGTCTGGGAGGTGTGTCTGGGAGGGGATATCTGGAAGAGATGAGCATTTGAATCCATAGACTGAGTAAAGTAGTTTGCTCTCACCCATGTGGGTGGACATCATTCAATTCACTGAGGGCCTGAACAGAACACAAAGCCTGAGGAAGGTTGAATTCCCATTCTAACCAACTGTCTGAGCTGGGACGTCAACCTTCTTTTTCTCTCGTGCTTCTTGTTCTCAGGACTTCAGGCTTAGACTGGAATCTACACTCTCAGCTCTCTGGCTCTCCAGCCTTCAGACTACAGCACTGGCTTTCTGGGTGTCCAGCTTGCCAGTGCAAATGGTAAGACTTCTCTGCCTTCATAGTCATGTGAGACAATACCTTATAATAGATCTTTTAACCTCTCCCAATCTCTATCTCTAGATCTCTTCATGTTTCTCTATCTCCATCTCCATCTCCATCTCTCTCGTTGATTCTGTTTCTCTGAGGAACTCCGACTAATGCAGAAGTTTTCCAATAGACCTAGCCTGGGAATATCTGACATCACTCCCACCCTCATTCCCTTGGCTAGTGCTCAGTCACATGTCCACATAGCTGCAAGGCAGGCTGGGAAATGTAGTCTGGTTGTGCCTGGCAGGAGGTGAGGAAGGTTGTGGTGAGCATCTGCTAAATCTTCTTATAGGGCAGCATTGTGTCTGTGGTCCCAGCATCTACAACAGTGCTGAGCATGAAGTTGACAGTGAATAAACATTGTTAAATGAGTGATATCTTCACCTATCTAAATTTTTTCCTAAACATCCAAAGAGCAAGAAATTTGTGTGTATATATATAAATTTATATATATCTGTATATATATAAGATGTGTGTATGTGTGTGTGTGTGTGTGTGTATATATATATATTTTTTTTTTTTCCGAGCTTCAATAGCACTTATAAACTTTATTCTATACTGAAAGACTCATGGAAAGGTGATTTACAATAGCAGGGTGCTAGTCTTAGCTCTGCCAGGGAGACCCAGCTAAACCTTGGAAAAGCCATTTCACTGTCTAGGGCCTTCGTTTCTTCATCTGGCCACAGAGTCTCCAGGGGTGCAGAGGTGCCATTGGGCTTTGATTAACAGCACAGTTCTGTTTACAGAATAGACCTGAAATCACCACTTCTGGATTGATTTTCTGACCAGCATAGCTCCCTGTGACTGACACATTCCTCAGAGTCTGCTGTGCTCTGGGGGAGATACATTCAGAAGAAGGACTCCCAGGCAGGCGGATAGGAATGACCCGAATGTTAAAATTTAGATCGTCTCTCCGCATCCCTTCCAAGGGCTGGCAGCGAGCCTACAGTGTAATTCAGGTATGCACTTTCTATTTTAAGACTTTGGTCAGCCCTTAATGATAATTCTTCAACAAATGTTGTGGTTTATATTGGAATTACAGAAAGCTCCTTGATAAGCCTTTTGTTACAGGTCTAAGTTCACGGGTAGGTGCCAAATTTAGAAAAGACAATACAGGATGCATGTTGCATAGGACATACTTTTAGCAAAAAAAATTGTTGTTTATCTGAACTCTAATTTAACTGAAAACTTTGTATTTTATCTGTCAACCTTATTCATGCAGTCCTTCAGGCTTTAGCGTTGGCTTTAAGAATGTTCTGTTTTCATTTCTGATTGTTTTGATGATAGCAGAACCCACTGCAACCTTCCATGATGTGTGAACTGTCAGAGAAAGTGCCTCTCCTTCCTTATGCAGTGTGAGTTTATTAATTGATTGTTGACTTGGTTTTTCATGCCTGAATTTCCTACCTCCATTTCAGTGGCTCACTGAGCAGGAAACCCCATCTTTCTCCATGTGCACTCCGTGGGTCATTTTACTTTTTAGCCTTGAGTAGAAGGGGTCTTTCTAGGCCTTCCATTCATCTTACTTTCCACCTGACCACAATTACTCAGCCAAGTCCCTAATGATTATATTTGCATCTTCTTTATTAAAATTGGGGTTGACCTTCGCATCTGTGAGTCATGTTCTGATTTAATTAAGATACACTTGGTTTAGTCCACAACCACTTATAAATTTTAATTAAATTGGGTATACGTTAAACTGAATTATTTTATAAGAACCCATGCATTTGATAAGAAGTGTAATTATCTGTGTTTGAAATGTTATAGTTTTATAATTTGAAATCCTGATTTTAAAGGAGTAGTCATTTTGGTCCACTTTAGCCTTGAATAAGCATGGATGAGGCCATTTCTAGCTTTGATTTTAATTTATATTAGTTTCTTCTCATTATCAGAAAATATCCATCATTTGTGTATTCATTTGTTCATTCACTAGACATTGAAAATCTATTAAGTACCAGAGATTGTGCAATTCACCATTTTGGAAGCTTAAATCTGCAAATTCATAAGAACTGTCTTCTTCTGACCTTGCTTTTTGTTCCATAGCCTTCATGAGTTACTTGTCCACTTGGATATGAGCAGGTTATCTTTTCATTATTGATTTACACGTTCAACTTACAGTGTTTAGAAAAAGGTTTAGGTAAAAGTGTCTAAAATGTCTCCCTCAAAGAAAAAACATCCTCTTTCGTCTTTTTTTTTCCCGCCAGGGAAGATTATGTCTGATTAGGGAGGTGAAAGAAAGCTGTGTATGGAAGGTGAGTGTGATGGACTGAACTGTGTTTTCCTAGATTCATATATTGAAGACCTAACCCCTAGTGTGACTGTATTTGGAGACTGGACTTTCTGGAGGCAATTAAGGTTAAACAAATCCATAAGAGTGGGAACTAGTCCACTAGGATCGGTAGGCTTATAAGAAGAGGAAGAATCGGTCAGGCGTCGTGGCTCACGCTTGTAATCCCAGCACTTTGGGAGGCTAAGACAGGCGGATCACGAGGTCAGGACATCAAGACCATCCTGGCCAACATAATGAAACTCCGTCTCTACTAAAAATACAAAAATAGCTGGGGGCGGTGGCACGTGCCTGCAATCCCAGCTACTCAGGAGGCTGAGTCAGGAGAGTCCCTTGAACCAGGAAGTCAGAGGTTGCAGTGAGCTGAGATCATGCCACAGCACTCCAGCTTGGAGGCAAAGCGAGCCTCTGTCTCAAAAAAAAAAAAAAAAAAGAGGAAGACTCATCTCTTTCTTCCTCTCTCCATGCATTTGCACTGAGGAGGAAAGGCAAGCCAGGAAGAGGGCCTTTACCAGAACCCAACCCCGCCAGCATCCTAATCTGGGACATTCAGCCTCCAGAATTATGGGAAAATACATTTCTGTTGTTTAAACCACTGTGGTATTCTGTTATGGCAGCCTAAGCTGACTGAGACAGGGACCCTGAGCCTAACCTTGTGGCACAGGTAGAACTTCCATGGGTGGCCGGCACTCTGGCTTGGGTGGGAAGTTCTATCTTTATAGTAGTTTTGTCCCTTGCTGTGACAGGCTCCGTCAAGCCAGCCGCCCCCTTGCTCCTGAGAAGAGCATAGATCTTATCATTGGGATGTGGCATGACTCTTGGCTGTGGAGTAAAACTAACCAGTCTGTCTTTGGATTGATGCCTGACCTTGACCCATTACCACCACATCTTGACTGATTGAACTTTTCAGCCTAGACGCTTGTGATTTACAACCTAAGGTCCTTCGCAGAAAGATGAATGTGGGATTCAGCTTGTCAGGTCCTAGGGCTGGCTTCTATTCGGTCAGGGGAGATTTTTCCATTAGAAGAGGGTATTAATCCTTTCCATTTTTTGTGTCCCATTGAGTCTCATATGTCAACAGATTTCACAACATTTAAAAAAAACTCAAGTTCAGCTTAATATTTTATGTGACTTTTATACTGCTGAGCTGTGTCCAGCACCAAAAGTGTGGTTCTTGATTTTCCCTCTGAGTCCTACCTTCTGTATCTCTTTGATGCACTAAAAATGCTCTCTGTGGATCAATGGAGAGTACCAGCCCTCCAGACATAGAACTGTGACAGAAGATCAATGTGCGGTGCGGATGGCTGAGAAGAACCTTAAATAATGTTTTAAAAAGAATCTGTGCTCGTCCGTCCCCGCTCCATGGAGACTGCCAGCAGCGCTCTTACCAGCTAGCATACATTCTTCTCCTGAGCGTGCAGAGGTTTCGTGAAACCATCAGAGGAAAGCCGCGGTCCACATCCCCATTAAAAAGCATTTGGATTTGCAGATTAGTCTGACACTTTTTCTCCCCTCTCCCATCCCTCCAGTGAGAATATTTAAAAGAAAACAGCACCTGGCACTTTGCTTAAGTCACGCTGTGAAACCTACCATGTGCATCTTATTTTTGATCTAAAAGCAACGCTTAGCAACTTTTACTTGCTGGCATCTTCTTGTGCCAAGAACAGTGAGAAGGTCCTGCTGGTGAGAACCAGAGGCTATGTTCTCCTGGCATCAGTGAAGAGGAGAAGTATAAGAACCCCATTTATTACCTTCTTGTTACAGTGTAAAGCCATATAAAATTGCCATCTGCAAAAGAATCTATGAAGAGACTGCAAGCAGAATATTTGCAATCCCCAAGACCATGGATGCTGATTTTTGCCAGATCCTCAGGCTCATCTTACCAGCTTTAGATTTCTCCTGGTGGAGCACTCTTTGGGTAACACATTCTTAGACTTGCCTGGAACAAAATGGAACAAAATTCACACCCAGAAAACTTCTTAGGATCCTGGAATTAGATAAAATTAGGCAGGTCTTAAAGGGCATACTTTTCATAACAGTTTATGTAGCTATGTTTGCTAACACAAAAATAACAGCAACTGTAAGACAGACAAGAAACTCAAAAAGCACTAATGTGTTATTGAAGCACCGTGACTATGAGAATTCCTCTGCTTGGAATGGCTTGCTTGCAGCTGTTGAATGGTGGTGGTAAGTTGCCTGTGATTTGCAGTAATGTGCCACCATGTTTCAGTCCATGGGTGCTCAGTAGTGAGAATGAGGTGTCAGGTGCACCCAGAGGTGATGTCGCCTGTTCAGAATGTGAGAGAGAAGTGGGAGGGGACAGGGCAGAGGAGGAAGCATGGGCTGTTCTGCACAGGTAGAGGAAAGGCATGGTTTATAACAGGGAGAAAGGGACATGGGGAAATGTGGCTGTTTGTTAGCATGAGTTGAAAAGAGCCAAGTGCAGTAAAGAAGTATTTTTCTGATTGCGAAATGATCATCAGCGGTGAACGTTTATGGCTAATAATGATTTAGAGAAGGAAGAGCTTCGGGTCACACAGGACACTGGAAACAGACCTTCTGATATTTCTTTCTAGGGCACCACAGCCTGATTCACTCTCTAGAGCTGCTCTGATCAATATGGTAGCCCCTGGCCATATTGATCCTACAAACTCTGCTTTGACTAAGTTCTAGAAGAAGGGGAGTAGAGGGGGCATTGGGAGAGAAGAGGTTTGCTTCTGAGGGAGGGAAGCAAATGCAGCCTGTGAAACAATGTCCTCTCCACTCTCCCTTGAACTACTCGGCATGTTTCCTATTTAACCTTGGGAATGATTTACAAAATTGAAAAGTTTCATTTGGCTAACCAAAAGTTGTTGTTGTTGTTGTTGTTGTTGTTGTTTTTTAAAGATGTTTGGTGCTTTTATCATTTTAGAAAGATAAAGCTAAATTCTTTCAGCCTTTATTTAGAGATAAACCTCTAAATCCTGGTACACATGTATTTTTAATCTCATCCCAAGGAAATAGCATTCTGATCCTTCATGAGTCATCATCCAAATTCAGGCCAACATCCTGCCGGTTTAGTTCTCTAACCTTAGTGTCCAAAAGATATTTCTGTTTGGCGAATCATCCCGGGGGTTTCCCACCTCTCCTTCGGGCATTGCCTTCTCTTCTGGCGACAGTCGTGCGGATGACACTGTTCCACCAAGGGTGCCTCTTCTATCACTGTGAACACATTTACATACCGTGCGTGATCATTACAGAAGGCACTATGGGAACCACTTGGCGAACGGTGCTTTGTAAAAAATAATGCTACATAAATGGAAGATCATTATTACTAGATTAGCTTCTGTCTTTCCGACGAATTATTTCACGGTCTTCCAGAATACACTGCATTTGCCATCTGCTGGCCCAATTACCTAAATGATTCAAATTCCTTTAAACCTGGTCACACAGCTCCTCATTCTTCTTTCCAACCTCCCATTTTAGTGTTGTCAGCAGATTTTAGAGCACCGATGTTCAGATCTTTGTCAGAGCCACTTAGCTTTATGATGCATGGCAGCGCTCCTCGAAGGAGCCGGTGACTGTCCTTGCTAACTCGAAGTTGAAGGCAAGCGAGGCTCACTTTAGTTTCTTAATCTAGTATTTGCCTCGTTTTTGTCATCTACTATTTTGTTCTCTCTCTCAAAGCTTTACATGGAGTCTTCTTGAAAAATAAAATAAAGCTACATAACACCTGCTTTCTTACATTTCTTCATCAACTTGGATGGAGGTGAATAAATTTTGACTCCTTGGCCATATTGTTTAAAAATTAAATTCTGGAAAGTTAGTTCAAGATGATTTCTTTCACATCTGAACCCTTTTTACTTAAGCCATTTTTTCCACATTATTTGCTTTACTAGTTTTCAAATGCTATTCTTTTTCCAGATTAGGTCTCTATAAGAAATTTTAATTTATATTCTAAATTTCCATGATTTGTTTAATTCTCTGGTAGATATGTTTGCACATATTTAAGTCAATCTGAGTTAAGCTTGAAATTG
This sequence comes from Theropithecus gelada, assembly GCF_003255815.1. Classification (NCBI taxonomy): domain Eukaryota; kingdom Metazoa; phylum Chordata; class Mammalia; order Primates; family Cercopithecidae; genus Theropithecus; species Theropithecus gelada. The sequence goes on along the minus strand of NC_037673.1, from coordinate 9,674,276 downwards.
GACATTGAGCAGAGAATCGTGGCATGGCCACAGGAATCTCCACTCTTACCACAGGGCATAGGCAGTTGCAAATGGGCACCGAAGCCTTTGGTGTTGAGTTTTCAGGTACCTCAGGTTTATTTTGGACACTGCCATTGCCAGGACCTCTCCTCTTCTTGCATATATTGTACTCTTTACTCTGCCTTATTTGTTAATACAAAACAGTGATTTCAAATCAAAGTAAATAATATCATTGATGGCTCCATGCTGTATGCCAGTCATAGGCTTAATAACCATGGATGATACACAAAATTTTTAAAAAGTGTCATTGCATGTTCTATTGCGATAGTCAAATAACAAAGCCTTAAATATCAGTTCTTGATATCAAAACACTTCATGGTTAATTGGTGAATTAGTCATGCAAACAGTAATTATTGCAGGAAATCTGAGAAGGGAGAGATCAACTTAAAATTATTTTTCAAAATGAAATGGGTTTTAGTTGTTTTTTATGCTTGCAGACATAATATGCACTTGTTATAAACAGTATGCAGAGTTGCTAAAAAGAATGAACCAGGAGTCATCTGTAATTTCTACACAGAGGTAACCACTATTACAATTTAGGATATAGCCTTCTAGGCTTTTTTGTTGTTGTTGTTCTATAGTAACATATCAGTTAGTCTTTGCTTCATTACAAACCACCTCAAAACATAGTAGCTTGAATTGCTAACCATTTATTTAATTCATGATTCTGTTGACAAAAAGACTGTAAAATATTTGAAAAGATTTATTCTGAGCCAAATGTGAGTGATCATGACCTGTGACACAGCCCTCTGGAGGTCCTGAGAACACGTGCCAAAGGTGGTTGGGGTGCAGCTTGGTTTTACACAATTTAGGGAGGCATGAGACATCAATCAAATACATTTAAGAAATATATTGGTTCAGAAAGGCAGGACAACTCAAAGTGGGAGGGTCTTCCAGGCTATAGGTAAATTTAAACATTTTCTTATTGACAATTGGTTGAGTTTGTCTAAAGACCTGGGATCAATAGAAAGAAAACCTTCAGGTTAAGATAAAAGATTGTGGAGACCTAGGTTCTTTTGAAGTGTTATAGTGGCTGCCCTTAGAGACAATAGATGACAAATGTTTCCTATAAAAGGTGTTAGACTCTTACTTAATCTCTTCAGGATTGGGAGGCCTGGAAGAAAAAGATCTAGCTATGTTAATAGAGATTCTTTACAAGTGCACATTTCCCCCGACAAAGGACAGCTTTGCAGAACCATTTCAAAATATGCCAAAGAAACATGTTTTGGGATAGCATATGTTGACTGTCTTCTTTGTCACATAATGTTATGTGCCATATTGGATTTGGAAAGTAAGTCACGATATATAGGGTTAAATAAAACCCATCTGATGAGAATTTATAGTTTGTAGGGCATGACTCCTCAAACCCCTTAGACAGGAATTTGGGCAAGATTTTTTAAAAAATCAGCTTAGTCTGCAATTCTTAAGGTTGCAATTTGGGCTGGGTTCAGCTGGGCAGTTCTGGTACAGGCCAGTCTCAGGTGACCTCAGCTGAGCTTACTCCTCTGTGGGCAGTTAGCTGGTGATGGGCCTTGACTAGCATGGGTAAGAGAGCCAAATCCTTTCTTCAGTGGCTTCTCTTGCTGCAGGAGGCTACTTGGTCTGGTTCATGAGGCTGTCACAGGTTTCAAGAGCAGCAGAAAGGCAACTCCAATATGCAAGCACTTTTCAAGTCATTGCTTAAGTCACATTTGCTATTGTCTCACTGGTGAAAAGGAAGTTGCATGACTAAGTCTCGAGTCAGTGTGAAAGAAACCATAGAAAGGCATGAATACAGGGAGGCACGAACAAACTGGGCACACTACAGAAACTAGATATACATGGTTCTAACATTTTAGTACAATGAGATCCTACTATACACACTGTTCTAGTCAGGGTTCTCTAGAGTAACGGAACCAATAGGAGGCATATGTATACACAGAAAGATATTTATTGTAAGTAATGGACTCACATGATAATAGAGTTTGGCAAGTTTCAATATCTCATTCACTCCAGAGTGAGGTGGCAAGCTAGAGATTCAAGAGAGCTGATGGTTTAGTTCCAGCTCAAGTCTGAAGGCCTGAGAGTCAGTAGGGCTGACAGTGTAGTTTTAGTCTGAAGGCTGGCAAGCTCAAGGAAGAGCCAATGTTTCAGTTCAAGTTCAAAGGCAGGAAAAAGTCAATGTCCCAGTTCAAAGGCAGTCAGTCGGGAAGAATCTTCTTCATTTGGGGTAGGGCCAGTCTTTTTGTTCAAGTTCTTGGATGATTGGTTGAGACCCACCTACATTAGGGAAGGCAATCTCTTTTACTCAGTCTACCAATTTAAATGCTAATCACACCGAAAAACATCCCTGCAGAAATACCCACAGTCCTGTTTGAACAAATATCTGGGCACCTTGTAGCCCAGTCAAGTTAACATATTAAAATTAACCATCATGCATGCTACTATAAACTCTGCTTTTTAATTTTAAATGTATGTCAAGGACCTTTTTTGTGTGTCTGTAAATATAGTTGGACATCATCATTTCTGATGGCTGTATAGCATACTATGGATGATATACATAATTTCTATTCTGTTGACAAACAGTTCTTATATTTAATTGTTATATTTGTATAATGAAATTTGATTCATATTAACAAACTGTCCTCTGAATAATTTTTACATTCTCACCAGAAAGTTTAAGAGTTTGACCATAATACCTTCACTAACACTGACTGTTAGTTCATTCAGAAAATATTTAGTGAGCATCTACGGGCAAGGCAGTACATCAGGAGCTTGGTATGCTCCTTAAACAAAGTATCAGAGCAGGCAAGGCTCCTGCCATCATGAGACTTCCATTCTAGTGGCAGAAGCACACAGTAAGCCAACAAGCACATAGCTCAGGAAAGTACTATGATAGGTTGGGCAAAGGATGTCAATGGTGTAATATTATATAAACATAAGGGGGTGGAGGTAACTATTGTAGACAGGGTCATAGTTTTTATTTTTGCCAATCTAACTGCTAGAGGGAGAAATCACTTTATTTCTGAGTGGGAAAGAAAAATGGCATGAAGAAAGTTGAATTTGAATTGGATTTTGAGGTATACAAATAGTTGGGTTAGACACTTGGCACAAAGGCTTCTGGAGATTTTGCATGACCAAAATTGTTAGGGAGAAAAACCTAGGGGTGATTAATGAAGGATGGGTCAAGCAGTTCCTTAAACTGATTTTAGAGAAATCAAGTAGGTGTCCCGTCCACATTGATGTCAAGCTGTCTGAGGAATGTTATTGTGTTTCTGGATTAAAACAATTATATATATTGAGTTAACAGCACCTTATTATACTATGTGTTTCTTTTTCTAGTGACATTCGATCATTTGGCTTGAGTAATCTGAATTTTTATATTGATGAAACTGAATTTTCAAGGTAGTAATTTTGTTCGCTAATTCAACGCTTAGCTCACAATAGGTTCCCTCAAATGGTAAGAATGGATAGTTGGGCATATCTCTCCTACCACAGATGTCAAGTCTGTATTTTTTTATGTCACAGTATTTGTAACTTCATGTTTCATCTTTCAAAGCCTGTTTTTTGTAAAATGGTTCCTGCAATTACAATACATTACCACGAAGAAGCAGCAGTGGGATTAGTCCACTGGCCCTCATTGCACCATATAAATCACCATATGGTGAGCAGGGTAAGAAATCAGCAGGTCATTTTATTGTAAATGTTGATTTTTAAAAATTTGAGTTTCACATTGGCCTGAATAATGTATAATTACTTTAGAGTGGTTTGTAAAAAAAGATAAAAGCCTAAGATGCAATTTGATGCCTTTCTCCTTTCCAACGTGTTTCTAGAGATTGTGATTCAAACCATCCTTTGTAATTCACCATGAATATTTTATAGCAAAAGCCCAGTGAGAGCTCATAGCAGATCTGCATTTCAGTCTGTTGGTGCCTCAGGCTGGCCAGGGCTGGTATAGACGTGGTTGCGCAGGGCATTCCTACTCATCCACTTCAACAGGTTGAATTTTTCTACATAGCAAAACTCAGTAGAAAAAAAGTAATCTAATCAGTAGCACGTTTTGCCTGTATGCATATAAGGTCCCTAGATAATTTCCTAATTACAAGTTTTCTGTGTTTACCTCTTTGTTTTTAGAAGAACTCATGACTCAATGTCCCCTTTAGCTATTTCTCTACTTTAACTGGAACTAAGTTTAACCCAATTTGCATTGGATGCTTGTTTACTTCTCCAGCAAGCTCTAAAGGGTGGCTAGAGTTTAATATAGAAGCTTAGAGTAGTAAGAAAGATGACTTTTCAAAATTGTTTTCTTCAAAGATTATTGTATTTCTTATATACAGCAGACCACTTTGAATAAAATTAAATTATGAGTGTGAAAAAAAGATTTAAACTGGCTTTTGTTATAGTCATTAAAAAATTAATTATCCAAATACCTAATGCATGCAGGGCTTAGAACCTAGATGACAGGTTGATAGGTGCAGGAAACCACCATGGCATGTGTATACCTATGTAACAAACCTGCACGTTCTGCACATGTAGCCCGGAACTTAAAGTAAAAAATAAAAGTATCACCAACCGATCCTCCCAGGCTTCCGTGTGCTCTGAGCCTTAGGGGCAAGAAGAGGGTTTGTCAGATGATACAAAGAACAAGACTGAGCTGCTGGGCTGGTGAGATCTTACCAGGCACACTGGGACAGAGGTCAAAGGGGAGCAAAGGCAGGAAGCACCCACAGTGGCCTCTGGGGCTGATTGGGTGCAAGCTGATGTCTGACTTAGTCTCCCGCAGATACAGCTTCCATCCCTATAGAGGCAGGTCTACCTGGGCCACTACCTGGACCACCTTGGCCTGAGGTGGAATGCTCTGAAGTTAAGTGGGTCAGTCACTCATTAGGACCATTCACTTTGGAAACAGGCTCTTGGACATCTGCCCAGGACCTCCAAGTCTGCAGTGGATGGAGAGGCCACATGCTCTAGCCCCGCTTCTGGGCATCAGGAAACACCACTGAGTTCTCTTGGGACGTTTATGGGAAGAGGCCAACATCACTGTTATTATTCTTCCTTCTTAAATCTTTGATCCTGGGGTTGTTCCCCCAAGAGGCTTTCAACAGGAATAAGGGGGCTGATCGGCATCAGAGCTGGGTCTCCTGTTGTGCAGCCTCAGACAGTGAGTTGCCAGCAATCAATGAAGCTCCTAGAAGATGTTGACGCCAAGCTGGACACCAGTGAGCACTTGCTGGCTGCAGGAAACCCAGCAGCCTGATGGTGACTGTACATCAGAAGGGGACACCTCTAGACCCTGCCCCTGTGGCTTTGGTGTTGGGCCTGGTACCATGATAGTCATGGGAGAAAGTACTATGGGGGTGGGGTAGGTCTTTGCATATAAGCCTTGGAGAACTGGAAGACTTTGCGATCAGTGCAGAGTTCTTGCTGCAAGGTTAAAGTCTGCGAATACAGAGCTCCTCTATGGTGAGTGGGGAAAACAATCCACTTATGCTGAGATTTTCAGCAGCATCCACAGGAATCAGCATCTCTGACAGCTGAACAGAACAGCACTCACACTCATGCTGTGTGTGGCTCTCAGAAACGGCTCCCAGAACGGGGTGTCTCAAACCACCGGAGAAGCTCTGGGTGCTAAAGCCAGTTGTCCCCTAGTGGGGTGTGTGTTTTGGACTGGACAGTATGCTACATTCTCCTTCGATCTTCAGCAGCAAAAAGCCAGGTCGATCTTCTTTGAGTAAAGAGTGAGACACTGGATATATGATTATACAAACTGGCAATGCATGATCAGACTATGCTTAAAAATAGAACTGACCCACAGCCTGTAGCAACCAGTGCACAGAACCAACTTGTTATCTACAGTAACCAGCTCAGAAAGCCAGCCTGCTCTCTAGAAGTCAGACTTGTAGGAAGTCAGACCACTATCTCTCTCTGTTGCTATTATTATTAGTTTTTTAGAGATGGGGTCTCACTCTGCTGCCCAGGCTAGAGAGAGCAGTGGTGCAATCATAGCTCACTGCAGCCTAGAACTCCTGGCCATCCTCCTACACCAGCCTTCTGAGCAGCTGAGACTGTAGGTATGCACTAACACACCTAGCTAATTTTTAAATTTTTTTGCTAGAGATGGGGTCTCTCTCTATGTTGCTCAGGCTGGTCTTGAACTCTTGGCCTCAAGCGATCCTCCTACCTCAGCCTCCCAAAATGCTAGGATTACAGGCATGAGCCACTGCTCCCAGCCCAGACCAGACCACTATCTCTAGTAACAATTCAAGAAGCCAAAAATGGCATCTCTGGTAATCGGCCCAAAATTATGAAGACTTGATTCACAACTCACAGAATTCCTAATTTTTTTTCTGACTTTAAATTTAGGTCCAACCTGAAAATGTCAAATATACTTCCTGAACCAACCAGATAGTACACCATCCCAACCAAACCTTTTTTTAGAATACAAGAGTAAAACAAAATTCAAATCATGCTGTTTCCACTACTCAGATGGGAACATACCACTGTTTTGTTCATTCTTTCAAGTTTTGAAGTGTATGCTGTCTATTTTATTGAAAGAGCTAGGTGCAGGTGACCCTGGTGGGCGCGGGTGACCCTGGTGGTGCAGCCCAGTGTGGCACGCTGCCTGCATCCCCACCGCTGGGGCTGTGTGCATTACTGCCCTGTCTCAAGAAACCAGCCAAAGACACCATTCCACAGACAGGAAAATCAATAAGTAATTTCTTTCCCCGATGTAGCGCCGTGGGTGACAAGGACAACACCCACCCACTCATGACTGTGAGGGAGAGTGCTTTGAGCGAAAGGCAGCACACCACACGGCTCTAAATGAAAATAAAGACAAATGAGGAAGCCAAAAAAGGCCCAAGCAGATAAATGCTGATGTGCAGAGAGGTGTTTTTCATTGGCATTTAATTTTAGTTCAGCCAGGCACTTTTGCATCACGGCTAGTTGATGGTAGAGCTATAATTCTATTTGCAGATCGACAATGCGGAATATTTTACAGGGTAAAGGGTGAGTCTTGAATCTCTTGAATGTGAATCTTTCCCACGGCCTCCTCATCTTTCCCAGTTTGGAGAGTACTTTACAGAAATTGCAAGTAAGTGATGAAATGTGAGTGAGAAGGGAAGAGAATTCCTCCTGTGTTTTCGAAATGGAGCTGGCCACAACCGTAATCTATCATTTTTTGCTTCCAAAGCATTGCCACTTAAACGGAGCTGATTCAGCTGAGTTTGAGGAAACAGTAGCAACATCAAGTTAAAGAAGCTAAGTGATTTTTTTTTTTGGTTGATACATGCCTATTTCTTTGTTGCTTTCTGAAATAAGTATTGTAGTCAACACTCTTCATTCTGTTTTTCTCAGAGTGGAAAAATATTTAGTCCTAAAACATTTTCCAACATTTGGACTAATGGGATCAGCCTAAATAAATGAACCCAAGGCCCTTCAACATTTTTGACAAGAGTAAACATTCTTTTTCTAGGAAAACTAGCAAACTCTTTTTCTTTCTGACTTGCTTTTCCCAGTAGGTAATGGAACAACATTGCAGATATAACAAATATTTTTAATTATCTCAAGATGATGAAGCAACAGAAAAGTTCTAGAAACAACCCTTAACCCATTAATAGAAATAATGGTTGCATTACATCATCTAACTCGTTTTATTTTCTGTGTGCTGAGGAGCATGAAATTGTCATGTAAATAATGTCACATCTGTGCAAACAATTTAAAAGGTGTTCTCCACATTCACATTTAGGCTGTCGTTTCTTTTATTTTGTTAACTGTTGTCTTCCCTGAAGTTTTCACCCGCCTCACATGGGAACTGCATATTGACTCTGTGTTGAACCCTCATCCCTGTATGTGTTTGAGAATCTGAAGGGACTGCACATCAGCACCTTCTGGAATTAAGATTCTAGCAGCAAAGACGGTTAGAAAAGGCTCGTATAAATTTCCTTAGTGTTCCTAGCTGGCTTCATAACACTTTTAAAGGTAATTTAATTTTTCTTTTCGCATTGGCTGAGTTTGTTTTTATGTCTTAATGTTTGCATCCTGAAGGTCCCTGTGGCCTCCTAACTTTCAGATATTCTCTGCAGACCTCCATTAGATACCTTTGCATGCAGAGGCTGCTAGTGGCAAAGGGAAGTGATGACTAGGAATCATGACCATCCTGATCCCTAAAGCAACCTCTTAATTCAGTGCTTGCATTCAAATCCTGCAGGCTGGATGCTGAAACTTAACGGTGTTCGCTTGTAGAGTAATGCTGTTTCTAGCATTGTGTGTGTTTCTAGCATTGTGTGTGTAGCTATTTGCTATTGGCTTACACCAGTAGATGCACATGCACATGTGTTCGCATGTACACACACACACACACACACACACCCCTTCACTGGGAACTTAATTAGCAATGCAAGCCCAAACTATTCCAAAGAGAACAAGGGCCTACTTTTCAAGTCTTTTAGATACCACAGTCACATGTTTCACATCATTTCATTAAATTCAGGCCTAGCCACTCAGGAATGCAGCTTCGTTTGCTGGCTGCTTATTTCCAAGGTACCTTTTGTTCTGCATTCAAATCGTCTTAAATAAGTGTGCTATTTATGGTTTTGCACAGTGGCATCATTGGTCTTGCTACAATGCCGTTCCATCAGGCACTTGTATTCAGCACCAAACTAATTGCATATCAGGTTTTAGCATCTCAAGGATGTGAGGGCTGGAAAATATTTTCTCCTGTCACTTGAGTTCTGGCAGAATAACATGATAACAATTTTCGAGCTCTCTTCTCCACGCTGCATTATTGAAGAGGTTGTTGTCTGTGGAGGCTTTTTAGAGTGTGGATTGTGTGTGTGTGTGTGTGTGCGCGCACACAGCGTGCAGGGCAATGGGGAAAGGAGGTTCAAAAGGACACGACAAGCTCAGATACAAACCATGATAATATAATTGAGATTCTGCTTTTATAAATGTTAGATATGTGGACTAGCTTTCTTATTTCTCTTTCACCATAATTTTAAACTCATACAAATGATCCCATAGTACTGCTTACTGGCTGCTCACAGCTATCAGTTTCTGGCAGCCATACCGGCCAATTTGCCAAAATGGTTCACATTAAACATATTTCACCTTAGCTGCCCAGATAACTGATTTCAAGTGTTGACCTCTACGAGGTACTTGTCAGGGGTCCCTCTCGGCTGTACCATAACTCTGGAGCTGGGGGTGAGGCGGGTGCAGGTGAAGTGGTGGTGACTTCCCTCTCAGGGAATTTATTGTCTATGTGGGCACCACTGGGAGGAAGCTTCTAGTCCAGTAAACATTTACTGAGGACCTGCTACGGAGTGTAACCGTGACTTAAAATAAAGGCTCCTTGGAATTACCTACATTATTTATATATTCCAGGTTCCTCATCCAAGCATGGAGTGATCTCAAAGAGCATCGTGTCCAATTGCATTTGCTTGTATGACAGTTTGTCAGGAAAATGAAAGACTATGGTACAGTGTTATTTTCCATCACATTTGAATAATTTACAAATATGCCCTAGGAGGGAGTCTAGAGAACTGTATGGAAATTTCCGATGCATAGTGACACCACACAGTGGGCTTCTGGCACCCGTCCTCAGGTGGAGGCATTTGCAGAGTGTGTCCCCTTTTCCCTCCTTATCTCACAATAGAGCAGATAGACTTTGTTTTTTTTTTTTTTTTTTTTTCTTTTGGACAGAGTCTCCCTCTATTGCACTGGCTAGAGTACAGTGGCACCATCTTGGCTCACTGCAGCCTCTGCCTCCCAGGCTCAAGTGATTCTCCTGCCTCAGCCTCCAGAGTAGCTAGGATTACAGGTGCACACCACCCACCATGCCCGGCTAATTTTATTTATTTATTTATTTGTATTTTTAGTAGAGACGGGGTTTCACCATATTGGCCAGGCTAGTTTCGAACTCCTGATCTCAAGTGATCTGCCTGCCTTGGCCTCACAGTAATTGCCTGTGTTGGGATTACAGGCCCGAGCCACTGAGCCCAGACAGGCAGATGGACATTTGAAAGCCTAATTTGCTGGTGGCAAGATCACAGAGAAACTAATGCGTGTTTCCTTTTCCTTATCCATTCAGTAGTCATTCATTTATTCTATGATTACAGTTCCAGGAACCATGGTGAGTTATGAAGATACAAGATCATTGTTCTCTGGAAACTCACCAGAATTTTTTTTTAATGTAAGAGCCTACGTCCTTCAAGGTAGCCTTTTGCAAACAAAACAGAGCAATATTTGCATTTAGAAATAAAGTGTGTTTAACTCATTATTTTATTCATGCTGGGCCGATTGAGTGTCTACTACATGCCACGCTCTGTCCTAGGCACTGAGAATAAAGCAGCAAGCAAACTAGCCTCTCTTTCTACCCTCTCCCAGAGAACATTCTAGATAGTAAAGAAGATAAGGCACAAAAAGGAAAATACCAATCCCAGCACTTTGGGAGGCCAAGGTGGGCTGATCTCTTGAGGTCAGGATTTCGAGACCCACCTGGCTAACATGGTGAAACCCCATCTCTACCAAAAATATTTTAAAACTTAGCCAGGTGTGGTGGTATGTGCTGGTATCTCAGCTACTAGAGAGGCTGAGGCAGGAGAATCACTTGAACCCGGGAGGCGGAGGTTGCAGTGAGCTGAGATTGTGCCACTACACTCCAGCCTGGGTGATAGAGCAAGACTCTATCTAAAAAAAAAAAAGAAATGGTAAAATACCATGTAGCATAAACTAAGAGGAAAACAAAAGGAGGCATGGGGGCTGAGGGCGAGAGGGACCCTACTGTGGTTGGGGGTGAGGACAGGTGTTCTCACCAGGGAGATGTGAGCAGGACCGGAACATCCTGAAAGAAACCGGCAATAGATACTTAGGGGGGAGTACCCTGGCCTGGAGTGGGCCAATGTGAGACTGCTGAGAGAGTTATCTTATAAAAGGACTGTCTGATGCTCCTTTGTCAGCCAACAGGCAGCCCTGAGGGAACTGCCCCAGAGCTGTAGAGTTCAGTCCAGTGCTCCTTGTCCTGCTTGTACACAAAGCCGGAAGCATCCGTGGGTGAAATTGTGCCTTAGTAATTTTTTAGTATGAATGGAGATTAGAAAACAACACATCTTGTCAGATGACCATGATCTCCACTTCTCGCACTGTCCTGAAATGGCCAGGTTGTCTGGAGTAAGACATTAATCTCCCTGGCCCCATTCTCCATCTGTACACTGTGTTGGGTAAGATGGCCTCTAAGGGACCCAACAGTTGTGAGCATCTCTCTGTGTGAGCACATGTGCCTGTCTCCATGTGAGTCAGTGTACAATCTCCATGTGAGCCTCATGCCTCTCTCCGTGTGAGCCTCATGTGTCTCTCCGTGTGAGCCTGTGTAATCTCTCCGTGTGAGCCTCATGCCTCTCTCCCTGTGAGCCTCATGCATCTCTCCGTGTGAGCCTCATGCGTCTCTCCGTGTGAGCCGGATGCGTCTCTCCGTGTGAGCCTCATGCGTCTCTCCGTGTGAGCCTCGTGCGTCTCTCCGTGTGAGCCTCGTGCATCTCTCCATGTGAGCCGGATGCATCTCTCTGTGTGAGCCTCGTGCATCTCTCTGTGTGAGCCTGTGTGTATATTTTCCTATAAGCTTGTGTGAATTCTCATCTTGTAAGCTCCCATTTAGCCTCTGTACACACATATCTATTCTCCTCTTGTGAACTTGTGACAATCTCCTCTGGTAAGCTTGTGCAGTATTAAAACCTTGTGAGCCATGGAGATTTATAATAATGCATTGTTGAGGACCCAAGGCCTTCAGCCACTGGCGGGTGTGCACTGCCTATAAAAATGGTCTTTCCCAGCCAGGTGCAGTGGGTTATGCATGTAATCCCAGCACTTTGGGAGGCCGAGGCGGGTGGATCACGAGGTCAGGAGAGCGAGATCATCCTGGCTAACACAGTGAAACCCCGTCTCTACTACAAATATAAAAAATTAGCCAGTTATGGTAGTACATGCCTGTAGTCCCAGCTACTTGGGAGGCTGAGGCAGGAGAATTGCTTGAACCCAGGAAACGGAGGTTGCGGTGAGCTGAGATTGTGCCACTGTACTCCAGCCTGGGCAATGTAGCAAGACTCCATCTCAAAAAAAAAAAAAAAAAAGGGCTTTCCCCAGAGCTTTCATCTCGGAGTGATCACCCAGGGCCAGGGGATCAGGGATTGTCTGGGCACCACCTGTGGGCAGTGCCTTCTTTGGGCCGTCACTGGGGCCTTCAATAGTGTGTGCTGTCCAGACAGTTGCTCACACTGGCTTTCTAGGAAATGGTAGCATTGGCGTTTGTTCTGGTCAGCCTGGGGCCACATAACCACTGAACTACAGGAAAGGGAGCCCCTTGAAAGAGAAGGACAGTCCTGTCATCCATTTCAGTAACCCCTGGCTTGGCACACAGTAGACACTCACTAAATATCACCACTGAGGACTGCCCTGAACTTGATGCCCCATGCCCAGCTCTGACGTGTTCCTTGCTTGGTAATTGTCTGGTCAACAGTAAGAGGTGGTTGATAGTTATGCCCTCAAACCTTGTGTGATGATTAGTACTGAGTGTCAACTTGGTTGTATTGATCCTGGGTTTGTCTGTGAGAGTGTTGCCAAAGGAAATTAACATTTGAGTCAGTGGACTGGGGAAGGCAGACCCACCCTTAATCTGGGTGGGCACCAATTAATCAGCTGCCAGTGAATATAAAGCAGGCAGAAAAATGTGAAAAGGTTAGACCAGCTTAGCCTCCCAGCCTACATCTTTCTCCTGTGCTGGATGCTTCCTGCCCTCCAACATAGGACTCCAGGTTCTTCAGCCTTGGGACCTGGAGTGGCTTCCTTGCTCCTCAGTTTGTAGATGGCCTATTGTGGGACCTTGTGATTGTGTAAGTTAATACTACTTAATAAACTTCTCTCTCTCTCTCTCTCTTTCTCTCTCTCTGTCCTCTTAGTTCTGTTTCTCTAGAGAACCCTAACTAATACACCTTGCTACTAGTTTGTAGTGAAAGCAAGTCTTGAACAAAATTTGCTCCCTACAGAAAGCAGGCAAGAGCAGTTCATACAGCACATACCATGACCCTGATCAAACCTCAGCTCTATGTCCTTCTAGATGAGTTCTGCACACCTTGCGGGGAAGCCTCAAAGACACATATGTGACAGTTTTCCAGTGACTGAACCCTTCCATCCTACTAGGCTGCAGACATCCAGAATCTTCCAATTTAGTTTCTGCCAATAGGACTACTTAGGGTTAAGCTGTGGTGCTGTCCCCATGGGTGTGGCCTTCAGACTGCAGCTCTCTAAACCCCGAAGCATGTTACTGTTGTGAGGAAGAAAGATTAGGAATCCATAGCTCTTTAGGTATGCGCAGACATTAACATTTTAGTGGCTCAAAAGGAGTCCCATTTTCTCATTGGCAACTTTCTTTTTTTAAAACAATAGGTAATCTAACTGGTATGAATATGCTTTTTCTTCACCTACTCCTACTCCCTGGGGATCCTCTAAAGCTATTTTCCTTATGATTGAAATGTGTTGTGATTGAAAATGTTATTCATCATAACCCTAGCAGGAGGCAAGTGCCCATTTTCAAAATCTTTCATGCTGGAGGGAGGTGGAAGGTGGCGGTGCTGTGAGCAGGAGGGTTGGGAAGAATATGGAAGAGCAGAAGCGGTGGTCATGGAGAGAGGGATGGAGCCGAGGTGGATGGCATGCCACATGGCATTGGCTGCTGGTCGTGTATTTAATGCGATGTCCATCTACAATTTTCCCAGAGGAGCTGCTTCCTACACATGGGGTCCAAGAGCTCACAAGGTGGAGGAGGAGAGACCCATGGCTCCTCCAGGGAGGGGACAACAGTCATGACCTATCTGAGAGTTCCCAGGACAGTGTGCCTGCCACCACATCTCAGTTCTGCTGGGCCAGGGGAGGCCAGGCAGGTCCTTAGGCCACTTTTATTCCTAAGTAACCGCTCCCATCCCTGCCACAGACATGCTTTCTGTGCAGGGGCCCTGCCCAGATCTCAGGGAGGCACAGTATACAATGGTGCTGCTTTGGTACCCAGCTCCTGGTGTTTCACTGAATGGAAGCCAACACCCAGTGTGTGCCTCTTTTCCATCTTCAATCCCAAAGGCACTGAAGCTGTTTAACTGTGCATACATTGATCATGAACTTGATATCAGCAATCTTATGTATGTCTTAATCTTGAATTGTGCACACTGGGCCTATACCCTAATACATGTGTTAAATTAAGTCTAGTCTAAAGCTGGTTCCTTACACATTTTAGGTTCAGCCTAAAGGTCTCTCTGTACATAGTAGACCGTAACCTAACTGGATGTGGAAACAGACCATAACCTACTCTTGTGCCAATCACTTAGCTCTGGCCAGTCACCAAGTTTTGGCAAAAGGCAGCCAACTGTTGAAACCATGTTCAAATAAGGCAAACACCAAGCTACCAAGCTGTAAACAATTGGCTGTTTCTGTACCCACTTCCATTTTCTGTCCATCAGCCTTCGACCACGCAGCCACACTGCAGCCTCTCTGAACCTATTCTGGTTCCAGAGCTGCCCGATTCGTGAATTGTTCTTTGCTCAATTAAACTCAATTGAATTTAACTGGTCTAAAGTTTTTAACACATGTTTGTAAAACTTTGGTTTGGATTGTAAGTATCCTTTTTTTTTTTTTTTTTTACAATTTTGTGGGTTGTATAGTATTTTTCGTTGTTAATTTCAGTGTGTGATTTCTTCCTGTATTTCTTCTTTTCCTACCTTCCATTCCTGCCCAGAACTGGTTCTGTCTGATTTTTTTCCCAGTAAAAAACCTGTGGCAGGATAGAGAATGAGAACCTCAACCATTATGGAAAACAGTATGGCAATTCCTCAAGGATCTAGAACTAGATGTACCATATGACCCAGCCATCCCATTACTGGGTATATACCCAAAGGATTATAAATCATGCTGCTATAAAGACACATGCACACGTATGTTTATTGCGGCACTATTCACAATAGCAAAGACTTGGAATCAACCCAAATGTCCATCAGTGACAGACTGGATTAAGAAAATGTGGCATATATACACCATGGAATACTATGCAGCCATAAAAAAGGATGAGTTTGTGTCCTTTGTAGGGACATGGATGCAGCTGGAAACCATCATTCTTAGCAAACTATCACAGGGACAGAAAACCGAACACCGCATGTTCTCACTCATAGGTGGGAACTGAACAATGAGATCACTTGGACTCGGGAAGGGGACATCACACACCGGGGCCTATCATGGGGAGGGGGGAGGGGGGAGGGATTGCATTGGGAGTTATACCTGATGTAAATGACGAGTTGATGGGTGCTGATGAGTTGATGGGTGCAGCACAGCAACATGGCACAAGTATACATATGTAACAAACCTGCACGTTACGCACATGTACCCTAGAACTTAAAGTGTAATAATAATAATAATAATAATAATAATAAAAAGAGAGAATGAGAACCTGCAGTGTGAGGAAGAGGATTTAGGGTATTGTCATGGACAGAGTAACAGCCCCTTCAAAGATGCCCATGTCTCCATCCGGAATCTCCAGAAGGAACATTGGATCTTACCCAGGGTGGTACATTTGGGATTTTTGACCTCCAGAATTATAACACAGATTTGTGTTGGTTTAAGCCACTGTGTGGCAGTTTGTGACAGAAGCCATAGGAATTGATACAGACTCCACAGAGGAACAGGACACTCACATATGGGGATTAGTGGTTCGCCCAGGCTCAGGGGAGAAGGGCAGGGCAGAGGCTGGTGAGGGGTTGGTGGGTCCTGAGAGCTTAGGCATCTGCATCAGCTTCCCAGGCTCTAGAGGGGAATGGCTGCAGTGGGTGATCCCTGCAAGGGGGGACCCTGGGCTATCCTGGCTCACAGACCAGAGACCTGGGGCAGGAAGGGTCTCTTAGCAGCACTCCATAATTGGCATGTTCTAAACTGGACCTAGGCTTCTCTTCTTCAAGCCCAGTATGTGGTATCTCTTCCAGCTACTGCCTCAAAACAGAAAACTGGAAACTTTTCTCACTGAAGCCTCCTCCTTACACCCCCATGCCTGACCCACCACAGAGACTTGATGACCTGGCCCGTCCCTTCCTCTCTGTCTCTGTCTACTCTAGTCCTTCCTACTTCTGCTTATCACAAAAAGCCCAGACGGATTTTCACATCAGGGGCTTTGATTTCCCTGTTCTGGGAAATTCTTCCCTGTGGCTTGCTCCTGGTGGTTTCTTGGGTCTCTGCTCAAATGCTTCCCTGCAGAGAGATCTCTGAGCCAGGGCCTCTGCAAGCCACCATTCTCTATCACGTTCCTTGTTTTATTTTCTCTGTAGTTTTGAGCCCCACCTGAGATCATCTTGTTCAGTGCTGATTTTCTTTCTTGAGGACAGAAAGGCTGTGGCTGTTGTGCCCTTTGCTGAGCCCTTTGTGTCTAGAGCAGCACCCGGCATATATGGCAGGTACTTTATGTTCTGAGCATCTCCAGAACCTTGGGGATGCTTCCATTTCCAGCTCCATTGCCTCTCTCTGTGTGACTAATGGTGGGAGATGCTTCACAAGGAAACAAATTTAAATTGTGTTTGGGTTTAGTCTGCTAGAGTAGTTATTTTCAAGCCGGCCTGTAAGGAGAAAGCTAAGGCCCAGAGAGGCTGGAGCTTTCAGAATAGAAGAACCCACATGCCTAATATAGTGCGGGGCAGTTGATACCAGGTGGTGGAACTCATTTGTAAACTAAATAAACCCCATATCTGATAACAAACATATTCTGTTGATTCAATGAATAATGTACGGTTTCACATGCTTTGAGATTTTCATGTGCTGTCAAATTGAAGATTGAGTGCTGGGGAAAGTAGGTGAGAAATACATAGCTTAGGACTGAATTATTTTGGAAAGCTCCTTGCTGCCTCTTAGCAAATATAATGAGAGATAAATCCTACATAGATTTAAATTTAAGTAAGATATTCATTTCCCTTTCAATGTAGCATAGCTCCTTCTTCACTCTGCCCCAGTGGCTTGAGAATATAAATATTTCCTATCAACTACTGCTACTGACCATTGCTATCACTACTGCTACTGGTATAGTACTGCTATTATTACTACTACTGCTACTGTTAAGCTACTGCTATAACTACTACTATTGCTACTGTTACTACTGCTGCTGTTACTACTGCTATTGTTACTACTACTGCTATTACTGCCCACTACTACTGCTACTATTGCTACTACTACTGCCTGTTACTACTACTACTGCTACTGTTACTACTGATGCTGCTACAATTGCGACTACTATTTCTATTATTACTACTGATGGTCTGTACAGTTCTTGCATAGTCTTCTTTCCTTCTAAGGCCCCACTTTCTTTCTTTTATGGGTAGAGTTTCTTTTCTTTCATTTTGTCTTTTAAACTTTTTTTATTTTGGAATAATTAGAAATCCACAGGAATTTGCAAAAAAAAAAAAAAAAAAAATGTACAGGGAGACCTGGTGTAGCCTTCACTCAATTTCCTATTGTAACATTCCATATGACTCCCATGTAATATCAAAACCAGAAAACCAACACGGGGGTTTTCTTTTTTTAATTTTAAGCAAGAATAGATTCATTTTTAAAGATTTATGACTTTTATTTCCACCATAGTGTGCATATATATACATATTTACACTGTTTGAACAAGAAACTGGTGCACAATTTGTTGGTCATTAGATAGTTACCTGACTGACTCTCAGAAAATACACAGCATATTGGTTATCGATGGTACCTTTCCTGTGTCTTTGTCATTTTCATCTCTCATCCTGTGAGCAAATCTTGGTGAAACGCATGTTGCTAGTGGGAAATAGGGGATCGATACCTTAGGGGTCTGGAATCTTTGTATTCAACTATCATTTCTTTGCTTTTTCAGTTGTTTCCAGGTGTTACTTATAAGTTGTTGTATTGGCTTATGCCATTTTCTAAGAAAAATATCTTGAAAAGTTTCTTTGTAGTAGGATGAATTTTTTATTAATACGGCAATATTTTATTAATATAAAGAAACTGAAGCAAAATGTGATTTCTTCTAACTAAAAATATGCTGTTATTTACTATGAAGCGATTGGGCTTTGGAGCTCCTCTCTTTCTTGCCCTCCAGGAAACTAGCAGAGCAGCCTCTGCAGAGGCACTTCAGTAGAGGATTTTCTAGGCAGCAACAGAGCTACGCTCTGGAGTCACTAGATGAAATTTCTTTTGGAGTCTTCCTTTGGCAGTTGGCAAAGTTAGCTTCCTTTTCATCTGTGCAAAATGGCCATGAAGAAAAGGGCCTCACAAGACCCCTTTCAAGCTCTATGAATTTTCTACTGCAGTTTTTCTGGCACAAGGCAAGACCTGAAATGTTCAAATTGCTCATTCTGATTGCTTCAGTAGTCTCATCAGGTATTTCAAAAGGGAGCATTGCCATTTCTTCATTCCTTGTGTTTTGTCCTGCCCGTAATCACATTGCCTCACTTTGGGGAGCAGGTGCATGCACCACTGGTACATGAGCTCATCATTTAGAAGCAAGAGACCCAGTGGGCACAGACTGAAGGGGCACTGAAGGTGGCCCTCCCAACATGGCCGCTCTGTGGGGGTCAGAGGGTTTGGAGTTTAACTAGTTAACTCACTTGTTCTTACCCCTGGCTGCACTTCACAGCAAAAATGCCAATGCCTTGGCTCCACCCAGACCACTTAGTTCATAATCCCCATGAGACAGGGACTGATCTTGGCTTTTTTTTTTTTTTTCCTGTTTAAAATTTAAGGTGCATATAATCAGGGTTGACAACCACTGACCAAAGTGTTGAAAACAATACATCCCTAACAAAATAACTATGTTTTGTTTAGATTCTTTTATTAGGAGACCGGGTCAAGCAGATTGTGTGATGTCCAGTTGAGGGAAAGATCAGGAATGGGGAAGACATACCTTTGCCCTAGGATGTGGGTCAATGGAGAAACGGTGTTCATTCTGACAGGCAGTGTAGGGCAATTAGCAAAGTGGGTGATGCTTGAAGTCCAGTAGGGTTGCAGTTCCAGGCCGTCTGCCTATTCCAAACAATGCCCCTGTCAGAGGATGAGGTGTAGAAGCAGGCTTACTTTGTCAGGAGACTAAGTATGATCTCCAGCTAGCTGACCTGGATTCATGAAGGGGGGGATTGTAGGAATGGGAGACACGCAGTGTGGTTACCACTGCTTCTCACTTCCTGCTCCCACCCTGGATGAGATTGCAAATCCCTGTCCATTCTCCTGGAGGCCACTCTTCATGAAGCAGCAAGGAAGGAGAGAAGAGGGCTGAGAGTCAGAAGCCTTCAGAGCTTAGGCTTCACTCAATGGGAAGCAGGATGAAATTCTGAATGCTTAGTGGGGCTAAAGCTTCTATACTTGGAATTTCTTACTATGACTGCCACACTGGGGTGGACTTTGTCTGTGAGCAGAGACCTTTGGGAGAGATCCTGCTTTGGAGAGACAGAGAAGGAGATGTTGGGGCTGAGTCTCCCTCCCAATCCTATCAGCACTTTCTTAGCAATCCCAGACTACCACTATTGGTGGCACTTATTGTGTGTAATTAATTGGCTTTAGTAATTTAAACCATCATCTTATCATTGGTCTCTTTGCCTCCTTTCTAATTAGGTTTCATCCTATCATGACTTAAAAAAGTAGCCAAACCCCAGAACATACAAGTGGGAATGCTGACTGGTTTAAATTGGCCTCTAGAAGATTTGACATCACTCAAGTGAGCTGGTCTCCTGTAATCACAATTCTTTTCTCCTCTCCCCAACCGTGCTAGAAGCCACTCATTAATTATAGATAGAAAATGTAAAGGTTGGTTTTTCTGCCTTGCACTCATCATAGAGATATATAGTAGATGCAGCAAAATTGCATTGCTAAACTTGAACTTGTCTTAAATCAAACCAACCTCTAAATTATCCTTCAAACTTCCCCCCATCCCCCTTCCCTAAATAATTATTGGCCCATAGACCAACTTTTATTGATGACATATTAAATTAGATTAACTTTATTTGAGCTCAGACTGAAAAGGTTGGAAAATAGCTTTTATTACCCACTCTAAGTGAAATCTAGTGTAATGTATCGTATTAATATGCTATTTGATTCTCCAACTGAGATAAAGAAACAGAATTATGTTGGAGAACAGAAATCACATTGCAATCTCGGTCTGAACTTAATCATCAAAACTAAAGGATACATTTCTGAAATACAAAACGAAGAAAGAAGAAACAGCCAAGATGGAGGCCACAAGTCTCTCCTGTCTGGGGGATAAATCTCCCGTTTTGGTACCTTGGAACTCCAACTCCTCCCCATTGCTCTTCGTTAGTGTTCTTCCAGGCCTTCTCACATTCTTTAAATCCCTGTTTTTGCTGTCAACCTGTGCTATATTCCTGGTCTTTCAGCAGAGGATGGAACAGCAAGTGCAGCAATTTGGAAAGCTCTTGACCTAATGCCTGAATCCAGACAAGAATCATGGAGACTACAGCAGTTTTTTTCTCTAAATCTGTTTAGCCAGCTACCCCAAGTTTCCTCCCCCTGGGGCTCAGTAGCTTGGACGAATAATATCTGGTAAAATATATCTTCCTGTGTGCAACTACAAGAATCCTAATACATACTGTTAAGATGCAGTATAATTCACTGCTTATCCTGTGGAAAACTGACCAGGTTCAGTAAATTCTATAAGCTCCTAAATACATTTCACATGCTTTTATTTTATTTCTTCTTTAATACTCTTTCTTTATGTAGATGAAAGTTTCTGATATATCTTAAGTTTTTTCTCTCTGAAGAACTTTTAACATTTCTTTAGAGGCATGTCTACTGGTAGCAAATTCCCTCAATGTTTGTTTGTCTGAGAAAGTGTTTCTTTCTCTTTCATTTTTGAAGAATAATTTTGCAAAGTACAGAGTTCTAGGTTAATTTTTTTTCTCCCAACATGTTAAATACTTCATTTTACCCTCTTCTTACCCATATGGCTTCTGAAGAGAAATTAGATGTAATTTTCATATTTGCTTCTCTATGCATAAGGTTTTTTCCACACCTCTGGCTTCTTTCAAGATATTTCTGTATCTTGATTTTCTGCCATTTACATACGACATGCTTAGGTGTAGGAATTTTTTTTTTTTTTTTTTTTTTTGGCATTTTTCCAGTCTGGTGTTCCCTGAGCTTACAAGATTTGTGGTTTGATGTCTAACATTAATTTGGGGTAAATTCTAAGCCATTATTGTTTCAAACACTTTTTTTGTTTGTTCTCTCTTTCTTCTCCTATTGTTATTACAATTACATGTATACCTTTCATAGTTGTTCCACAGTTCTTGGATATTATGTTCTATTTCTTTTCCTGTCTTTTTTCTCTTTGCTTTTCAGTTTTTGAAGTTTCTGTTTAATGTAGTCAAGCTCAGTGATTTTTCTCCTCAGCTGTATCCAGTCTACTAATGAGCCATCAAAGACATTTTCCCTTTCTGTTACAGCGTTTTTGTTCCCTTGTGTTCTTTTTATCTTGCTTAGAATTTCTAGATATCTGCTCACATTATTTATCTGTTCTTACGTGCTATCTACTTTTTCTATTAGGGCTCTAAGCATGTTAATCATAGTCGTTTTAAATTCATGGTCTAATAGTTTCGACATCCCTGCCATATCTGGGTCTGGTTTCAATGCTTACTCTATCTCTTCAAACTGTATTTTTTGCCATTTAGTATGCCTTGTCATGTTTGGTGAAATGTAGATGTGATGTGCTGGGCAAAAGGAAGTATTGTAAATAGGCCTTTAATGTGTGGTAGATGGTAAGAGGTAGGACAGTGTTTCATAGTCCTATGGGTTGATCTCAAGCCTTAGGTGAGACAGGATGGATGTAGGGCACTGGATTTGGGTGTCCTTTCTCCCATGTGGAAGGCTAGAACTAGCTTGATTGGGAGTATTTTCCTTTCATCAGGTCAATTAGGCTCTGATACATCCCCAGAAGATATTGGTAAAATACTTTATCTTGCAGTCAGAACTTGTTAAAAAGGGCAACAGGGACATTTTCTGGGGGAAAATGGTGAATAGGAGGCAGGACTAACTTGCAGTTCCCACTCAGATGGATGCAGCAGGATGTGGAGACCCACATAATGAACTTTTGCTCCAAGAACTACTGCAAGAATGTACCAGAAAAGCTGAGAGAATCCACAGACCCTTTGAAGGAGGTGGATTGCCACTGCAGGTTCTGTGGGACAGCTGAGGAACTGTGAGTCTGCTTGCTTTCTCAGCTGGGAGGCTTGTAGCCTGGGACAAGTTCTCAGGCCTGCTCACTTGCTGCCTGGAAATAAACTCAGTGCTGTTTGTGGAGCATGGTGAGAGTGAGACTGGTCTTTCTGGCTCTGGGCTGCACAGGAGCTGAGTGAGGCCTATGGCTGCTAGCTTTTCCCCACTTCCCTGGCAACTAGTGTGACACAACAGAGGCAGCCATAATCCCCTTGGGAACACAACTGCATTGGCCTAGGAATCATACCCGCATCTGTCATGGCAGCTGCTGCAGCAAGTCTCACTCACCCAAGGGGAGTCTGGCTGGAGGCCAACCAACACAAAACCAGCTCACCTAACACAAATATAACCAGTGACCTTCTCAGAGTCCACTTAACTCCCCAGCTACCTCCCCCAGAGCAGGCGCTGGTATCCACAGCTGAGAGACCTGAAGATGGATCACATCACAGAACTCCTTGCAGACATTCCCCAGTCCCAGCCCAGAGCCTGGTAGCTCTGTTGGGTGGCTAGATCCAGAAGAGAAATAATGACAACTGCAGTTTGGGTTTCAGAAAGCCCTATCCGTAGGGAAAAGGAGAGCACCATATCATGGGAGCACCCTGTGGGACAAAAGAATCTGAACGACAGTCTTTGAGCCCCAGATTTTCTCTCTGATGTCATCTACTCAAATGAGAATGAACCAGAAAAACAATTCTGGTAATAGGACAACACTCTTTAACACCTCCAAAAGATCACACTGGTTCACCAGCAATTGATCCAAACCAAGACAAAATCTCTGAATTGCCGGAAAAAGAATTCAGAAGGTCAAATATCATGTCAATCAAGGAGGCACCAGAGAAAAGTGAAGTCAAACTTAAAGGAATTAAAAAGTGATACAGGATATGAATGGAAAAATCTCCAGTGAAATAGCATAAATAAAAACAATCAGCCGGGCGCGGGGGCGCGGTGGCTCACGTCTGTAATCCCAGCACTTTGGGAGGCCGAGGCGGGTGGATCACGAGGTCAGGAGTTCGAGACCATCCTGGCTAACATGGTGAAACCCCATCTCTACTAAAATTACAAAAAATTAGCTGGGCGTGGTGGCATGCGCCTGTAGTCCCAGCTACTTGGGAAGCTGAGGCAGGAGAATGGCGTGAACCCGGAAGGCGGAGCGGAGCTTGCAGTGAGCCGAGATTGTGCCACTGCACTCCAGCCTGGGCAACAGAGCGAGACTCCGTCTCAAAAAAAAAAAAAAAAAAAAAAAAAAAAAACAATCACAACTTCTAGAAATGAAGGACACACTCAGAGAATTGCAAAATGCACTGGAAAGTCTCAGCAATATAATTGAACAAGTAGAAAAAGGAGCTTTTGAGCTTGAAGACAAGGCTTTTGAATTAACACAATCCAACAAAGACAAAAAATTTAAAAAAAAAAAACAAAGACTCCAAGAAGTTTAGGATTATGCTAAAAGATAAAACCTAAGAATAATTGGTGTTCCTGAGGAAGAATAAAATTCTGAAGCTTTGGAAAACCCATTTGAGGGAATAATAGAGGAAAATTTCCTCGGCTTTGCTATAGCTCTAGACATTCAAATATAAGAAACTCAAGACATGGGAAATTCATCATAAAAATATGATTGCCTAGGCACATAGTCATCAGGTTATCTAAAGTCAAGACAAAGGAAAGAATCTTAAGAGGTGTGAGGCAAAAACATCAGGTAACTGATAAAGGAAAACCTATCAGATTGCCAGCAGATTTCTCAGCAGAAAATCTACAAGCTAGAAGGGATGGGGTCCTATTTTCAGCCTCCTTAAACAAAACAATTATCAGCCAAGAATTTTTTTATCCAGTGAAACTAAGCTTCATAAATGAAAGAAAGGTAGTCTTTTTCAGACAAATAAATGCTGAGAAAATTTGCCACTACAAAGCCAGCACTATAAGAGCTGCTAAAAAGGAGCTCTAAATCTTGGAACAAATCCTTGAAATACACCAAAATAGAATCTTCTTACAGCATACATCTCACAGGACATATGGAACAATGACACACACAAAAACCCCCAAGGTATTCAGGCAACAAATAGCACAATGAATAGAATAGTGCTTCACATCTCAATACTAACATTGAATGTAAATGGCCTAAATGCTCCATTTAAAAGATACAGAATGGCAGGATTGATAAGAATTAACCAACCGAGTATCTGCTGTTTTCAAGAGACTCATCTGATATAAAAGGACTCACATAAACTTAAGATAAAGGGTGGAAAAAGATATTCCATGCATATGGACACCAAAAAATGAGCAGGAGTAGCTATTCTTATATCAGACAAAACAAACTTTGAAGCAACAGCAGTTAAAGGCAAAGAGGGATATTATATAATGATAAAAGGACTAGTCTAACAGGAAAATATCACCATCCTAAATATATATACATCTAACACTGAAGCTCCCAGATTTATAAAACAAGTGCTGGTAGACTTAGGAAATGAGATAGACAGCAAAACAATAATAGCAGGGGACTTCAATACTCCATTGACATCACTAGACAGGTCATCAAGACATAAAGTCAACAAAGAAATAACTTAAACTATACCTTACAACAAATGGACTTAACAGATATTTACAGAACATTCTACCCAACAACTGCAGAACATACATTCTAATCATCCGCACATGGAACATTCTCCAAGACATACCACAGGATAAGGCCACAAAACAAATCTCGGTAAGTTTAAGAAAATCAAAATTATGTCGAGTATTCTCTCAGACCACAGTGGAATTAAATTGGAAATCAACTCCAAAAGGAACCCTCAAACCATGCAAATACATGGAAATTAAATAACCTACTCTTAAATGATCATTGAGTCAACAATGAAATCAAAATGGAAATTTTTCAAAATGGAAATTTAAAAATTATTTGACCTGAACAATAATATGACACAACCTATCAAAACCACTGGGATACAGCAAAGGCAGGGATAAGAGGAAAGTTCATAGCATCAAATGCCTACATCAAAAAGTCTGAAGCAGCACAAATAGACAATCTAAGGTCACATCCCAAGGAACTAGAGAAACAAGAACAAACCAAACCCAAACCCAGCAGTAAAAAGGAAATAACTAAGACCAGAGCAGAACTGAATGAAATTGAGACCAAAAGAGCAATACAAAAGATAAATGAAGAAAAAAGCTGATTCTTTGATAGAACATTAGTGAGATTAAGAAAAGAAGAAAATCCAAATAAACTCAATTAGAAATGAAACAGGAGATAATACAACTGATACCACAGAAATACAAAAGGTCATTCAAGGTTACTAGGAACAGCTTTATGTGCATAAACTAGAAAGTCCAGAGGTAACGGATAAATTCCTAGAAATATACAACACTCCTAGATTAAACCAGGAAGAAATAGAAACTCTGAACAGACCAATAACAAACCATGAGATTGAAATGATAATTAAAAAGTTACCAACAAAAGAAAGTCCAGGACCAGACGGATTCACAACTGAATTCTATCAGACATTGAAAGAAAAATTGGTACTGGCCAGGTGTGGTGGCTCACCCTTGTAATTCCAGCACTTTGGGAGGCTGAGACGGACAGATCACAAAGTCAGGAGTTCGTGATCAGTTCAACATGGTGAAACCCCATCTCTACTAAAAATACAAAAATTAGCCAGGTGTGGTCATGGGCGCCTGTAATTCCAGCTACTCAGGAGGCTGAAGCAGGAGAATTGTTTGAACCAAGGAGGTGGAGGTTGCAGTCAGCCAAGATCACGCCATTGTACTCCAGCCTGGGTGAAAGGGTGAGACTCCATCTTAAAAAAAAAAAAAAAAAAAAAAAAAAAAAAAAAAAAAAAAATAGGTACCAATCTTTTTTGAAGTGATTCCACAGGATAAAGAGAGAATTCTCCCTAAACCATTCTGTGAGGCCACCTCCCTAATACCAAAACCATGGAAAGACATAACAAAAGAAAAGAAAACTATGGACCAATATCCCTGATGAACATAGATGCAGAAAAACCTCAGTGACATACCAGATAACTGAATCCAACAGCATATCCAAAAGATAATCCACTATGATCAAGTGAGTGAGTTTCATACCAGGGATGCAGGGTGTATATCACATACATCCACTGTTGTATGTGATATACCCATAAACAGAATTAAAAACAAAAATTACACAATCACCTCAATAGATGCAAAAAAGCATTTGACCAAATCCAGCATCCCTTTATGATTAAAACTCTCAGCATAATCTGCAAAGAAGGGATATACCTTAAGGTAATAAGCCATCTATGACAAACACACAGCCAACATTATACTGAATGGGGAAAAGTTGAGAGCATTCCCCTTGAGAAATGGAACAAGACAAGGATGCTCAGTTTCACCACTTCTATTCAACAAAGTTCTGGAAGTCCTAGCCAGAGCAATCAGACAATAGAAAGAAATAAAGGGCATCCAAATCAGTAAAGAGGAAGTCAAACTGTTGCTCTTTGCTGATGACATAATTATATACCTAGAAAACCCTAGGACTCATCTGAAAAGCTCCTAGAACTGGTAAATGAATTCAGCAAAGTTTAAGGATACAAAATTAATGCACACAAATCAGTAGTTGTGTACACTAACAGTGACCAAGCTGAGAATCAAATCGAGAACTCAACCCGTTTTACAATAGCTGCACATAAATAAATAAACAAACAAATAAAATACTTACAAATATACCTAATCAATGAGGTGAAAGACCTCTCTAAGGAAAACTAAAAAACACTGCTGAAAGAAATTATGGGTGACACAAACAAATGGAAACACATCCCATACTTATGGATGGGTAGAATCTATCTTGTAAAAATGACCATACTGCTAAAAGCAACCTACAAATTCAGTGCATTCTCATCAAAATACCACCATCCTTCTTCACAGAATTAGAAAAAACATTCTAAACTTCATATGGAACCAAAAAAGAGCCTACATAGCCAAAGTGAAACTAAGCAAAAAGAACAAATCTGGAAGCATCTCATTACCCTACTTCAAACTATACTGTAAGGTCATACTCACCAAAACAGCATGATACTGGTACAAAAATAGGAAAGTAGACTAATGGAACAGAATAGAGAACCCAGAAATAAAGCCAAATACTTACACTGTTCAACAAATGGTGCTGGGATAATTGGTAAGCCTCAAGTAGAAGAATGAAACTGAGTCCTTATCTCTCACCTTGTAAAAAAACCAGCTCAAGATGGATGAAAGACTTAAATCTAAGACCTGAAACCGTACAAATTCTAAGAGATAACATTGGAAAAACTCCTCTAGACATTGGCTTAGGCAAAGAGTTCATGACTAAGAACCCAAAAGCAAATGCAACAAAAACAAAAATAAATGCGACTTAATTAAACTAAAAATCTTCTGCATAGCAAAATAAGTAATTGGCAGAGTAAACAGACAACCCACAGTCTGGGAAAAATCTTTGCAATCTGTACTTCCAACAAAGGACTGCTATCCAGAATCCACAAGGAAATTGAACAAATTAGCAAGAAAAAAAAAAAAAACCATCGAAAAGTGGGCTCAGCATATGAATAGATAATTCTCAAAAGAAAATATATGAACAGCCAACAAACATATGAAAAAATGCTCAACATCACTAATTATCAGGGAAATGAAAATCAAAAGCACAATGTCATACCACCTTGCTCCTGCAAGAATGGTCATAATCAAAAAAATCAAAAAACAGTAGATGTTGGCGTGGATGTGGTGAAAAGGGAATACTTCTACACTGCTGGTGGGAACATAAACTAGTACACCCGCTATGGAAAACCAGTGTGGGGATTCTTTAAAGAACTAAAAGTAGATCTGCCATTTGATCCAACAATTCCACTCCTGGGTATCTCTCCAGAGGAAAAGAAGTAATTATACAAAAAAGATCCTTGCACATGCATGTTTATAGCAGCACAATTTGCAATTGCAAAAATATGCAACTGGCCCAAATGCTCATCAGTCAATGAGTGGATGAAGAAAATTCCACACACACAGCATGGAATACCACTCAGCCATAAAAAGGAACAAAATAATGGCATTTGCAGCAACCTGTATGGAATTGGAGACCAGTATTCTAAGTGAAGTAACTCAGAAATGGAAAGCCAAAGATCATATGTTCTTACTCATAAGTAGGAGCTAAGCTATGAGGACACAAAGGTATAAAAATGATACAATGGACTTTGGGGACTTGGGGGAAAGGGGAGTGAGGGTTAGGGATAAAAGACTACACATTGGGCACAGTGTACACTGCTCAGGTGATGGCTGCACCAGAATCTCAGAAATCACCACTGAAAACTTATCCATGTAACCAAGCACCACCTGTTCCCCAAAAACCTATTGGAAAAAAAATAACAGCATGGATGAAACTGGAGATCATTATGTTAAATGAAATAAGCTAGGCACAGAAAGACAAACATCACATGTTCTCACTTACTTGTAGGATCTCTCACTTGTAGAGGTGGGGATGGTTAATATGTACAAAAAAGAAGAATGAATAATACCTACTATTTGATAGGAGAACAGGGTGACTATAGTCAATAATAACTCAACTGTGCATTTTAAAATAACCTGAGTGTACTTGGATTGTTTGTAACTCAAAGGATAAATGCTTGAGGGGGATGGGTATCCCAGTTTTCATGATGTGCTTATTTCACATTGCATGCCTGCATCAAAACATCTCATGTACACCGTGAATATATACGCTTATTACATACACATTTTTTTAAAAAAAAGAATTATCTGATGTATTTCAAAATGGTTACTTTTCCCTTCTACCTGCTGAAGACACGAGTGAATTTTTCTCCGATAGCCACTGTGAGAACCTGGTTGAGCTCCATGAGATTAAATTTTTCAAAGGTGGTGAGGGGTGTGGGGAGGTGGGGACTGATCACTGTATTGACCTGGAGTTTTTAACTTTCAGACCTGTCTGCGCTGAGTTTATAGCAATTGTCAATTACGGTTCAGGTTTTCCTACCTCAGCATGACTTTCCAAAGAGGCTTCTGCTCGTGGATTTCTGCTCCAGTAAGTTGTGATTTTTAATATCTGCCTGTCTCTCCAATTTGTGGGGCAAAAGTTTGCCCTGTGGTTCACCTCTCTGATGGATCTGAGAAGAGTTTTTGATGTTTCCATTTGTTCAGCTTTTTACTTGTTGCTAAGGTGGAGCAGTGACTTCCAAGCTCCTTATATGCTGGACCAGAAACTGAAAGCCAAATTTTAGAAGAAATTATCTCGTGAGTTGCTGGCCAGCCAAATGACAGCCATGACTGGGTTAAATTTGGGGGTGTTATGTGCTCTATAGGGATTCTACTTCCAGGATCTGGGGAGACAGCAGCCCTCTGGGAAGAACCAAAAGCACGGTAACATTCTAGAACATGTCCCCAGTGCGGTAGTTGACCCACTCAGTTCATGTATGCCTCAATAGCATACTGTTAAACTATAAGCTTATGAATAAGAAATTTGTAATAAAGATTTCATAACCTCACAGGTTTGGTAAGGCTAAATAGTAGAGCATGGTATTCAGTGACACACTATGTTTAAAAGCTATACAGCTATAATAGGGGGTAAAAGACTGGCTTACCCCAGGTGTCAACTGTAATATCTTGGCATACTTTGCCCGTGATATCTGGGGGACAGAGGTAACATCAAAGAGTAATGGAAGATTAACAGGAATAGCATCTTGAAATCCAGTGAGTCCACCGCTCTGAGATCCTTTCAGTTCAGGCCTGCTGGCCTGGATGTGGGAGGATGATAAACAGGCTGGTGCTGAAGCAGCTATTCATGGTCAGTTAAAGCAAAAACACATGGGTGGAATAAGTGAAGGACAATTTATTATATCGGGCATTTGCCAAAGCTATTTTTCTAGTATAGATGTACTTTCTTTTTCTCTGGAAAATAAATAGAACAATCTGACTTCCTGTCTTCTTGCCTCTCTCCGGCCTGGATCCACATCACTTCACACTTGTGCAGTTGAAATTGTTTTCCCACAGATTGCCTTACTTTCTGTCTTTTCTCCTTCCAATTCATTCTTCTTACTGCAGGAAGATTTATCCCCTAAAATACCCTGCTTATGATGTGCAATTCCTTTTACAAAGCTTTCAAAGGCCCCTATTATACCCGGAGCAAAGTGTAAACTCAGTCAGTATTCTAGAGCTTCTACATTCAGACTACAATTCTTTCAGTATTTTTTTCTCATTGTTTCCTGGCTTCTACTGTCCCCTCTGGCCACAGTGTTTTCCAGAAGAATGAACGCCCCTGTGCATACCTAAATCTTTGGCCATGCCCTCTTTTCTAGGCTGATGGTTTTCGCTCAGCCCAAACAGGTTCTCTGGTATCTTAGCGTCTCACCAGAGTCGCTTTCTGTAAAAAGTTTTATTTCATCTTTATTTTGTCTCCCACGATCTCTAGCGATTCTTTTTTTATGCTGCTATGTCATTTCTAGACTGTGACATTCATTTGTATTGAGCTGTTCGCCACCTTTCACAGCCATTTGTTCTGGTGTTTAAGTCAAGTTCATGATCAAACCTCCTTGAGAGAGGGTACCATTGCCTACCCTTCTCTGTGGTCTTCTCAGGGTCCACCCCAGGGCCTCATATGGGAGGCACTAGCACTTATTTACGAGCGAGTGAAGGGTACAAAGCAAAGCAGCTGCGAATCTGAGTCAAGGTATTGTGTCCTCCAAGGACGACTGAGTGCAAACAGAGACACGCTTCTCAGACAGGGTCTGTTCCTGATCAACTGCTCTGTTGCGGCTGAATGCAACCAGCATTATTCTTCCTCACACAGATTAAATCCCTTTGAGCAAGTGTATCTGAGACTATAGAGTGATATCCTATACATAATGAAATGTATAACTCTGTCTCGTGTAAATTGACTGTACTCTGCCCCACTGGCGGGATGTTTCTGTATTTAAGCTTTCTTGAATGTAGTGGGGCATTTGACACTGAAACAAAATGAAATCTTTTCTTGTATTTTCAAGCATGAACATTTAATCCATAAGAGAAGAAATTCAATAAGTTAATGAATATAGGGTAAAATATTAAATATTATTTGGTGGCTGAAATCATGCAAATTTTAATAACTAACTTCTATTGAAAGAATAGTGTTTGTCAGAGGTGGTTCTAAGAACATGCCATGAATTAACTAATCAAATCATCACCATGATGCTATTGAAATGGCCACATTATCATTATAATCTCCCTTTGATCAATGAGGATCTGATGAGTGGTAAGTTGTGAAGCTTGTGTATAAAACTAAGACATTTGGTTTCGGAGGGAGAACATATCTGTTCTCAGTATACAGTTCTGCCTCTCTGAATTCTGCCTACTTCTGCCTTGTATAACTGCCCTTGTAAAACTAAACATTTCCTTACCACATGACCAAGCGAATGCACTTGTGGGCATTTATCTTAGAGAAATGGAAACTTATCTTCACTCCACATCTTGTATGATTCAGCTTATTTGTAACAGAAAAAAACTGGGAACAACCAAATTGATGGATTCATTTGGGGACTGGACCACAGGCTGGGAACCACCTTCTAGTGATGTAATCATCAACTGGACTCCAGTGGGACATCTCAACTTTCTTGCTCAAATAGAGGTTCTGTAAGATTATAAAGCAATTATGTGTCTTTTGTAGACCATTTATCAGAGGGGAGCGAGCACTTTAAAGAGGGCACTGTTTTCACACCTATTTACATAGAACCTAGTTTTTGTCTTCTTGTGAGGGGCTGCTTATTTGAAATTTTAATCTTTAGCTTTTCTTTTTTTTTTAGACAGAGTCTTGCTCTGTTGTCCAGGCTGGAGCACAATGGCATGATCTGGGTTCACTGCAACCTCCACCTCCTGGGTTCAAGCAATTCTTCTGCCTCAGCCTCCTGAGTAGCTGGGATTACAGGCACCTGCCACCACACCCGGCTAACTTTTTTATTTTTAGTAGAGATGGGGTTTCACTATGTTGGTCAGGCTAGTCTTGAACTCTTGACTTCAGGTGATCCGCCCACCTCAGCTTCCCAAAGTGCTGGGATTAAAGGCGTAAACCTCCACGCCCAGCCACCTTTAGCTATTTTGCTGTCTTGTGTTCAAACTGAGAGGGAAAGAAGTTCCCCTTGGTATCCTATTTCAGAACACTTGGACTGTATAAGAGGGAGTGGAATGGAGAAGTGAAGACAGTGGTCACTCCTGTCCCTCTGAACTCTTCTGCTGGTCATACACCCTGAGTGCCAACTCCACCCTTAAGCTCATACTGTTGTCTGTCTATAATTTTCCTTTAAAGTATTTTAGTATAGATGGTGTAAAATATTTATACGTGTGGGCTAGTTTCACTCTATGTCCTAGGGGTGGTTAGTTGGCATTTATAGTGGCCAAAAGAGAAACACACATTCCAATGGCGGGCACGGTTAGCATTTTAAAGGTAACCAACAGGAATTCACAGTTCCACGTCCACTTCCCCGTCTTCAGCGACCTCCTTCTGTAAATGTCTGCACTAGATGATTGTTAATTAGCATGAGGATTATTGCAGATAAATTTTATTGAAAGAAATGGGTGATGCGCATGATTGTTGGAATATGTGGGTTGGTTAATCCCTGTGCAGGCCCCTCTGCCTGTCTGTGGACAGGGGTGCAGGAATCTGGAGGGCCCAGTGGCTACGTATTCTCGTTTAGAGTATTGCCCTTGATCTAGGGCTGTCTGCTGTTTTGCTTCCTGCCTCTTAATTGGGAATTCTGTGTCCTGATCATGCAAGGGACTTGAGGAGTTTCTAAGTGGCCAAGACCTGGGACCTTGCGGAGTTTCTAGGAACAGATTGTTTCGTGCCTGCTTGCCAAGAAACGTTGATTTCTGTGGCAGAATTCTGTCTGCAACCTGCTTTCATGGTGATGTGCCATCTGGTAGTGGCAAAGCCGTGTGCGAGAGGCCTCAGTGTTCTTTCTCATAACTAGGGGCCAGCAGGAATAGGCTTAGCTCAGGGAGGGTCTCTAAACCACGCACACACAGCTTCTACCTTTCCCTCTCTCTTAAAGAATTTCCTCTGATCTTGGAGCCAGGAGATGAGGAGACTTTGTGAGGATAAGATTAGATTATTGTGCCATAAAACTAGAGGTACTTTAAAATCTGGGCCCCTTTGTATCTGGGAATTCTGTACTTCCTACTCAGTAATTTACTTTCACATTTTCCCCGTTGATAATAGGAGGAGACACACGTAAGGATGTATATTTTTCAAAGATGGTTATTTTGGAGCTTAAACAATGTCAGATTATTGTGAACAATTATTAGGCAAGGAAAATTGCCCACTTAATTAACCTAAGATATGTATTAATAGTTCAAAGCTTAGTCATTAAGAACACAAGCGTGAGTTGGGAACAATAACAGTCTTAGAATTCTGAAGTGAGTCCCTGTGTAATTAGAAAATACATTGGTATGAAACTCAGAGGATTATTAAACTTAAAATTCGAGGGAATATATTGAAGATGCATCCTTGGCCCGTGTTTCCTCTTTAAGTGTTGTGTTTATATATCAATCTAAAACAGAAAATGTGTTCTTTAATCTGCAGGCTCTTAGTAATTTTATCTTTCTCTTCAGATAAATTGTTTAGTTGCTTTCATCATCTTCCTAGTACATTTTGAACTGCTTAGTCTACCAAAGTAGAATAATTATGCTTAATAAAACCAAATGACTTCTTCTTTCAAATGTTAATTCAGGAAAAAAAAAAAAAAAGAAAGAAAGAAAGAACCCTCCCAAGAATGCAAATGTATGATCTCATAAAACTTGTTTTTAGGCAAATATATAATACACGCCTACTTTGTCATCTCAGGAAAGTTATTGAAGTCAAAAACAGCCAGTGCCTAAGTTCTGGGTATAGAAGTGCAGTTAGCCTAAAGTTACACACACAGTAGTGGATTGTTAACTTGAACACACCAGTTGCAAATCTAGGGTTTGTTTGTTTGTTTTCGTTTTTGAGACAGAGTCTCGCTCTGTCACCTAGACTGGAGTGCAGTGGCATCATCTCGGCTCACTGCCACCTTTGCCTCCTGGGTTAAAGTGATTCCCCTGCCTCAGTCTCCCGAGTACCAGGGATTATAGGCATGCGCCACCACGCCCAGCTAATTTTTGTATTTTTAGCAGAGATGGGGTTTCACCATATTGGCCAGGCTGGTCTCGAACTCCTGACCTTGGGATCCACCCACCTTGACCTCCCAAAATGCTGGGGTTATAGGCATGAGCCACCGTGCCCGGCCAGATCTAGTTTTTTTTTTTTTTTTTAAGAAAACATCATATTACATAACTTTAAATAATTAGCTGGAGGAAAAATTAAGATCATCCTTAGTCTTCTGGGTAAGTAGCCATTTTTCCTGGTGTCCTAGAAATTACATAACACAGATGTTTTCGTGGTAAAATGCATGAGTGCAGAGGCTTACTAAGAGACTTGCCTCTCTGAACCATCAACATTCATTGTCTTCTCTTGGATCACTTGGGGATCAGAGCCAAACTGCTGTCTCCCTTCTTAGTCCCAAAGTTGTCATGCACACAGTAGATGCAGAAGCAGTGGGTGCATTTAGCAAGTCCTGCTGTGTTCATGGGATTGGACTCATTGCTTGGGGAGATGCAAAATAATTAACTAGTGTGGAAAATGAGGTCCTTGCCTTGAAAGAACTTAGAATATAGGCATGAAGTGCTGAGACCTAAACAACATTGCCAAACAGGCATGCAAGGTGGTTAAAGTCTAGTGTGATTTCTTTAGCCCTTGTTTTCGGGGCACAAAGTAAAGCCAGTAGGTGAGGAACACTTTCCACAGAAAGTGTTCTTCAAGTGGAAATGATCTTTACGTGGCTGAACTCTGAGGGAGGCCTAGAATTTGGGTCGGGGGTTAGAGAAGGGAGGGCAAGTAACAGAGACAAGGCTTACAGAGCTTCAGCCAGTCTGGAGAATAATGATGGATGCGTTTTCTAAACTGACCTAAGCCAATTAGGTTCTTTTTGGTATAAAATGCAGCCTCCAAAAAATGAAAGGTGGCTGAGGTTTAGCTATTCTCCTATAACCTCAAATGCCTGTTTAAAGAAAGCCAGTCCCAAACCAAATTCTGCTACCCATATGGACATTTACTAAATAAATACTATTAGCAAAAGATACAAGAGAGATAATCCAACCAGTTCTGTAAGATTCATGAAGTCCCAGTTCTCTGTGTTTTGTGTTCACCCTCTGATAGGCAAAAACCTTTTACCTTGGTGACTAGACCCAAGATGCTGGGGAAGGCGGGGAAGGTAACAGGTCTCTCAGGATCCATATACCTTGTATAAGCGTGGGGATAACTCTAAAATATTTTCACCAATACACATATCTTGGGTAACTTTAATTTCACACTGAGAAGCTAGTTATAACATTCATCATAGAAATTTTAGAAGCCACTGTTTTCACCAATAAAGACCCATCTCTAACACTGGATGTGCTAATAATAATCACAGTACAGGTTGGAGGTTGAAATTCAGACGCATTCATATCAGTTTTACAGAGCAATGGTTTCTTGACTGTAACTCCATCAGACTACAGCTGGACTCTCTGTTTCTTATTAGGGCAACTGACGCCCCTAGAATGATCATTTCAGTGGACTGGCACACACAGAATATTGCATTACCTGTGATAAAATATTTTTGAGAGCATTGTAGACAGTGTGATTTAAGGTTGGTGGGCTGGGGCAGATCTGTTGATAGAGTGCCCAGAAGGGCAGACTGCACATATTGGATTTGTAAGAGAACAGATCTCTGATGGTTATTGTTCACTTCTAGAGTTTAGACAGAAAAGGATAAGAAAGGAAAAAGACGTCCCATCGACCATTGCACTGATTCAAAAGGAAGTGTCGCCTCTGCAGGCTTTCCGAGGCAGCACTATTCCAGTAATCAGCAGACTGCCTGCTGCCCGGCTCAGCCACAGTGATTGCATATGGCTGCGGCTGCTACATCACTGCAGGGGGGTGGTATTGACTTTCAAAGGCAATGGCGGTCCCTTCATCTGTGCCATTTCCTCTGAAACAGAAGTTATTTTCTCTCACAACTGTGCATCATATTTATAATAGCTTATTGATCAAAGCCAGGTCCACTTTCAAAGCAGGAAGAAACCAGGTGTCTCCTCCTCATGTGTGGGCTTTCCATCAGAAGGCACTAATTTTGCAGTCCCAGCTCTTCTGCAGGAGCCGTGGTGCCTTAATCCCTTCCTCCTCCCCCCATCATCCCCTCTCTCACACACGCAGTGGCGTGTGCTTAGACATGAGAAAGCCAAGGGCTTTGGTCTAAGGTAGGGAGTGAGCTGAACTTGCTGCACTGGGCTACTCAGGCAGTTCTTTGTCAGTCTCGGCCATACTTCTTGTTCATCAGAAAGCCTCCCTACCACTACATGGTCCTCTCCAGTTATGTTAGATGTGTATGTGTACCACTTTCTGGCATTCATGTTTTAAGTTTTAGAGAAATGCTGAACTTCATCCAGAAAGCCTGAAAACCTCATTCTCACTCTGCTGGGTAGAAGTTGGTATAAGGCAACCTTTGCTTTGTATCTTGGCCAAAAATTTACCAGCTGAACCACACAAAGAAACCTGCTGTGAAGTGGTTTCACCTGCAAAGGGGCCCCATGGCCTTGGGGCTGATGACCTCATTTTAGGAGTCTCCAATGTCTATAAATCTATTTATAGCCTGCCTTAGCATCTCTAGGTGACCAGGATGGAACTAACTTATTGCATTAGTTTGCCAGTGCTGTCATAACAAATCACTACAGACTGGATGGCTTAAATAACAGCAATTTATTTTTAGGTAGTTCTGGAAGCTGGAAGTCCAAGATCAAGGTGTCTGCAGGTTTGGTTTTTTCTGAGGCCTTCCTCCCATGGTATTGTCTCTGTGTGTGTGTGTGTGTCTCCCTGCTGCCTCTGTTTGTGTGTCCAAATTTCCTCTTCTTCTTTTTTTGTTTTTTTGTTTTTTGTTTTTGAGACAGAGTCTCACTCTGTTACCCAGGCTGGAGTACAATGGCGTGATCTTGGCTCACTGCAACCTCCACCTGCCAGGTTCAAGCGATTCTCTTGCCTCAGCCTCCCAAGTAGCTGAGATTACAGGCACACACCACCACGACTGGATAATTTTTTGTATTTTTAGTAGAGACGGGGTTTCATCATGTTGGCCAGGTTGGTCTCAAACTACTGACCTCATGTGATCTACCCGCCTCGGCTTCCCAAAGTACAGGGATTACAGGTATGAGCCAGTGCGCCTGGCCAATTTTCTCCACTTAAAAGGACAGAAATCAGATTGGAATAGGGCCCCTGGGAAAGACCTCATTTTAACTTAATCACCTTTTTAAAGACCTCTTGTCCAAACACAGTTACATACTGAGGTACTGGCGGTTAGGACTTTAACAGATGAACTTTCATGGGATCAACATATATTCACTTTTTATCATATTTCCAAGTTCCCTAAAAGCCTAAAGGCCATGTTAGGTATGGTGTCTTGGCAGTAGTTCTCACACCCATCAAAAGGAGGGACCTTCCTCCTTTTTCCTCCCAGAGAATCTTATTCAGTAGACAGATCATACATAGGAATCTATGTTGGTTTCTGCAAAGTAGACCAGCCCCTCAGGATGGATGTACAAAAGTGAACAGGCATTTGCATAGAAGTCCTTTCCTCTGCGGGGAGCAGGGGATAGGGAACTGAAGTAGAAGGAGATTACATTGTTGTAATATACTTTTATGCTGTTGGATTTTTAAAATTACAAGTATGTATTACTTTTTCAGTAAAAAATGCATTTACTAACTTAAAAAAAATTTCAAGCGGACCTTTTGACCAGCCCATTAGAAAACACAGTTGAATGAGTACTGTCATCCCTTGGGCTCTAGGTACTTCTCATATAAGACCAACAACCATCTGAGCCAAGAAGTCTGAGATGAAGGTCTGGGCTGGGCTTTGGAATGAGGCAGAACAGACTGAAAGACTCATGGACAGAAGCACAGGTGGCCCAGGTGACATACAAGATAATGGACAAAAGAAAACATGGAATAGAAAGCCGGGCTATGGGAGGTAGAGGTTGCACTGAGCCAGGATCACACCACTGCACACCAGTCTGGGCGTCTGAGACTCTTTCTCTGAAAAAAAAAAACAAAACACCAAAAAGAAAGAAAGCCAGGGCAACCAAGACATCACGCAGATATTTGTAGAGGAAGGAAAAAGGCTGGACCTGCAAAGATTCTCTGAGCCCTTCTCTCTGGCTGCATGTAAGAATTATTGGGGGAACCTTAAAAATATTGCTGCCAGGACCCTATCCCAGACAGCTGGAGTGACTTGGTTTTGGTAGCAGCGCAATCATTGGTAGTTTATAAAGCTGCCAGGGGTTCTTTTGTGGGACGTGTGGCTTTTTCTGGTGCACGATTGGTGGTCAGATCTGCCCTGCACTCTCCTGGGAGTGACCACAGGGACAAATGAATGCAGGGATACTTGGTCAGTTTATTTCTTATCAGTGAAAACATAAGGGAATAGAAATGGGCTTGTGTCTCTTGAAGAAGGGCTGCTTTTTTGTTTGTTTATTTTGAGTGTAAGAATCTTGTACCTGGCTCATAGCCTGCTTCTACCAGCCCGTTCATCCAGGGAGGGGAGGTTCCAAAGGAAAGAATGGGCAGAAGAGGTGCCTTTCCCCAGACAATTCTAAATGTGGGTCAGTGGACAGGGGGCAAGTGCAAGGAATCAAGAAGACATGCCTAAGTATCCAGCCTAGATAACCGGTTCTCAGTCTTGGCAGCAGAGTGGCATCTCCAGAGAGCATGAAACACTCCTGAATCCTGGGTCCCTTCCTGAGGTTGTCATGTAGTTGGTTCAGGGTTCAACCTGGACACCAGCTCAACCAGACACCTGAAGTTCCCTAGGAAATTCTAAGGTGAGGCAAAGTCTAATAATCACTGGCCTAAAAATGATGTAATTGGAAAGGAAGGAATAAGAAAAACATGACAACACCCAGGAACTGTTGGGGACAAGAGTTCTACAAAGCTTGAGAAACTAGTAATGAAGTTGTTAGGCTGTGGCGTGGGAAGAAGAGTAGATCTGAAGTTCATGTAGCATTTCAAAGACTGAGCCCAGCATACTCAGATCAGAATGTCTTCTGCAGCCTGCAAGGATGGCCCTTCTGCTTTAATTTCTAGGCAAGAGGCTGGCTGCTCTACAGTAGGAAAAGGATAGAAAGTAGAGAAAGAAAAATCCCCAAATCTGCCCTTCCTGGGTCAGAGGGATTGTGGGGAGAGGAATAAAGGCAGAATGTTGGGGTGTGTGTGTTGGGGCCATAAGGGTTCTGATGGAGAAGGGTGAAACTTGAGATATATAAGAATAAGAACAGAACCTAAGGTGAGCTATGAGGGAGGGGAGGACTTGGGCCAGCCCATGGGGTCCTGGGGAAGCTAGAAGTGGTTAGGTAGGATGCACTGGGGTCAGCCTGCCAAGCTCTATCCCTTTTATTTGCAGAAGGAGTCAAGTATGACTGTGAATTCTTGGGGAGGAGCTGGAGTGGTCATGAAGTGCTTTGGTGGCTTGGGGTACCGAAGTTCTTTAATATTCTAGCCACTGGTCCAACTGCCCTGATGGGCACTGGGTGTAATACGAGCCCTGGTCTAATATCTGTTCTCTGGGCTTCCATCTGCAGAGGATGAGGGACATGCTATATGGGCAGAGGAAACACTGTGGGCTGGGGGCTTTTGTTCAATTTGCTTTTGGGATTGTGGGGTCATAGCAGCCATCTGGAGGTAGGTGCACTTGGTGGGCCAGCAGGCTTAGCAGAGGGAGGGCCAATGCTGAGCCCTCCCCCAGCCAGCTTTGGAACCCACACTCTGTGCATAGGATCCAAAGTACTCATGTATCCCCTGGTCCCAAAGAGCTTTGCTTATGTGGGTTTTGTTGGCAGATATTTACCATTTAGGAATTAAATTTTAAAAGTATTTAGTAATTCACTGAAGACAAAAGTAATACATCTATTAAATGCTAACAAGTAATATGTTTTTATGAAAAACAAATTTTTCCAAAATGAAAGAACATGAAATGAGAGATTGGCATTGTTTTACATTTTTGCATAGCTCTTTAATGTCCTGCTTAATAGAAGATGGCTGCCTGCTTATATCTGCTTCTGTATTCAGTCTGTTGTGATTTGCTGTTTTCCAGATGTGTGGCTGGAAAAGGGGCATGCATTTTAATATTTACTTTCTTTTTAGATAATTATGAATATTCTTCTTTGATACTGTATCAAAACTCTACTGATGCAGACTAGAGAGAGAATGATATTTTAAAAGCCACATAATGACTTAATGTCATTAGATTTGAATTTCTGGGCCCTTAAAAAGGCCATGGGCACCTCCTGAGGTCTCCAGACTATACTTTGAGGATGGTTGTGGTAGCAGAAGGAAGCCCCAGATGCTGTCCCCCAAAAAAGGATGTCCACGTGGAAGACCAGGATTCCAAGCAAACCTCCAGTAATCCACTTGAGTTATTTCATCTCTACGTTGTGCCTTGTTTTTGGAATCCTGTGTTAAAATTGACATGTGGTTATAAGTAGGTCACAATGGCTCTTAAAAGCAGGGTCAGGCAATTTCACTAAGTCAGTCATTTAAATATTGAATTGACAAAAGGAAAAAATAACGTAAAGTGAGGCCCACTAATAATGATTCTTTTATGTGGACACTTGTGTTCAAAATATCAGTCTTTGTAGAGCTTCAGTCTTGCTGATTTCAAATACTCTTTTATGCCCCTTTTGAGAGAACAAATCAGACTGTAAAATTATATTTTTAAGGATACTGTGTCTTTGTTAGTTTAGGATGGCAACACGAGCCCTGCAATTTTATGTATATATATATATATATATATATATATATATTATATATATATATATATATATATGTGTGTGTGTGTGTGTGTGTGTGTGTGTGTGTGTGTGTGTGTGTGTGTGTGTGTATATATGGATTGGAAAGCTGGGGAGGAGAAAAGATAATAATGATTACAAAGTGAGAACAGAGAGGGGACCTGCAGAAGCTGCTGGACCCTGAGATGTGAGGTGGAGGATGGGTTCCTTAAGGGCTAGGCAGGAGTAGGTTCTAGGGGGAATATCAGGGTTAAGTGTTAGAGCAGGAAAGGGTGAGGTCATGGGTAGACATATTGACAAAGTATTTGAATTGAGGATTATAGAATGTTAGGTAGTTTTATGCTCTTAACCGTTATGTAGGCAGCCTTTTTGAGAGAACACAAAGGTTCTTGTTTTTTTTTTTTTTTTTTTTTTTTTTTTTTTACCTTGCCTTTTCTAGCTTCTCTGTGGGTGTCTCCAGCTCAACTTGTTCATGACAATTGTGGGATTTCTTCTGAAGGCTGGATCCTGAGTCCCTTTCTCTTTCTACCCTACATTTTATCCTTAGGGGATCCCACTCACACCTACAGCTTTATTACTCCTTAAACCCAGTTGTCTTGCAGATTTATGTCTTTAGCTCCGACCGCTCTCTGACTTCCGTGTGAATCAGCCCACCTGACATTTTTACTTGGCATCTCAATATACCTTACCCTCTGCTGCCAGAAAGCCATTCACACTCCCCACCAAGCCTGGTCTTTCTCCCAGCTTGCATTATCATCACAAATGTCACTGCTATTCCGCTTTCAGGTCTGAGACCACGGAGTCCTTGTTGGCCCTCTTGCTTCGTCAGCCTGGGTTGGATCCTCTCCCCAACTCTGATGACTTGGTGTCCACTTCTTTCAGACTCTGCCCCTTCTCACCCACTCCTGTGAGACTCCATGACCTCTCACATGAGGGGGCTTCGGTAGCCTCCTGAGGTCTCTTTACATCACTGTTGCCCCAACACAATCTGCTCCACACAATAAAGTCAGAAGCACTATCTGAAAATGCAAACATGCAAATCTGTTACCCTCTGCCACCAATAAAAAACAGTGAGCACAAAACCCCCACTGTAATGCTTTAATTCAAACTGTAAACTCAACAGCCTAATTCAAAATGGAAACACGATTTTCCCGATGGATCACAGCAGCCCAGACCTGGGTTAGGTATTTTTAGCCATAGCTTGGCTGCCTGGAGTCTACCCTGTGCATGTGTGGTCCTACGTCAGCCAGATACATGAGCAGGATCCATGCACAGAATTTGGGACTCTCCTTCTCCCTACCAGACATCCTGCTTTCCTTTCAGTTGCTAGGGCTCCCCTACCTGTCCCTCCATCGTCAGCACAGTAAAACTGCACATTTTCATCTGCTCTGACACAGTGCAGAAGCGGGTACTCAGAGTAAAGGAAGACAACCAAAAATGTACCCTGAGCAGTCCCCTGCAAGCTCCAACCCCCTTTCAGTAGCTGCCTGCCTCCCTGGTGCTGTCAGGCGGCTGCTTATGAAATCTAGTACTGAGTTGATAGGTCTGTATAGTTTAAGGGTGTTTTTAAGAAATAGTCTGAGAATGGTTGCTCTCATAGCAGATACTTAGCCATTACTGGGAGTGCAAACTCAAATCTTAAATGTTCAAGTTGGCCTTCAGGCTTCCGCATAACTTTTATGTAGTCCTCCATCGTCATCCCTGAAATGTTCCTCCAAAGATGCCTCATTTTGATCACACTCACCTAATTTCCCTTCCCGGAAGATGCCATCTGTCTTCTGCCATGTTGGCATTATCCTTGCTCCTCCCTGGTGGAGGGCTCCTCCACGGCTCACTCCCTACCCCACCCTCACATGGTCACCCTTGCCTCCTCTCTGAGTCATCCCCTCCCTGTCCACTGTTAGCACCATGGATGCTTCCTTTGGAGCATTTATCCTAGTTGTAATTTGCTATTTATTTCTGGAACTCTGATTCATGTCTGTTCTCCTAATCAGACTGTAGGCTTGTGAAATCTGGGATTTTGCGGGAATGACAGCATGCCCTTCTCGCACCATAGCACACAGCTTTGGGTCCATTCTGTGAAACGCTCCCCCTGCAATCTGTGTGCTTTAGGCAGAAGGCTCTTCATACATGCATTACGGATTGATTAATTTTTAAAATAGTTCAGCAGGCTGTGGAGAGTCCGAGACAGTAGAAGTCTTTCTTTATTTCTTAGGAGATTTGGAATTAGCAGATCACTTCAAGTCTTTGGGGCTTTGGGGAAGTGACTTGACAGAGAAAACGTAGGCAAGGTTGAATAATTATTTTGGAGATTCACTGTTTGTGACTGTTAAGCCTTTCTAGTAGGACTAAAGTACGAGGAGAAAAGGAAGGCTTCAGAGGTGTTTCCGAGTCAGGCAGCGGCCATGGCAGCTCCCGTGAGAGGGCTGAGCGGTGAAGGAGCTCTTGACAAGGCTACTCCTGATGTGAGGGTGGAGGGGAAAGAGGGGCTGGGCAGGAAGGGCATGGTGCAGATGGGGGCCTGCACTCAGAGTGAAAGAGGCAACCAGAAAATGTACCCTGAGCAGTCGCCTGCAAGCCCCAACCCCCTTTCCGTAGCTGCCTGCCTCCCTGGTGCTGTCAGGCGGCTGCTTATGAAATCTGGTACTGAGTTCCTAGGTCTGTATAGGACTGAGAGGGTCTTGTTGGGAGTGCTCCTGTGGCCCTGCTGTCCTGCCTGCTCCCCACCTCCTTTCCTGGAATACTCTGCTTAGCTTTGGAGATTCCGAGCAAAGTTCTATCTGTTGTCTTTTCTTGTCAGGCAAATTGACCCCTTGCTTTCTTATGCCTGTGTTATGTCCATCTATTTTTCCACTTTTCTAGTTATGCTTATTAAAACAGATTGCACTTGTTTATTGACATGTCTGTTTCTTCCTGTGAGCTCCTCGAGGACAGGGTCCATGCTTTGTTCACCTTTGTCCTTAGTGCCAGCCTGGTAACAGGCACATGGTAAATGTTGCACAAATGGCTATTGTTGGAGCCAATGAGTACATGAGTGACAGGTGATACAGAGTGGTTCAGGAAGCTGGGTCACCACGTGTGATACATAGGTGGTGGAGGAGCCTCATGTGATGAATGTTAAAGAAAAACTCAACAGGAAGATAGTGAAAGGACGAAGTTGTGAAGATAGTAGGGGAAGCAGGAGGAAAGACTTGAATTTCTGCTTGATGAGGGTGCTGATGAAACTGGAAGGATAGCTTGGAATGTGTTGAGCTAAAATGTGAGATATATTTGTAAGTCATTTGACATCATTATAGTGGAAGGCAAGGCTTATATTCAGCACCTTTGCACTAATATGGTTATATAGGTTCTTATAATATGAAATACTTTCATACCAGTTGGTGAATAGATGATGTCAAAGACCAATATAAGTAATAACTGCCTATGATTATTACTATGTGGTGTGATCAAGTTGTCATTTAGTTAAAATCAAAATGACATCTGAATAAGGGCAACAGAGACTCTCAGATTCTGTGGATAGAGTGTAAATCAGTACAATTGCTTTGGAAAACACTTTGGTAGTCTCCATGCAAGTGACTACACATATTTTTTTTTATGCTCCAGCAATTCCATTCCCAAAAGAAATGGGTATATGTTGTACCA
This sequence comes from Theropithecus gelada, assembly GCF_003255815.1. Classification (NCBI taxonomy): domain Eukaryota; kingdom Metazoa; phylum Chordata; class Mammalia; order Primates; family Cercopithecidae; genus Theropithecus; species Theropithecus gelada. The sequence goes on along the minus strand of NC_037673.1, from coordinate 9,629,483 downwards.
AAAGACAAGTGTAAGAATGTTCCAGCAGCAGTGGTCAAGCTATGCTGTGGTGTTAAGGGCCATCGCCATTACCTTTGGTGATGGTTACGTAGATGTTCCAGTTTATTATTATTTTTTTTAACTTTTATTTCAGGTTCAGGGATACATGTGCAGGTTATATAGGTTAATTGCATGTAGTAGGGGTTGGGTGTACAGATTATTTTGTCCCCAAAGTAATAAGCATAGTACCCAATAGACAGTTTTTTGATCCTCACTCTCCTCCTACCACTTTTTGATTACTCATTGAAATATGTAGATAGTATTTATAATGTCTTCATATAGGTGTTAAACTGTAACAGAAGCTTGTTTTAACAATTATATAAAAATAGGCTGGGCACAGTGGCTCACACCTGTAATCCCAGCACTTTGGGAGGCCGAGGTGGGCGGATCACCTGAGGTCAGGAGTTGGAGACCAGCCTCGTTAACGTGGCAAAACCCCATCTCTACTAAAAATACAAAAAAATTAGCTGGGCGTGGTGGTGGGAGCCTATAATCCTAGCTGCTAGTGGGGCTGAGGCAGCATAGCTTGGACCCTGGAGAGGGAGGTTGTAGTGAGCTGAGATTGCACCACTACACTTCAGCCTGGGTGACAGAGCGAGACTCCATCTCAAAAAAAAAAAAAAAAAAAAAAAACCTCTGGGCGCAGTGGCTCACACCTGTAATCCCAGCTCTTTGGGAGACCGAGGCAGTTGGATTGCCTGAGCTCAGGAGTTCAAGACCAGCCTGGGCAACATGGTGAAACCCCATCTCTACTAAAATACAAAAAATTAGCTGGGCATGGCAGCGTGCACCTGTAGTCCCAGCTACTTGGGAGGTTAAGGCAGAAGAATTGTTTGAACCCGGGAGGTGGAGGTTGCAGTGAGCCAAGATCGTACCACTGCACTCCAGCCTGGGCAACAGAGCAAGACTCCGTCTCTGAAAAAAAAAAAAGAATTATATAAAAAAATCTTATTTTAAGCTCGTAACAATATATGCACCATCCTCAGTTTTCTTAATATCCTTTTTATATGAAAAACCAGTTCTTTGATAGTGCTAATAATTTTATTGACGTTTCTTCCCCCAAATATTTTTTCTCATTTATTTGCAAATGAGTTTTCAAATGATCACTTTGAGAGTTTTGTTTTTTTAAAAAAACTATGTATGTTTTATATTTTTATATGCACTTATCACACACACACTTTCCTTCTCTCAAAGGTTAATTTGCTGCAATGTATTCTTCCCACACCCAACTTTCTGACTCAGTGGCACTTGTTCACCTCCCACATTAATTTTTAATTGATTAACTCATTCTTTTAAAGGATAAATTTCCATCTTAATTAGATGCTGGTGTGGAACTATTGATAAAAACTGTACCTTCTCATACTTTAACTCCTTTTTTTTCCCCGACTTATATCATTTTTAGTTCAATTTGTTAAAACTTCCAAACTTAACAACACCACATAACTGAAAAATGTTTGATCAGAGTCAATTCAAGCAGTGTTGCAGAAACAAAGTTACAGTTTATTATAGCTAGAGATTGGATTCTGTTACACTAAATAATTTGTATTTTGCCTACAGTGATATCTGCATAAGGCAAATGAAAGGAATTAATATTCTCTCTGATTAGCCAAGTCAGCAGTTTTTGAATTTCTAAGTGATCACAAATGTTGTATTTTTTAACCACATGGCTGTACAAATATTTAACTTTCCATTAATAAAGAAATAACTTCATAATAATTAAACAATGAAAATTGTATTGACTATAATTTATTCAACATTACAGAGGCAATAGTGTATTGATTAGAAACATGAGTTCTAGGTCAGACTACTGGGGTTTGAATCCCAGCTCATGTATTGTCTGAGTGACCTTCGGTGAGTCACTTATCCTTTGGGTACCCAGGTTCTTTGTCTGCAGAAAATGGTTACTGTGAAGATTGAAAGAGTTAGTTTATGTATAGCACCTAAGACAGTGCCTGGCACATAGTAGGCCCTCAGTAAATGCTAGTGATTTGCTGCTATTGTTACATTTGCTGAAATATTATTTAGGACTGAGAGTGAATGTCAATTTAGAAAGTAAGAACATTTTGAATCACAGTTTATGTGACAACAAAAAAGACAATTTGGGCGAAAGGGAGTATATATAAAAAGAAATGATTATTTTTGGACAAACAGCTAGTTCCTAGAAAAAGGTCAAAGTTATTTTGAAGCTAACATTTGAATAAGAGTTATCAACTGAGAGAAATAAATTAGTGTTGGCGAGGGGGCGGAGCAAGATGGCCGAATAGGAACAGCTCCAGTCTCCAACTCCCAGCGTGAGCGACACAGAAGACCGGTGATTTCTGCATTTTCAACTGAGGTACTGGGTTCATCTCACTGGGGAGTGCCGGACGATCGGTGCTGGTCAGCTGCTGCAGCCCGACCAGCGAGAGCTGAAGCAGGGCGAGGCATCGCCTCACCTGG